>NC_080570.1:27993576-28355555 GCF_030247185.1 Malaya genurostris
CCAAGATCTAGAAGTTAGATCCCGATTAAAATAAATGTCTGATGGAAAAATGACACCATTCATTTGAATATAAGTTTTTGAAATAGGCTAAACAATAACAGTTCGGCTGAAAAGTTCGTATCGTTTAATAGAAACACACATTTTTTGCCAAAATTCGTTTTTATTATTCAACATAATTGCCATCACAGGCGATACAACGATTATAGCGATCTTCCAACTTTTCGATACCATTTTTGTAGTACGATTTGTCCTTTGCCTCAAAATAGGCCTCAGTTTCAGCGATTACCTCTTTATTGCTTCTAAATTTTTTACCAGCGAGCATTCTTTTGAGGTCTGAGAACAGGAAAAAGTCACTGGGGGCCAAATCTGGAGAATACGGTGGATGAGGGAGCAATTCGAAGCCCAATTCGTTTAATTTCAGCATGGTTTTCATCGACTTGTGACACGGTGCATTGTCTTGATGAAACAAAACTTTTTTCTTCTTCAAATGAGGCCGTTTTTTTGAAATTTCGTCCTTCAAACGCTCTAATAACGCTATATAATAGTCACTGTTGATGGTTTTTCCCTTTTCAATGTAGTCGATGAAAATTATACCATGCGAATCCCAAAATACAGACGCCATAACCTTACCGGCCGATTGTTGAGTCTTTCCACGCTTTGGGTTCGGTTCATCGCGTGCAGTCCACTCAGCTGACTGACGATTGGACTCCGGAGTGAAGTGATGGAGCCATGTTTCGTCCATTGTTATATATCGACGAAAAAAATCGGGTTTATTTCGATATAACAGCTCCAAACACTGCTCAGAATCATCAATTCGTTGCTGTTTTCGATCGATTGTGAGCTCACGCGGCACCCATTTTGCACAAAGCTTTCTCATATCCAAATATTCGTGAATAATTTGTCCAACACGTTCCTTTGATATCTTTAGGGTGTCAGCTATCTCGATCAACTTCACTTTACGGTCATTGAAAATCATTTTGTGGATTTTTTTCACGTTTTCATCGGTAACAGCCTCTTTTGGACGTCCACTGCGTTCATCGTCTTCGGTGCTCATATGACCAGTACGAAATTTTGCAAACCACTTACGAATTGTTGCTTCGCCCGGTGCAGAGTCTGGATAACACTCATCAAGCCATTTTTTGGTATCGGCGGCACTTTTTGTCATCAAAAAGTTGTGTTTCATCAACACACGAAATTCCTTTTTTTCCATTTTTTTTCACAATAACAAAAGTAGCTTCACTCAAAATGCAATATCTCACAAACTAATAATCAGAAAGCTGTCAAATTTATACACGTATCTGTTGAAGGTTGGTACTAACTGAAAATGGTATGGATTTAATTCTAGTGGCGCCCTCTCATAGAAACGATACAAACTTTTCAGCCGATCTGTTATGAGCTTCATTTCTATGTTTTTGATCGATTTTCCAGTGCTTTCGGATATGGTCAACTGGCTGCTCCCGAAACGAAATCCTGGTTACAGGCCTGTCGGTAAGAAACGAAACGAACGGAGGACGCAATGATGCCCATATGATGCGACTGCGAACGGTGTGTGTTAGAATGTGAAGTTTACTGCAGTAGAGTGATCGTCAGTGTGTGCTCACATTCAATTTCAATTGAATTGAATGAAGTTTTAAAAAGACATATATAGACAAAAGAGCAAATTGAACAGCTGGAAGTTTTATGTGTTAATCGTCAGAAAGGACATTGCACTTCTGTGTAATATCCAAAAGCGTTACATAAGTTGTGTAAGCTTTGCGTCTGCTTAGCGGTTTAAGTTGGACTGCTAGGCGGAGATGGCAGTTCTACTTGAACTGCTTTAAGCACTGACGAGCCGAAGGCAAAACGCAAAGAAAATTGAAACAAACGTCGTTTTAGTTTTATTTATTCGAACATTTCTACTGTCAAAATTAAAACTGGCATACGCTACCGTTCTATGGTTTCTACACGGATACAAATCCGTTGCCGGTACCGTGAAAATCATGAAACATTACTTCTTATGAGACCATGTCTATTACTGATGATTTTGTGAGTAAATCCCATACAAATTTTCTTGATTTTAATCTTTTTGCTCATAATATCATTAATAATAGATATGAACTCATGCGAAGGCACGTTTCATGAATTTCATAATTGCTTAATCATGGTACTGGCAATGGATTTTTATCCGTGTACATTTGAAACACGAGTAAAACACTGCTGAGTTTGCCAGTTTTTCTTGTTATAGTTTCCAGATTTAAATTTTGAAACTGACGTAAATTATGTATCTAGAATACTCCCTTAAAGTTTAGAATAATTGAAAGTATGCGAAAAGTTATATCATATACAGTGTACCCATAATTCATCGTTCGCCAATAATTCCGTACTGATGCGTGTCATTTCTTTACCACTATGCTTGAATGACTATTGATTTTATTAGTCGTAACAGGGCATATTGAGTAATCACCCTGTCTAGTATTTTGCTGTAAATATTTATGATCAGCTCGAATCAAAACATATTTTCTTTTGAGAAATTCTAAAAGAGATATTATTCCGTAAATAAAAATTAAGATAGCATTCAAGTACAAAAATAAATCCGATCCATTCGACAAACTTTGATACCTATTGGAACAACAATGTCGCTATACAATACGAAACCGTAAGACGTATTTCTGAATTACTTTCCGCTAGGCGAACCTCTTGAAAACTCGCTAGGCACACTTTTCGTGGAAAAGTTAAACCAATTCCGTGTTGGACGCTGCTGCTGGTACGACTCACTAGCCCAATGACTGACCAACCTGGCCGTAACTCTAAACCCAACCAACGCACGGAACAGTTTCATTGTTTTTACAATATAAAATTTCTCTATGCAGCCGGCCGCCGTTATCCACAAAGCTAAACCATTTCATGTTTATTTAATTCATCAGCAGACGTAATCAAGACCATTCGTGTTGATCCCTTGCCCGGCGTGTGTGGAATGAACGCGCAAGGTTTACGGTTGTGAGCATGTGACCGTGTCGGATAATGGTTACACTTCCTGGTAACTACGCATGCAAGTATGTACGGTCTGTCACTCATGTGCCGAGCCAGAGCAAGTGCACCTTCATTCATCATCGTGATTATCGTTCCGAAATCGGGAATGACACTGCTCTACACTCGTTAGTCATTTGTATGCTTTCGGGGATCCCGACTAAATCATTGTCCCCAACTTCTGCTAGGCAAGTGGAACACTCTCATTGGGGCTGTGGCTATGGTTTTTGCGGCTCGAGCTCGTAAGTTAGCTCATCATAAATGTACGGATGGGGACGTGATCCCGTCAGACAAATGGGGCTGTGACTGTCGATGTCAAAGCCTCACCGTACCGTTTTGATATTTACTTTACAACAGCAAACATTGTCATTACTTTCTACATTTATAAACATTAATGCGGATGTGCATGTTCTGGTACTGTTTAATTTCCGAAGCATACATACATCACGGATAGCATCCCACCATAATCCGAAAGTGGGCTGCGGGCGGGCTTGTGTCGTTGGACAGGTCGCACGAACGGAGTGATTCGGAACGCATGATACTCGTAGGCAAAAGGATGAGTTGCATTTGATAATATATGTCGTGAGATATACTTGCTTATTATACATTGTTGCGCCTGTTTACAATAAAGTTTGCGATAGGCTAAATAAATAATTAGGGAGTTGGTCAATATTCCTACATTTATTGAAGTAACAAAGTTTATAAGGTACCGGTAACCCTATTTATTCAGCTCCATTTTTCTCCTAGCACTATAAATTGTGTCATGTCGTCAATATTGTGCGGTGTTACCCCGAAGCTCTTCTATGCAATGTTAGGATTAGGTGATGAATTATGTCAACAATAAGGATTCTCGCACGGTGGGTCTTTGTCCCACGGATGAATTATTATTAGCTTCCGTTCAAGCGTTTTAAAAAAATCTACCAAACATAAAAATGAAAGAGCTGAAAATCATCACGCTGCCAAGTAGCATAAAACCGCTTCCATTTTTCGATGCTGTTGTTGTTAAATTACAAACCGTGGAGATGTTGTACTGTACCGCTGCTCGCTGATATTAAAAAAGTAACGCATGTAACGCATATAACTTCCAAACGTTGATAACGCTTCGTAACACCCGTATCTCACTAAAAAGTAACTTTGTAACGTCTATGATTCACCAAAAGTAACGCATGTAACGCTTCGTTACACCAATAACTTACAAAAAGTAGCGCATGTAACGCTTTCTAACGCCTCTGACTTACGAAAAGTAACGTATGTAACACTTCGCAACGCTTATAACTTACAAAAAAGTCACGCTCCCAAAACTTAACAGTTCGGCTGAAAAGTTCGTATCGTTTAATAGAAACACACATTTGGTTGCCAAAATTCGTTTTTATTATTCAACATAATTGCCATCAGAGGCGATACAGCGATTATAGCGATCTTCCCACTTTTCGATACCATTTTTGTAGTACGATTTGTCCTTTGCCTCAAAATAGGTCTCAGTTTCAGCGATTACCTCTTCATTGCTTCTAAATTTTTTACCAACGAGCATTCTCTTGAGGTCTGAGAACAGGAAAAAGTCACTGGGGGCCAAATCTGGAGAATAAGGTGGATGAGGGAGCAATTCGAAGCCCAATTCGTTCAATTTCAGCATGGTTTTCATCGACTTGTGACACGGTGCATTGTCTTGATGAAACAAAACTTTTTTCCTCTTCAAATGAGGCCGGTTTTTTTAAATTTCGATCTTCAAACGCTCTAATAACGTTATATAATAGTCACTGTTGATGGATTTTCCCTTTTCAAGGTAGTCGATGAAAATTATACCATGCGAATCCCAAAATACAGACGCCATAACCTTACCGGCCGATTGTTGAGTCTTTCCACGCTTTGGGTTCGGTTCATCGCGTGCAGTCCACTCAGCTGACTGTCGATTGGACTCCAGAGTGAAGTGATGGAGCCATGTTTCGTCCATTGTTATATATCGACGAAAAAAATCGGGTTTATTTCGATATAACAGCTCCAAACACTGCTCAGAATCATCAATTCGTTGTTGTTTTTGATCGATTGTGAGCTCACGCGGCACCCATTTTGCACAAAGCTTTCTCATATCCAAATATTCGTGAATAATATGTCCAACACGTTCCTTTGATATCTTTAGGGTGTCAGCTATCTCGATCAACTTCACTTTACGGTCATTGAAAATCAATTTGTGGATTTTTTTCACGTTTTCATCGGTAACAGCCTCTTTTGGACGTCCACTGCGTTCATCGTCTTCGGTGCTCATATGACCAGTACGAAATTTTGCAAACCACTTACGAATTGTTGCTTCACCCGGTGCAGAGTCTGGATAACACTCATCAAGCCATTTTTTGGTATCGGCGGCACTTTTTTCATCAAAAAGTAGTGTTTTATCAACACACGAAATTCCTTATTTTCCATTTTTTTTCACAATAACAAAAGTAGCTTCACTCAAAATGCAATATCTCACAAACTAATAACTAACTACTACTAACTGAAAATGGTATGGATTTAATTCTAGTGGCGCCCTCTCATAGAAACGATACGAACTATTCAGCCGATCTGTTACAAAAAATGCTTCGTAACGCTCCGTAACACCAATTATTTATTAGAAAGTAACGCTTTGTAACGTTATAACTCGCAAAAAAACGTGTGTTACGCTTCGTGACGTCTACAACTTACAAAAACGTAACCCATGTAATGCGTCGTAACGCCTGTAACTTTCAGAAAAGTATTTATATTTATAACGGTCAGTAACGTTATAGACGTACATGAAATTAACATCTGTGTAACGCCTTTGATTCACAAAAAAGTAACGCATGTAACGCCTGTAACTTACTTAAAAGTGACGCATGTAACGCTGCGTAACTCTTCATAACACTTCGTAACACTTGGTAACGTTTATAACTTACGAAAAAGTAATGCATTTACTCCCTAACGCCTTTAACTTACAACAAGTACCGTATGTAATGCTTCGCAAAGCTTTTAATTTACAAAATAGATACGCATGTAACGCATCCTAACACTTCTAAATTACAAAAAGTAACGCATGTAACGCTCCGTGATGTCTGTAATTCACAAAAATGTAACGCATCGTTACACCTGTAACTTACTAAAAAGTAACGCATGTAACGTCTATAACCTACAAAAAAATAACGCATATAACGCTTCGTAACGTCTGTAACTTACAAAAAAAGTAACGCATGTAACGCTTCGTAACGAAAGTAACTTACTAAAAAGTAACGCATTCGTTATAGACGTAAACTTGCAAAACAGTAACCCATGTAAGGCATCGTAACGTCTATAATTTACAAAAAAGTAACGCATGTAACGTTTCGTAACGCTTGTAACTTACTAAAAAATAATGCATATGACGCTACGTGAGGTCTATAATTTACATAAAAGTAACACATGTAACGCTTCATAATGTCTATAACTAACTAAAAAGTAACGCATGTAATGCTGCGTAACGCTCATAACGGTTTGTAACACTTCGCAACACTTATAACTTACAAAAAATAACGCATATAACGCTTCCTAACGCTTTTTACTTACGGAAAGTAACGCATGTAACGCTTCGTGACGTCTATAACTTACAAAACAGTAACATTCGTAACGCTTCGTAACGCCTGTAACTTACAAAAATGTATCACATAACTTACATAACTACAATTTACAAAAAATAACGCATGTGACGCTCCGTAACGCCTGTAACTTACAAAAACGAAACGCATGTAACGTCTCGTAACGCCCAAAACGTAACGCTCCGTAACGCCTATTTTTTTACTAGAAAGTAACGCATGTAACGCTTTGTAACGTCATAACTCACCAAAAAGAAACGTATGTAACCCTTCGTAACGTTTACAAATAACAAAAACCTGTTTAAATCCACCTAGTGGTGAAATGATGCCTTTCTCATATCAATCATACTATCATATATAATACCGTGGTATTCTTTAAAATAATTTTCATCGATTCTTGAAAGAATAACCGAAATCGGTTTGTTTGGTCGTCTTAAAACCGATCAATTGGAGAAGACTTTAGGTTGATTTAGAATTTTTTTACGGTTTTTCGCCCTTTTCAGTGATGGTATAAAATTTGTAACACACTTTACCCTATATTTCCGGATCCGGTAGTCGGATTCGGATAAAATTTAGGAATTCCGTATGGGACCACAGAACCTTTCATTTGAACCTAAATTTGTGAAACAGAAGCAAGAAAACATATCTCAATTTTTGTACACTGTGGTAAAATTCTGGAACCGGAAGTCAGATCAAAATGGAATTCAGGAATTTAGTATGGGACTAAAAGAGCTTTCATTTTAATCTAAATTTGTGAAAATTGGTTCAGCCAGCTCCGAGAAAAGTTAGTGTACCTATTTTTACAAATTTTTGCACATTTTACCCTATAACTCCAGAACCGGAAGTCGGATCCAAATAATATTCAGGAATTTTGTATGGGACCACAAGACCTTTCATTTGAATCTAAGTTTGTGAAAATCGATTCAGCCATCTCCGAGAAAAGTTAGTGCAAAAAATCGTTACACACATACACACACAGAGACATTTTGCGTACTAAACGAACTGAGTCGAAGGGTATATGACACTCGGCCCTACGGGCCCTATGGCCTCGGTTCAAATGTTGGTTTTCACAGTGATTGGATAACCTTCCTATATGAGAAAGGCAAAAAGAAACGCATGTAAGGCTTCATAACGCCAACAACTTACAAAAAAGTAACGCATGTAACGCTTCGTAACACTTGTAACTTGCAAAAAAGTAACACATGTAACGCTTCGTAACGTCTTCAACTAACAGACTAATGTAACCCATGTAATGCCTATGATCTACAAAAAAATAACGCATCGTAATGCCTTTAACTTGCAAAAAATAACGTATGTAACGCTTCGTAACGCCAATAAAGAAGCGCATGTGACGCCTTTTAACCAACCGGGAAACAACTTGACACATTAGCTCAGTTTAACGTAACTATTCGTATCACTAAGAACAATTACGCTTTCGTTTCGTGTTTAGTGGAAACGTAGGGACAAATATAAATGATGGTGGGAGCAACAAATGAAAAGGGCGTACTAATTAAATGAATTGTTTGAAACTAAAAAACGATGTTGTGTAAGACTTTGGGATTTATTTATTTGACGATGCATAGAATTCATGACTACTCTTCTATTCAGTAAATATTTGCCATAAAATTCTCTGCAATCCATGCTAGAGGTGGAAATAATTACAACCCTAAAGCCATTCAAGGTTGCCTAAAAACGCATTATAAAAAAAAAGTTACACCAACTACACATTCAAACTGCGTAAATTTTGACGTAAATTTTTATGAAAATGCATCATGCAGACAAACACTTGAAACTCTATTTTCAAGAGTAAATCAATTTCGATTAGAACCATACGTTCCGTTTAAAAACTATATAATTTTTAGATGAAATTTCCGAACCTACTCAACTATATAGAGCAGCAGATGTATGCCAAATTAAAAATTACGGCACCAAAAATATGGGAACTTATGCAGAAATAGTATCAATCTGTAAAATAACGCAATTTATCCATCACAAAAGGTAAATTTCCGAGAATCGAACGACGTTCCAAGTGTGTTTACTGGTATATCCGAACACATTTTAGACACAAATGCAGTGAACAATCATCCTATTATACTATCAAAACTATGTGTGGAATATTTCTTAAAACTTTGCGTTTGAAACAACTCGCAAGAAAATTTTTACTGTCCGAAGCAGTCAGTACAAGAGAGACTCTCGCTGCTAATTTTGTACAAAAATGATTAAATTGGAAGCAATCACAATAACGCCCTTTTAAGATGTAGTAAATCGTTTTGACAGAACCAGAGAGCCAAAATTTTTGCAACACTTGAGAACAATGGGAGCTGTCAAGTTGTTCCCCGGTTGTCTATAACTTACAAAAAAGTAACGCATGTAATGCTTCGCAAAGAAAAACCCCCTGAACACAGTTTTTCTAGAATAGTAGGCGCAGGCTAGTAAAGAAATTTGCCTTCGATGGTGCTCAATATTTTTTTTTCTTCAAAAAATTCTCAAACTGTTTTTCATAACATTTTACCCTGCAAAGACATCTGTTATCGGTGACACAACGTATGGGAAGGAGTATGGTTGGATGATTGAATTTCCCTTCAGCTGAGTAGTGCCGCAAAGGCCATGGGGACACCGTACGACACAACATCCATGAAACACCTCCAATAACAAAGCTTTATCTGGACTTTTCCGAAAAGCAGGCGATAATTGCAAATCTACTTGGTAAACAAATGCATCAATTTCTCTTCTCGCCACATTCGGGCGGGTCAGGGAATCGTTCCGTTGCTATTGAACTGGAAAATTTCAAATGTTGAACCAATGCCGGCTGCTCGATTGCTCGAGCCTACTCCGGTATACTACCTACACATCAGACAAGTCGTTTGGCTTGGACCGGTGTCCAGATTGTGTTTCCCACATGACAAATGTGTTCCCGATTAGGCCCATTTCGATCCGTAGTGTTTATTTGTTTGAGTTTGTTCTTTTGAAACAATTGCGACGTCCATTCCGGATCCGGTCGGAGGAGCTGCTTCGGAATCATTCTTCGAGTTCCATATGTTCTTCGCAGCTGGCGTATTGTGCAGTGAAAATGGCATGGTATGCCGATAACAATGCTATTGAACTCGTCGTACCGTATGAGCTAGTTTGTTTACTATGGTACCGTAGTCGTATCAGTTTTTTTCATAAAATGTCCTAGAGAAATGTGATACCTTGGGGAGGAAAGACAAATTTGGTTACTCGAGTATTTTGATTATGCTATTGATTACTTCTCGAGATCAAAAATTAATTTGCCGGCAATATAAAAGCAATATTTTATTTAGATTGAAGGTTTTCACCTTTTTAAAATTAATTTCGGCTTAACGTACACGAAAACACTACCTATTTTTCATTTAATTTTACTTAATTTGAAGTTGTTTAAATTTTTTTCTTTCACTCGCTCTTTTCATTAGATGTCCATTCTAAAAGCGAGAGCTTTGCTCAACAAGCTAAAATTGGGTAAACCACATTTAAACTGAAATCGAATTATTACAACTTGACCGTTGAGTAAATATAACTTACTATTGAGCAGATATAATTCACCCGTCAGTATATTTTTGCAAGTGCCTCACGAATACTCCTTAGAACCACTTTACCTCAAAGTATTTTACTGAATGGAACCTCGAAGTTTCCGTGTAACTTTGAGTATCGTCCATTTCTGGAATCCGACAGATCCTGGCTAGAATAGGACAGCCTTCGAATAACGTAAGCAAAATTGTGTCTTTGTCTTGTTCCACATATTTTGAAGACTGGTCGTTCCTCATTACATCTATAGAACCTAAGTAAGAAGAACCCAGTAGACTACACATTTAAATTACTGATGTTCTAATCTCGGTAGGTGAGATTTTTAATTTAAAATATCGTTTCATCGCTGCTGTCTATACAAATATTTATTTATGCTTATATATCAGTAGAATGAAAATGTTTGATGGTTCAGCTGTTCGAAACTCGTCAAAACATGCAAAAATTATCGAACGAAATTTATTGTGCAGGTAAAGATATCAATCGTATTAGGAGAAGAAGGTCTGGGTATTGTGATTTCTAGAGATAAAAATGCATGTGTCATACTTGCTAATGAATTCCGTATCAAAAGCGAGTGAGCGAAAACTTTTCATTCAGAATTCCATGTGGAATTCAGTATGAATTATGAATGAATGAGAATAAATTTCGCCTCCAGCCGATTGGATCGGAAATCTGTCTAAATTTAATTTGAAAGTGAACTGAATCGTTCATTCGTTTTCATCGTTTTCTTATCCGATTAGCCACGTTTTCTTACAGATTTTTAGTTGAACTCGGAATAGAAATCTTACATAATTGAAGATAATCTCTAAATTTTCAAGTTCTTAGGAAATATCAGGTGTACAACTTTGCTTCCGTCGTTTTCCGATAGGTGGCTGTACCGGCTGAGGCTGGTCAAAATACATAGATGATAATGCCTTTAAATTAAGTGTGTACGGTGCCTAACGAATTGTCATCGCCGTTTCAGTGACAGTTGTTTTTGTTTTCGTATTATTCACGCTCGAAAATGTCTGTTTATGTGCCCAATTCTCGCCATTTGCGGGAAGTTTTACTTTTCTATTACAATTCGAAAAAAATGCAGCTGAAGCGCATCGAATGCTCTCAGAAACTTACGGTGATGATGCTCTGAGTAAAAGAACGTTTCGGGAGTGGTTTCAACGTTTTAAAAATGGTGATTTCGATGTCGAAGACAAACATGATGGTGGAAGAGAAAAAACCTTCAAAGATGAACTAGAAGCATTGCTTGATGAAGATTCGTGCCAAACCCAAAAAAGATGATGAAGATTCGTGCTGTCAGCAAGCCAATTCAAAACGTCTCGCTAAAAAAAAGGCGACCACAATATCAAGAGCGATATGACAAAGTCATCCTCCAACACGACAATGCTCGGCCTCACGTCGTAAAAGTGGGCAAAAAGTACGTGGAAACGCTGAAATGGGAAGTCTTGCCCCACCCGCCGTATTCCCCAGATGTCACCCCTTCTGACTTCCACCTATTCCGTTTGATGGCACACGGCCGGGCAGATCAACATTTTCAATCCTTCGAAGAGTTTCAAAAATGGATTGCTTCAACTGCAAATGATTGTTAAACTGAAAACTGATTGTTAAACTGCAAATTGGTATTAGATTTTTTATCGTGACGTCACAAATTAACAAGCATTCATTTTTGACAGTTCAGCGGTACTGTTTACATACTAGCTTAAACGAAAATCGAAGTACACATTTTAAACAATAATCTTTACATTTTGCCACTGGTCACTTTTATATAAGATATCTCAAAAACAAACCGTATTCGATCGTGAACAAATGTTTTGAAACTTTATTTCGGCGACATGGACCGTAAATGGTCTCATCCAATTTGTCACAAAACAAACAAAAAAAAGTCTATTTAAAAACAGTACCGCTGAACTGCTTCAAAGTCCTAACATTTTCCCTAAAAGGTAGGATTTTACAAAAATCTCAATCTTCTTAATACAAATAACTATAAAAAGCGAAACTGTCATTTTATTTGTTTACGTGAATTTCGCGAAGGACGAATTTATTTATTTTGTTATTTTAGATGGCTTCCGAACTTTTTGCTGCTGGAAATAGTAAATAAGACGATAAAATTACCCGCAGATTGGTGTTAGTCGCGGAAACCAGCCAATTTCACGAAAAATGCGTGTGGCCGTAACTTCATAATTCACACAAGGAGCATAGAAGTAAACAAATCGAAAAATTGTTCTTTATATGTTGAGATATTAAGTGAATATATGGGAAAAGTGGAAAACTTGCATAATTTTTAAAGATAAATCAACAGTCAATCGATTTTTGCCTTTCTCTATAGACAGGTATTAGAATTGTTGGAAAAACCGACTTTCGAACGGAGCCTCGGAGACCCATAGTGTTATATACCATTCGACTCAGTTCAAGGAGATCGGAAAATGTCTCTGTGTGTGTATGTGTGTGCACTTTTCGAGGATATTTGAACGAGCTCAATTTTCTCAGAGATGGCTGAACCGATTTCAACAAAGTTGGGCTCGTTTGAAAGCTACTGTCAGGCCATTGATCAAGTTCAAAGATCAAATGGCTATGGGTTTGGATCCAGAGATATGATGGTATAAGTGACGTAACCGACAAAACACGTTGATTTTTACCGCTCTTATATATAAGGGTGCCAATATTTTGGGATCACCTCTAATTTCATAAAGCGCTAGTGCTCAAAAGTTTAAGCACCTCGAAAAATGTCCTCATGCAAAATTTGAGCTAAATCGGACATGCGTAAGGGGTGCTGCCCGGCGGTTAAGGTTTGAAAATTTTCGATCTTGATAAAGCAAATTGAAATTTCCAAAATCGAAATTTTTTTTATGTCGAAACTCTTAAAACTGCATGAAACGTCGAGATTTAGTGTAATCTCAAAAAAATTTTTTTGAAGAAAGCAACTTTCTGGGACTTTTGAATTTTTTTTCTCAAAAAGTCGATTTTTTCCAAAAATAATTTTTTCGAGATGACACTAAATCTGATAAAAACTCTATCGAGTGGCATAAAATCAACTCCAATTTTTTACTTCTTTAGTCAGGTCCCAAAGAGTTTTGAAATATAACATTCACAACGGGTACCAATATTAAAATTTTATAGTGCAAAGAAAAGTGAAAAAATATGAAAGTGGTCCAATAAAATGTACATTGTTGATTTAGTTACATTTTATTAAAAAAGAGACGATGCCTGACAGATACTTTTTAGGATTTTGTGTCGAAAGAGTTGAAAGCAAGACGGCTGAAACAAAATTTCATTTTCCTTTCGAGAGCCATAAAATCATACTCATTGATTGACACATTGTTATTAATGAAAGAACCTGATCACTTAAACAAAACAATGCGCATAACCCACGCATCAGTGAGTTTCCGGTTATTACAGGGTCCGGCACTTGAAGTGTAACCAATTAAAAAAGGCCATAAATTCAGTTTGGAAAATTACTTTTACTTAATTCAAAGTACAAAATGTGTAAAAATAATACAAAATTCAAAATCAATTCACTTTTGCTCGATATGACCACCTTTTGCCTTGACTATTGCCTTGAGATGGTCAAAAAACGAATCGCAAGCTGCCCGAATGTGACTTGCAGGTATTTTGGCCCACTCGCGGACAATAACTTTTTTCAGCGCCTCGAGACTGGTGTATCTTTTAGTTCGGACTTTGCTCTCCAAAATGGCCCAAAGAGAATAATCCATTGGATTCGCATCTGGTGAACTCGAGAGCCATTGTGTGGACGTGATGAAGTTCGGAACGTTGTTTTTCAGCCATTCTTGGTTCACTCGAGCTTTGTGAGACGGTGCCGAGTCCGGCTGAAACGTCCATGGTCTGCCACCGAAATGTTTGTCTGCCCACGGCTTCAAAGCAACCTCCAGAATACTTTCCCGATAATATGTCGCATTTACCTTGACGCCAGGCTCGATGAAAACGATTGGAGAGCGCCCATCTGCGGTTACAGCGGCCCAAACCATTATCTGTTGCGTGTGCTGCCTCCTGGTGGCCAATCGATGACTCAAATTCTCGTATGAACGGTCGGTCAAGTAAACCCTATCGTTTTGAGAGTTTACGAATTGCTCAATTGGAAAAATTTTCTCGTCAGAAAATACAATGTTCGGAAATTGACCGCTTTCGGCCAAACGAAGCAACTCCTTCGCTCTTTCAAGTCTAACTTGTTGCTGCTTCAGTGTGAGATCATGCGCCTTTTGGATCTTGTAAGGCTTGACCTTCAGATCATTTTTCAGTATGCGGCGGATGCTACGGTCGGATATTTTCAGTTCTTTTGCCATTTGATTGGCACTTCGTCGAGGATTTCGTTCAAGTCGCTTCTTCACTTCTCCCTAAGTGGCACGAACCATCTCACGTGACGTTGCAGTCTTTTGATGACCACTTCCATGACGTTTTGCGTTGCTACCAGTATTATTGTAACGAGTTATGGTGCGATAAACAAAAACTTTATTCACTTTATGGTGTTTGAGCTCACGAACAATCTCTGGTTGTGATTTTCCATCTAAATATAAAGCAATCACACTATTACGTTTTAAATCCATCACTGATTTTTTTTCGCGTTCACTTTTGGCAAAATGCTTTCTTGCGCTTGTAAACAATACAACTCCGAACTGTCATTTAGCAAATTTCTAGAGAGCTGATGCCCGTGCGTCAGCTGCGCGAGCGGTCTGAAGTTGGTTACACTTCGAGTGCCGGACCCTGTAGATATATAGTTATATACAGAGCTTTTTTGTCACTTCTCCCTAAGTGGCACGATTTTTTGTTTCCCCTCCACAATATTGAAGTTTATTTTTGTTTTATTGGTGAGAAACATAATATTTTAGTAAAAAATATTATACTTTTATTTAGTTTTTATTGTTATAAAATAGTAACTTTTGTTTACAATGTACGCAATAAATTTTAAAGCAGCTTCTTGCAATTATTTTCTCATTGTTACTGCTATGGTATGGACAGGATTGATGAGAAGAGTTAAATTCAAATCAAAGGTCCTATGGTTGTATAGGGAACTCCAGAATTTCATCCGAATCGGACTTCCGGTTCCTGATTCACTTAATTATAAGTGTTGACAATTTTTTAAACAGTCGAATAAGCGACCACTTTAAACAGTCGAATAAGCGAAAGTAACGAAATTTTCCAATCTGATCTTGAATCTTCTTCCAAATTCTAGTTTTGTGAGTTGTAGGTTGATGGATGTTAAGGCTGTGAACCATTTCGAGGTTAATTTAAACTTTTGGTTAAAATCTGACACTCGAGCGTTTAATTTGATGATGTCAAAAATAACCCTGCTCGAGAGCATGGTTATTTTGGACAGATCGATGGTTATTTTCCGACACTGAAAAAAATCTTGCAATGAAAATTCTAATATTATTTCTTTTGTTTGAAATTGTTTACAGTGGAAAATAAATTCAAACTTTCTTTCCGTCAGTCAAATTTTAAAATGGGCCGCAGTTTTAGTTAAATTTAACTACTCGACACAAAATAACCACTCAAGTGTGAGATTTCAACCAAAAGTTAAAATTACCCGCGAAATGGTTCACAGCCTAAAACTCCCAACCTCCACATGGCCAGATGAGTAACGGTAATATTTTCGAAATTTTCTTTGGGAGCACTGCGTGCCCTCGCGTGCCCCCACAAAAAAACCCTGGTTATATACATACTCTCAAAACAATGAGGGAAAATAAGGTAAAACTAGTACTCAGATACGTCTATAGGATCAGGAAGTACATCAAAATTTATGTATGATTTTAAATTACGGGAACCACCAAGTGTAGGATCTTTTTTCAACAAAAAAAAAATATTACTGCCAGGCGAGGTAGGCATCCGAGGTGCTAACCCTAGTCATGATCATGTCCTCAGTAGGCCGTTTTAGTATAATTCATTCGTCACTTGCTTCTATATGCTGCCGTTCTGTTGTTCTCTTAGATATTTTAAACACGAGTAAAATCTTCCGGTTGCCAGTTTTTTTTGGCATAGTTTACAGATTTAAATTTTAAAACTGGCATGAATTATGCATCTAGAAGTAGTGGTAATCTTTTTAGTTTGGGATATTTCAGACATTTTTTTTACAGTTAGAATTGAAACATGTAGTTTTACGTATCTGCGTGAATGGCAGAGTAAAGTTGCCAGTTCATTCTTGTAAATTAGGATTAAATTTTTGAAACCCTTCTCTATAGTTGATTTTTTGCGGTAGACCCCAACCATGCGTAACTGGAAGTTTCATGTTCAGAATAACAGAACTACAGCGCAACAATTTTTATGATTTAACGTTCACTTCGGAACTTTGGGGAATCTGCCGAGCCTTGTGCGGCACTGCCAAACAAAGGACACGGAGATTCAACTCATTTCATCGACGGAAACGAAACGACATTGTTGATGGAACAAGTTCATTTATAACAGCAAATGGAATCGAGTGTCCTTCACTCGTGCAGGGACCACCACCAGTGCGAGCTGAAAAGCTGAAAACGACGGAACACATTCATTTGCATTTACATCCATTCCGGTGAAAAGTGCCACAATGAACAGAGAAGAAAAAGTTTATGTTAATTTTTATATGGTCTTATCGTTCCTTTGTTGCTGTGTATTAGCCAGCTGACTGCTGCAAAGCATACGAATTATAGTTACAGTTTCGATAGTTTGGCTTAGACAAAATGTTGCCAACGGACAGTTGAAAGTTTTTGAGTATTCGAATATGTCTAATTGTATTTTAGGGTTCCAATCCAGTTTATCAACTTTTACTGCCGGTTTTGTGATACTACTTGAGTAAAAATTCTTGTTGCAGAAACTTGTTTACAACGAAAACTGCGAGTATGTTGCAAACTGGAAAGAAATAAGTTTCCGCAAAAAAACAACTAGGGTATTCTCGAATGGTGTCACGAATTTGACGGATCGGGGCCGGTTTCTTGTCGTTGTATTCGCCTGTCTATGAATGTACCAACTATAATACGAACCATTGCTCTAACCGGACGCACCAGTCACGGTTTGCGGCAGCAATGGTATATGCAATACGTATTATTATACTTTACTTCAGAATTCAGCAATCGGTGGAAACTTTTCGCCTTGTTTTCCGGTTGTTCTGCGATGATTGTCGTTGCTGCCGCTGCCGTCCTTGCTGTACTCCTGGTTGTATCAAAGGAAAAGTTGTTCTCGTTGATGGCTCCTGTCCGCATTTGCAGTATCCGGTTTTACAGCTTTTATACAAACACACACACATGATAAAATCGAATAATTACAAATTCGAGATGGCGAAAAAAATGTACTGGTTATACAGCACTATTTGTTCGATTGCTGTTTTCATAGCCGTGTGCATAATTTTTAGAGTTGAATTTCAATATTACGTTTTTTTTAATATACACGAAAGTGCCGTGATAAACTTCAGATGAGAGGTGCATATCTTATTTAAGTGTAGATTTTTAGCACCTCAACGATATTGATCAATCAATAAAAAAAAATCGTTCACTATTCCATACTACATTCAAGTTTAGTCCGACATGTCATTTCGCCACGCACAACCGATTGCTACGTAATTAGTTATTTTCCGGAACTGCAATTGATTTCGGGACGTACAACGTAGGAGGCCATGTCCAAAACAAGATTCAAAGCCTCAAACGGTCCATTGCAGGACCGTCACCGCACCGTAAATTGCACTTTCCATCTGGATAAATCGAATCGAATCACTGTTCCGAGCCGACCGTACTGATCCGTTCTGAAAAGGATTGCAAAATGGTACCCTATAGGTTAGTCAACCGGGTGGTAATTGGCCAAATTTGAGTCGGAAATTTAGCAAATATTCTTCTTGGTGTGCAACCCTATATTTGTGCATCAGTCATTGAAACTCAATCGATATAAGTGCTGACGTGCACGGAAGAAAATGAGTTTCAATTTATTTTAAAAGATCAGTTGAGGTTTTTTTATACAACTCATAAAAACTTGTGAAATTTCGATGAACTGTCAATTCTATTATATAGCTTTTGAAAGAAGTTGTTCGAGCAATAAAAAAAATTTGCAGTTTATTATTTTGTAATAATAAGAAAAAAATCTGAACTCAAGGTACCTGAAATCTTTCATACTATTTATCTGCGTGTAAAAATAATATTGATGGATGGCCATGCACATTCGACGCAGTTCTTAAGGACGATAGTTTAGGGAAATTATATTGGTTCCGGAGCACAGCAGCATAGCGATGACGAAGTCGTCGAATGCATTTGCTTCTTGTGCACTCGGGCCGTTTCCGAAATACGTTTCTGTATGTTGGTTTTACTAGTGTAATATGGTGTATAACAGTCACTGCTTGAAGTAGTTAGCTACCAACATTAGGATACATCATTTTTCGTCGATCCTTTCTGGCGAAATAAATTTGAAGGACTGCTCTATGAGTTTAACTAGGGATGGCATAATATCAATAGATTGATCGAGTAATCAACAACCCAGATAATCGAGCAATATTTTATCGATCAAATTTTATCGATTAGTTTGAAAATTACACTCGATTATTGAATAATCGAGTAATTCGAAAAACCCGACCTGCTGAAGATCAACCAAAATCAAAATTATTATTAATGGATTAGGAGCGATCTCGACCCCTGTTGCGCTTCACTCGTGTTCTGCTACTCAAAAGTTTTATGGGATATGGATAATCGAACTGGAACCGGAACAAACGTATCTCCTACAAGCTGTTTTAGTTTTATTCATTCGAACAGTTCTATTGTCAAATTAAAAACTGGTATACAGCGTTTACCAGTTTCCAGTTTGACATTTGATCTGTTCGAAAAAAAAATGAAATTGAACCGGCTTGTTTGGCTTACGCTAAGACAAGACCTGACAACTGGCTTCTTATTCTTCCTTCCGAATTATCCTTCTCGTCATTTTCGCCCTGTGGAATAAATACAAACGTATCGGCTACAGTGTAGCCATATTTACAGATTTTTTAATAACTCTATGGTAAGAGAAATTTTTTTATTAAATTTAAATTTTTAAACTCGGTTTTTGATTTGAAATAAACATGAAAAATGTTTTGTGGATGCATTTTTTACTATATATTAATGCTTAAAACAATTAATTGGGCTTTGATGACAAAACACGGACTATCTCATGTTGAATGCAAAATCGAATCCATTGTTGACGTATTACCCGATCTTTTGGAAACCGGAAAAAGTCAAGTTTGGATAGAAATGCTTAGTACGACCACAGTGTGGAACACAACAGTTCATTCTTCTCGTAAAACTAAACGCACTTTCGAGTTTACACTAATTTAACAAATCTTTTTTTGTTACACTTTAATTCACTAAAAAGAAAAACGATTTTAATTACATAGTGCTGCCACTATAAACATTTATTACAAATGAGATTGAAAAAAAGTGAAACATTCTCTGAAAATTTTCATTTGCATTGGTGAGCTAAAATTATACATTTTAATAAACTTGTTTTCTAATTTTCTTTATACTTGGCATCATTGCTCGCGTACCCTGCAAAAGTTTTTTCTTTTCACATTGTGCGGGAAGCAACATCAAAATCAGCCAATCAGAAACTGGTCCATTTTTGGAACAAAAGCAGCCCCCCAGTTGTCAGGTCTTGTCTTAGGGGTTACGTTTGTTTCAGTGTCAGTTCCGCTAGGGCATGTTCAGGAGTGTTCCAGTTCTAGATGCATAATTTATGTCAGTTTTAAAATTAAAATCTGGAAGTTATAACAAGGCAAACTGGCAGCCCCAGCAGCGTTTTGGTCGTGTTTCAAAAATCGAAAAAATAGAACGACAGCGTATACCAGTTTTAAATTTGACATTAGAACTGTTCGAATGAATAAAACTAAAACGGCTTGCTGGAGATACGTTTTTTCAAGTTCCAGTTCTATTATAGATCTCCCATATAAAACTTCCAGCTGCTGAATTTGCTTTTATGCATCTCCCATCTTTAATTTTGACCTGCTTAAGAGGCTCTATGGTAACAATTATTTTTAATTCATTCCAATAACTGGTGATATTTTCGGGTTACAACCATTCTAACGCAATCGTTTTCCATCCAGCTAGCTGAGATGCTGGTCTTGACATTCACATATCAAAGTTTTGCCACCGTTTTGTGTTAGTTCATGGGTGCAATATTGAAAAATGAACGCTCCAAGAAGTGCTATTTCATTGCATACCAAACAGATGATTTCACGGCCCTTAAAAAAATTTACAGTCTGATAATGTTCGGTGCTGTGTGGAATTTATCAAAAGATTGACAATTATCGCAGAAAATCGAATCGATGGTTCGACCTGATTATTCTTATACTAGGTTGCACTATTTCAAAATCACATAGTTAGAATAAGCGGCAATAGAAAAATGATTCTGACGCAATTATCAACTGCCCATATAGAATCGGATCGCGAAACGAGAATAAGCGACCGTGCTAACTCGTGATGCTCAGAAATGTCATCGAGAGAAATTCGCTCTCGCACTGGTGTCTATTCTATGTTAAATGAGCCATGCCGGTCTTTTGTTGTTGCGATGATATCCGTCTCTCTTTGATGGCACTGATTCAATCGTGTGAAGAGTTGCTGGTGAGCGTTCTTTGATACGATAAAAGCCATCCTTGGCAACAGTACCTCCAGTCAACTCAGCTCCTCTATTCTATAGCATTCTGCGTTGCTATAACAGCAGGATTGTTTAATTGTAAAACTATTGTTGTTGCTTCTCAGAACCAAAACGAAAATATTGTGCTCGATTTTATAACAATTCGAACTTTGAAAGTCAAGTAACGTGCAAAATAACAATCTACTAATGAGATGGCTGTTGGTAGAGTAATCATCTTTAGTTGGAAATTTTCATGAAATCTTACTTTGAGATGGAATTCTAAGAAGCAGAAACTGGAAAATTATTTTTTTAAGCACAAGTATTTTCATTCAATTTTTCGTTATAGTCAACCTCAAATTTTAGCAGTATACAGTTTAATATGGACGTGAGATACCTTTGCTTAAAATACGACAATCGTGAGGCAGTGTCATTTCAAGCAATACGAGGTATAACGGTATGTAGTGAGCTTCAAGATACAAATGTGTGGATAATGAACATTTGGTTTGAACGAACCTTAATTTTGTTTTGACGTGAATACGTCTTACTATGGGGCTTGGCCTTTCCGAAATTCGTCCTGTTGAAGAATGGGTAGAACTGAATCGTGAATGTCTCGAGTTATACTAAACGCAACAACATAATTCTTTCTCCATACCATCAGAAATATGATCAGCAATTTATAACGAAATTTTCAACAGTGTGAGAGAACCATAAATAAATCAAAAATTAGGTTTTCTAAAACTTTCGAAAACAACGAGGAAAACTCATCACGCTTACTTTCCAGTCGAACGGTGGTTTCGAGCTGGACGAGTATAAATGCTAAACGGTGGTTGAAAATTGTGCATTTTTTCTGTTTTTCGTCGTGTTGATGACTTCCCATCTGCAACAGCAGAAACAGACCTTCTATGTGGTATAAAGCCTCAATTGAACACCGCCTCCTATGTTTAAGCTTGTACGCACTGAATCTTACTCAAGATTGTACACAAGCATAGTGCGCAAGTTTGATTATCATGTTTTAAACTCGTGCGCAAGCTTCTACGATGCGAACAGTTGAGTAGTGGGTTTGAGTTTCGCTCATGGCAACATAAAGCAGTAAAATAAATCTGTAAAATAAACACTGCTTTGAATTACGTAGTGTTGTATTGATGCCGCTATCATATTACTCATATTTTCACATTAATTACTATGAGATTGTTCAAAACCCCCATTCTTTGATTCTAGCGATTAGAAAAACTTGATCGAGCAACCACACACAAGGTTTAAACATTTAACTAATTCAGCAATCAGCTTTAAACAAGTTTTAGAACAGGATTGGAGTTTTCTTTCATAGAACTGCTCAAAATTTTCATCATTAATTCCGTTAAGTTAATTCCGAGATCCCAGTTTGAAGATGGTTTTCATCATTTTTCCCGATACATTCGAAACCGGAGTCGGGTTACTAATATCGCCACTAACAAGAACTTCAAATTGCAACAATTTTATTACGTTATTTCCTAATGAAAACGTTGAACGCTATATAGTAATGTCGCGTGCGCTAACTCGATGATACATATGCTCATACTTAAGCTCACGCACCTGAGTACCACTGCTGTGCACGATGTACAGGTTTGTAGTAAAAACACAAGTTCAACGCGATGCATATTTTCTTGAAGACTGGCAACAGCAGATTAATGCTGGTAATCGCATTCGGCTTTGGAATACTGTGTCTGGATTCGGAAACTGCATTTTGGATTCGGTTCTGGAACTGAAATCTAAAATATGAATTTTGGAACTAAACTCTGAACCTGAATTTTGGACAACCTGAGCTGTGAACTTTGTTACAGGTTTGGATTTTAGTATTAGAATTCAGTTTCAGAACTTAGTTACAGATTACAGGTCCTGAATTTCAATCTATGAATCTGAAACTGAATCCTATTTTTGGATCCTAGAACTGGCTTGGTTATATTTTTGTTTTTAATTTATGTTCGAAAGTCCAGAATCCTGATTTTGGATTTAAATTCTGAAACAAAACTCATTATATGAAATTTTCCATTCGGATACTGGAACCATAAATGCTAGATCAGAACTCCGAGTCTGAATTTCGGAACCGACTTGATATTTATTCCTATATTCAGTTTCATAATTTGATTGTAGACTTAAGTTTCAAAATTTAATTTATAAGTTCGGTTTCAAAATCCATTCCCAGAATTCAGAACCTAGAACTAAGCTCGAAACCAGGATTCTGAAATGAGTTTAGTTTCATTAAACTGAAACTAAATTTATGAATTCTTGATCTGGGTTCCGAACTTGAATTTCGAAACTGAATTCTTAGCCCGTTTCGGATTTCGAATTCAGTTCTAGTTCTTGAATTCTGTCAGAAAATTTTGATTCTGGTGTAGATAAATAAATGATGGCAAAATGTACTTAACAGTTGTAAGTCATTGGATAAATTTCGCAAATCGGATCGTTTTAGAACCATTGAAATATTCTCGAAGGATTATGCAAAAGTTTTAGTCTATTGGGTATGTAAATCTACGATAAAGTAATTACTGAAACATTGTTTGTTGTATTTTCTTACTCTCATTTGCTCAGCGTTATTCAATTGTATGGTAGAATATGTTTGTCGTCAATAAATCGGAAATGGAAATGAAGTAGTAAAAGTTGCGCACAATAAACTAATATGATACAATTATCTATATTGGGGAGTGTAAAAGAATCATGTCAGTTTTATCCGTATTCACGTTTTTCAGCTATAACTGTGACATTACCCGCCCGCTTTTTGTTTGGTTGATATGACATCTGCCAAACATATAGAAAAAACAAGCCATTGAATAGACAAATCATATACATATTTTCATCGTGTTCAAAATGTCGAATTTGGTACCAGAATGCGATATTGGTTATTTTTTGTTTGAAGAAAACTGGTGCGATCGCATCGAATGCTTGTTTAGGCATATGATGATCATGCTCTTTCCCAAGCAACAAGAAAAACACGATTGAACGGGTTCAGAGAGACAACGTTGAAGACAATGAATTGCAAGCAATATTGGATGAAGATGATACTTCTAGTCAAAAGCGAATGTCAGCAATGTGGAATGTTGCACAGCAAACAATTGCTGATCGTTTAAAAGCAATGAGAAATGTCCAAAAGTGTAGATAGTAGATGCAACATGAATTGAATGAAAGACAGATGGAAAAATAAAAAAAGTGAAATGTCCAAAAGTGTAGAAAGTATGCTACATGAATTGAATGAAAGACAGATGGAAAAATGAAAAAAAGTGAAATTTTACCTCAAAAACACGAAAGAAAATCAGTTTGGCATCGAATTATTACCAACGAAACTCTAATTGTTACTGGTGAAACTGTTAATGCTAATCGCTACAGACAATAACTGATGAATTTGAAATATGAAAACCGCTTCAGGATACAATCAAAGCACTTAGCTGTATTCTCCAGGCTTGACCACTTCTCGCTACAATTTGGGTCACGCATTGGCTAAGTAGCACTTCGACTATTCTAGGTACGCCAAAAGGTGAACATATCTATTGGCGTGTAATCCTTATATTACCAGGAAGATTGTCAAAATGTGTAGACATCAATGGCCAATACTTTGAATATTTTTAAACAATGTATATAAAAATATGTATGTAGGGAGGCATGAGATAGGAACTTGTGAGCACTTAGATACCTCACATTTTAACGTCCTCTCCTAGAGTATTTTATCTTTTTAGTATTGCTTCAAAGCACTTTGCTCTTATAATATGATATTGCTTGCAATCTTATGTTTAACCAAGTTGCCTTGCGAGCATGTAAACAGTAAACTACACTACATTTAATTTGGCATGGTGTAGTAGCAAATGGAAATCGAAAATCTCATTTCGCAACTTCGGTTTTTTCAAAGGAAGTACTGTTCCAATTCCTTTTTAATCCGGATTGTTTTATAACAGTCCGAAGCAGGGTTTGCAATTTACCATGCTGGGAAAAGGTCAATCCATGGAAGTCCTGATAACATGATTTATTTAGGAATCTAGGAAACAATAGTCATCGATCAAAAAAAATATGGCTTCGTTTTCTCTGCAATCATAAATTGAAATAACCGCACAGACTTTGCCCATTTTAAATCAAATTTTGCATCAGACAAGAGGATTATATCCACCATTTCCTCATGGTCATGACGATATGAATCATTGTAGTCGAGCCTTTGCTTGCCTGCCTTCTCACATCGGAGCACATTTTTTTCACGCACCTTATCAGCGATTAGTTATTGAATGGAGATTTTACTCATTCGCCCATTACCGACAAACATCAACGTCAGCCTGACTGACGGAACAACCTTTGGTCGATTGGACCCAGTCATCGAGCCTACGTTGTTTGGACTTTGAGTCAGTAAGTTTCCATGGATGCACTGACGTAACCTTAGAATTGCCTGATTGACATCAATTTTATTTATGAACTTGAACGACGATTTTTTCAAAACGGAAAGTTTCCGCTTTAGGAATTTTAGATATTTGTTCTATGAAAATATTTGTCTTGTTCGGAGTAATTTGTGAGAGCGCTGTCATCTAACGTTTTGACGGCCATCACTAAGGAAACGATTGTTCTGCTGGTCAGCTGTGATGCCAGATAGTAGTAGTATCATTGCCATAGAGTGTCATATGTGTTGGAAGCTCTCGCGATGGAAATTTTTTTGTGCTCGCCAGATAAAACTAGTTTCCGTATTTTTCTGTTGATAAATTAAAATTGCCGTAGAAAAAAATCAATATTCGTAGATTTTGTCTACGGATCCGTAGAAAATATTCGGATCCGTAGATCTACGGAGATTTCCGTAAATCTGTCATCGCTGCTGGACAGTGCAGCGAAAATTCCAAGCAACGTCAATTGAACTGTCATTTCCTATTCATCAATTAATAAAACCATGTTATATCATACGTATTTTGTTGTCTTGCTGTTTATTCACGCGTTTTTACAGAAATGAAATAATTTTCTTTCACTGGCATGGTAGTGCATGTTTAGCAATCAATGGGTTTGACACTAAATGTTACATGATAGTGAAAATTCGTATAATTTTGAGTGATTAACATATCGCAGGCTTCACCGCTGTATAACCTTGGGGCACTGTGAACTTCGCAGGAGGAACGTAATAAAGCGATAAAGCGACGTCTTCTGACTTTTTTCTGCAAGCACAATATGATTTTGTGTGTTTTTTGTTTCAATCTACGGTGAAAATGTCATGCTATTAAACGAAATCAATTTCTGAATATCGAAGAAACAGTCAGGTTCTAAGGTTTTTGTTAATAGGCTTTTTGTTTTGATGTGTTACATCAATTTCGGGTAGTATTCAAATAATATGAAAATACACGCTAAACTTAGATAACATGATGTTTCCTTTGTTTTCTTTCTTTTCACAGCACCAATTTTTATTGTCTTCGTTACGTCAGTCGTTACTATGTTGGTGACTTTAAAGTAAATCTGCTGGCTCATGCTAGAATTCAAAAAGGCGCTATCATTCGATAAGTATTTTATTGCATTTCAGTGCCGTTCGACGAAAAGCGAATATCATGCCCTAAGCTTCGGACTGTATGTCTGGAAAAGGCTTGGTTCAATCAATTAGTTCAACTGCCAATCGGAACGCCACGTTCGAGGGCTGGGTCGAGTCAAGGGTCACTTCAACATCTGGTGACAGTGCCGTAGCCGTCAATCGACATCATATTATGCAGCATAGTACAGCGCGTTTGTGAAATTAGCGATAAATTAATTGATAACGTTTATACGAATTGTATAGCGGCTTGCAAACAAAAGCTGCTCCACTGAAATCGCTCAAATTGCGCTACCTATGACGGATTAACTACTCGTATGTTCCGACGACTAATTCGCAATCAATTTATTTCATTCGGGGTCAAACTTCGCTCATCTAGCTTTTGATGGATGGTTAAACAGATGATTCGTAGAGTTTCAAAAGAACCATTAACTATAATTTCAATTTAAAATACGTTCATCCAAGTTTTGCGAATAGTTTCCATTGATGGTTCCACTCATTGTTTGGATCTGATTCGATTCAAAAGTTTCTTTTTGAAAAATTGAAATCATATTTTTATTGTGTTTGTTAATAATTTCGATTCAAGACAGGCGTGTATATAAGGGCGGGGTTTATAGGGATTCAAACCCCTTCCGAAACTAAAATAAAATCATTATGTTATGAAAACTCTTCTCTATACATATGACGATTTTCACGCCAACTCGAACAAATGTTGGCAGCACCCTCTCTGATTTGGATGAAACTTTCTGGACGTGTAGATTTTGTGTCAAAAAGTCACTTTGTATACTTCGTATTTCCAAAATTTATCCACAGTGTCTTTTGAAAAGGGCTAAACATTTTTAACCAATTTTTTCCAAAGAACTATTGTCGAAAATGGTAAATCTTACAAAAAAGTGTTATACAAGTGATTTTCACAATACTGAAAAGGATTCTTATCGAGTCCTATACTGAAAAAAGTTTATTTTAAAAATTTAAAATCGTTGTAAATCTAGAAACTTCTATTCGATTTTGATAAAATTTTGTCCTAAGATTGATGGTATACAATTTTTAACCTACTTTACCCTATATTTCCGGATCCGGAAGTCGGATCCGCATGAAATTCCGGAATTACGTATGGGATCACAGGACCCTTCATTTGAACCTAAGTTTGTGAAAATCGGTCGCGCCATCTATAAGAAAAGTTAGAACACATATTTTTTATGATTGCACATTTTACCCCATAACTCCGGAACCGGAAGTCGGATCCAAATAATATTCAGGATTTTTTTATAGGACCTCATGACCTTTCATTTGAACCTAAGTTTGTAGAAATCAGTTCAGCCATCTCTGAGAAAAGTTAGTGCACTTATTTTCACAATTTTTTGCACATTTTACCCCATAATTCCGGAACCGGAAGTGGATTTATTTGAATCTAAGTTTGTGAAAATCGGTTTAGCCATTTCCGAGAAAAGTTAGTGCAAAAAAAAAAAACGTTACATACACACATACACACATACACACACATACACACGCAGAGACATTTTGCGTACTCGACGAACTGAGTCGAATGGTATATGACACTCGGCCCTCCGAGCCTCGGTTCAAAAGTCGGTTTTCGCAGTGATTGCATAACCTTTCTATATGAGAATGGCAAAAATTCCTATCTTAAAATATGTGGAAGGTTGGCAGGGATTATAATTATCGAGACAAAATTTAATTCGAATAAAGAATGGTGTTTTTTTTTTATTCAGTGTAAAATTCGATTCGTAATTTTTTCAGTATTTTCGTTCGACAATTTCGACTTCAACAGAACAACAATTTTTTGTAGGATTTGTCATTTTTCTATTCTAATTATTTGCAAAATGAGACACCCGGAATAAATTATGAATTTTACTGGAGACACAATTCTATATACGATACAATTCATAACTACCTAACTTAATTTTACCATTTACTATTCATGCAGATATGTACGTTTGTAGTTCAGTCGATTAATGGACTTGTTTTATGATCTATTGTTTCCCGGTTCAAGTCGTGCAGTTGCTATCGATCTTTTGTTTTTATTTCACAAAAATTTTCCCAACTGTGTTGTCTAGATCAATTTTGGAAAATAATTTGCAATGTGATGTTTTAGGACAAAGTCTACATGTCCAGAAAGTTTCACTCAAATCTGAGAAAGTTCTACCAACTGCGAAATTAGCGCGAAATTCATCATATTTAAGTCAATTATAAAATTAATAAATTTCAACAAACGACTTTATCAAAAAAATTCAAGTTCAAGTAATTAGGGTATCGGCTCCCTATTTCATCTGAGCTCCTATATTCATCTCATCCCTTCATCTAATTATTTTGAACATGAATAATATCTTACAATGTACCAAAACCAAACTGTGGAATTTTTTAAAATGATTATTCAAGCTATTGTCAACTTTCTCATTGGAAGAAATGGTTTTAAATTCTTCGGTGATCGTTTTTTCATTGAAAACAAACTCACTTTTCAATTTAGGACACATTTTCGTCTCAAGATTTACAGTTCGTCATGTTTCTGATACTCTACTAATCGATTCGTCTCAAAACATGACCACTATTTCGTACAATTACACTACTATTGAATGCTGGATGACTTCATAATTAGTAATGTTCACTTGCCACTTGTTTAATTAACGATTAAAAACTTCTAAAACTACCCGACAAGCAATAAAAGTCTTTAAGAATATAAGATAAAAGTTTTTCACTTAGTTCACTCGATTGCGCTTTGTTTTCATCTCATTTGGTGTCGCAAAGTTGCCAAGTTTTCTCATAATGTTACAAAAAAAAATTGTTTTCCTTCTTCAAATGATCATCAACAAGTATTTTTTTGGTATCCGTGTCATTTGTTTAATTATATTGTTGATATTACTAAAACTGTTTCGGCTTCGAATATTACCAGAAAGAGCGTGTTAAATGCTAATGAAATAATCATTGTGGCAAATCTAGTAACACTGGTTTCTTTCCGCTATATGTCAACATAACGCTGTTAAGTGTGTGTGTGTTTCATCGGCTGTGCACAAGAGATACCAGATACTTTCATAGAAAATGTGTATCTGCTCTAACTGTTTTAACCATTCGTCATCTAACACTCGATGTGGATAGACGAATCACCTACTACGACTAATTTCGATTTTGTTTTATTTTTTATTCGCAGTTGTCTACCAGCCCAAGCTATGGGTAAAAACCGCCATAGATCCGAGAAGGATCCAAAGGATGCTAAGCGTCTGAAGCCAAGTGATGTACAGGTAAACGACCGTTTGCTGAGTAAAAACCAATATGCTGATCTGCCAGTAGATGTCGAAGAGGAACTGCAGAAGAAGGAAAAAATGCCGCCTTTCTACCTGAAGGGCTTCCCACCAACTCTACGCTCGGATTTCAACACACTGATCAGCAAAGGACTACAGGCAACAATCCGTTTATGTACTGAAGGCTACAAAATAACTGTTCCGGCTTTGAACCACTACAAAGGAGTGGAATGCTATCTGAAGCAGACAAAAGCGGAATACTTCACACACGATATTGCCGCCAACAAACCTATGAAGGTTGTACTTCGAGGACTACCCGACATGATGGAAGCCGAACTAAAGCAGGCACTGTCGGAGGCTGGACTAAAGCCTTTGATGGTGTTTAAAATGAAGCGACATAATACGGACAAAAAGTTTAGAGATCAACTGTACCTGATTCATCTGGAGAAGGGCTCCATCACCATGAGTCAACTGAAAACGATTAAATCATTGTTTCACATAATCATCGAATGGCAAAAGTATAAACCGGTACATCGGGATGTCACACAGTGCACGAACTGTTTGAACTACGGCCATGGAGCGAGGAATTGCCACATGAAAAGTCGGTGCGGGAAATGTGCCGAACCACACAATACCAACGATTGCTTACTAGATGACATCGCTGTAAAATGTGTGAACTGTGATGGCGACCATCCATCTACTAGCAAATCGTGTCCCAAACGTGCTGAGTTCACAAAAATTCGACAACAGGCGTCCCGCAAACAATCAACGCGCAAGAATGTTCCACAGAAGGATGAAGTTAATTTCCCACGGCTCCCACCGAAGAAGGATATTCCGAATTTGCCGCCACTTCCTCGCAGCAATCCAAAAGATTCAGCCGCTGGATCACAAAAAGAATCTTCCTCAAAAACCCCTCCTGGATGGGGCAATAATCAACCACAAGCAAAGGATGACTCTGGTGATTTATTTTCTGCAGAACAACTGATCGTCATTTTTGAAACAATGACAACAAAACTACGAAACTGCAGAACGCGGTTAGATCAAATCAACGCCTTAGGCAAATTCATCATCGAATATGCAATATAATGAGTTGGTTATAGTAAATTGGAATGCTTGCTCACTCAGGAGCAAAACTGCTGAATTGTCCGACTTTCTTCAAGAGAAGAATGCCGATATTGCTATTTTAACTGAAACTCATCTTAAACCTGAAATTTCTATTTTTATTTCCAATTACAGGATTCACAGGCTCGACAGGACAACTTCCAGAGGAGGGGGAGTTGCCATTGCCGTTAAACGATCCATTCAGCACAGGCTTCTGTCAGCCTTTAAATTGCAACTCATAGAAGCCATCGGAATTGAGATTACAACGACGATGGGACCCATCATCATCATTGCAGCGTACTGCCCCAAACAAACCAATCTTCGAGATGGTACGTGTGCATCATTGAAGCGAGATCTGGCTATGCTCACTCGACGACAGAACAAATTCATCATTGCTGGGGACCTGAACGCACGGCATGAGCTGTGGGGAAACAGAAGACAGAATCGGAACGGATTCGTACTTGCCGAAGATTACGAAGCTGGACAGTACAACATCCTCGCTCCGGATCAACCAACGCGACTTTCCAGATCGGGAGTTCATTCCATTTTGGATATATTCATCAGCAACATCGCCATAGAAAGCTCTCCGGTTGTCTTCTACGAGCTCTCTTCTGACCACTTTCCAGTAATATTGACGTTGGGATCTTTACCAGAAACAGTGCCTATTCAACCTCGGAGGAACTATTATCGCACCGATTGGGTCCAATTTCAACAAATCGCCGACCAACTTATTAATATCGATTTGCCACTTGATTCCCCGATGGAAATCGATGCGGCCCTATCTTCCTTCCAGCATTCAATCACAGTCGCTCGTGATAGGACAGTTCCAGTACAACATATGCCGAGTTCCTCTCTTCAAATCGACAGTGTCACCAAGAAACTCATCCGACTTCGGAATATCTACCGGAGGCAGTATCAACGAGCTGGCATCCTAGATAGGAAGACTACTTATAACAACTTAACTAGGATAATCCAGGAAAGGATATCTGAGCTTCGCAACAGGAACTTCCAGCAAAAGCTTCGAGAAATTCTCCCACATTCAAAGCCCTTCTGGTCCTTAACGAAGGTGCTTAAGAAAAAACCGAAGCCTATTCCTCCTCTGATGTCACCGCAGGACGCAGCTGAAGGAATACCTTTAATCACACCAGTAGAGAAGGCAAATGCGCTAGGCCAGCAGTTTGTGTGTTCTCACAATTTAGGACTCAACATTGTTAGTCCATATGAAAGAGCCGTTGCTGATAGCGTAGCTGAGGTTGACCAATCAGACAGCTTGGTTCCTGAGGAAAGTAGAGTCACTGCGAATGAGCTGATGGCTTTTGTAAAAAATCCAAAAATATGAAGGCCCCCGGTTTCGACAACACATTCAACATTGAGCTGAAACATTTGAGTATTCGCTCATTTGTCTTCTTAGCTAAAATTTTTAACAGGTGCTGGGAACTTGGTTACTTCCCTTCAATGTGGAAGTTAGCTAAAGTTATCCCAGTTTTGAAACCGGGGAAAGATCCTTCCCTTTCCAAGAGCTATCGGCCCATCAGCTTACTCTCTGCCCTATCCAAGCTGTTTGAAAAGTCAATACAAAGGCGAATTCTTGCTTTCGCAGATGAACAGGATATATTTCTGGAAGAACAGTTTGGGTTCCGAAAAGGAAGATCCACCATCCACCAACTCACAAGGGTTAACAACGTTATCCAGCAAAACAAATCAGTGTCCAAAACGACTGCCATGGCAATATTGGATATTGAAAAGGCATTCGATAATGTGTGGCACGATGGACTGGTGTTCAAACTGCATCGGTATAATTTTCCCATGTATCTTATTAAAATTATCAAAAATTATCTTGCAGATAGAGCATTCCAGGTCTCTATGAATAATGCACTTTCAGAAAGATTTACTATTCCTGCTGGTGTACCCCAGGGAAGTATCCTAGGTCCCATTCTATACAACATTTTTACATCAGACATCCCACCTCTTCCGGGTGGTGGTGTTCTGTCAAAATTTGCTGATGATACTGCCATTGTTTACAAAGGTCGTGTCATTAATGCTCTGAAGAATATACTACAGACAGGTCTGGACGCTTTAACGGAATATTTTACAAGCTGGAAAATTGTGATCAATGCAGCAAAAACTCAGGTCATCTTGTTTCCACATTCAAGATCTCCAAAACTTGTTCCATCAAACGAATGCAGAATACGATTCGGTGATGAGGTCATTCAATGGTCCGATGAAGTTATCTATCTAGGACTCACCTTTGACAGACATCTGATATTCAGGTCACATGTTGACAAAATCGTTCAAAAATGCAGCATACTCATTAGGTCTCTGTATCCGCTGATTTGTAGAACATCTAAACTGTGCCTGAAGAGTCAGATGGCTGTCTATAAACAAATCATCTACCCCGCAATTGAATACGCAGTCCCTGTTTGGCGGGGCTGTGCACGAACACACAAACTTAGGCTTCAACGCATTCAAAGTAAGATCTTAAAGATGATTCTAAATCTACCCCCTTGGACAAGGACTAGTGAAGTACATGAGATGGCTTCCCTGGATATACTAGAACAAAAATTCGAACAATACTGCACGAAATTTGTAGAGAGGTGCTCAATCTCTGAAATACAAATAATTCAAAATTTGTACGTATTAGGCTAGGGATAGTTATAAGTAGGTAGACATTTTATAAATAATTAAAATAAATATTATGATTAAACATTAGTATGTAAAACAAGAGTAACTAAAACACCTAATATTAATAACGAATCGTATGAACAACAAAGATGAAAGGCCAAAGGGTCAAAACACTTGTACTGTAAAATGTTGATGTAATACACAAAAATAAGATTAATAAACAGATATTTATGCAAAAAAAAAAAAATAACTGTTTTAACTAATAAAACGAATCAGTTCAAATTGGTTTAAAGTTTTAATATAAATGTTTATCAGTGTTCATCATCAAATATTTGAACAAAAGATTGCCATTTTAACATGTGATTTGTCCGTTTATTAATAAACTCTAACTTTTTACTTCTTACTTTTTATGAACCTTTATAAATCTGTATTAAATTTAGAAAATCTGTATAAAATCTGTACTCTGATTTAAATCAGTATGCGAACGCAAAAATCTATACAATACAGATAAATCTGAATAAATGTCATCTCTGGTTCTATTTTTTTTATTCAATAATGTAATATAATTTTAGGCACACTGCTTAAGCTCTAAGATGCCAAGGGTATTTTCTAATCTTAATTAACGACTAACTTAAAACTAGAATAGTATCATTAGACTATGTTATCTCGGGTTCTCGAAAATCCAGCTATCAGCTGGCGATCGGCAATGGTCGATGAATTGAATATAGCATGAGTCTTCCAGATGGCGTTGGTAAATATCTATGGTGGCCGCATCCTTCGATCCAATCTCTGGTTCTGCATTTGGTTTTTAGAAGGGCTAATGCCTAAATAGTAACAATTCTTTTTTGTTTTTTTTTAAGTTCTCCAAATTAACTGCACAGTAAAATTTTAAATTTAAAACGAAAGGTAACGGAAACGATAAAAAAATTTCATACGTCGAAATGATTATAAAACGGTTTCTAAAAATATCGTGTGTTGTCTCATAGTTGGCATTATGCCCTTTTTAAGACAAATTCTGACATTTTGAACCTGATAGTGTAATAGTGCAATATTTTGGTTTTGATTGCTGTCCCCATAGCTAATTTATGAGATGAACAAAGGACCAACGATAGGAAGTGTTTTTGCCTGATTTTTTGAATATTACTTTAATTTCCAAGCAATATGAATCAGTTCCCAATGTTAAGCAAGGCAAATTTTAAGCAGAAATAAGAAAAATTCGTAGTGATTTTAGTGGCTAAATCTGGATTTTAAGGTAACGTCCTTACAAATAAGATGAAATAGGGAGCCCTTACCCTATATTTCTATGCGTATAAAAATTAATCATCATGTTTTGAAACCCTCTCCGAAATCTTTTTTTAGGTGCGCGCCTGGTCATTGTATTTAACATAAATGATTTGTTTGAATCGGGTACTGAAGATAAAACGGTCGGATTCTGGTTCTGCGTTAGTTTTTTTATGTAGTTTTTTTTCCTTATCCAACCAATATCTCCCCATAATTCATATGTTTAAGAGGCCTTTTCTTCCTAGATTCCAAGATGCAAAGTGGGTGAAACTTGCAGCAGGAATATGTCAGTCCTATCAAGAAAGATAAATACTTCAAGCAAATAACCAGAATATCTGCAACTTATATATTTCAAAGCCATCGGTTTATAGTCCACTCAGACTAAATAGTACCTATTTCCTGCACACGATGGGCGGAACGTTACTGTGAATTGAGAGCGCTACCGTGTGATGACTGACGATTTGGAAGAATTGGATATGCCTGACATGTGGTTTCAACAAGACGGTGCCACATCACACACGGCACGCGAAACAATGACCAAATTGAGAGCCGTCTTCGGTGAACAGTTTATCTAACGTTTTGGGTCCGTCAATTGGCCGCCTAGATCGTTCGATTTAACGCATTTGAACTATTTCTTGTGGGAGCATGTTAAGGCTCACTTCTTTAAGGATAAACCAGCAATGATTGACGCACATGAAGCCAATAATGAAGCATTTATTCGTGAAATACCGGTCGATATGTTGAAGAGTGTGTGCCAAAATTGGACCTTGCGCAAGGGCTATCGAAAACGGAGCCGCAGCCAACGTTTGCATCATATTCAAACATTAAATTATATTAATCGTTTTCTTGCTTCTAATAAAGATTTAATCAGTTTTTCAAATTTTTGTGTTTTGTTTTGAAAAACAAATCCTATGGCTCTTTAAAAATCACCCATTATATTTTTTAATTTAGGTGCTTCGCGGGCTTTCGTTAAAATTTAACAAAAAAAAAACAATAATACTTTACATTAATATATTTATTATTTATTTGTAATTTCCACCAATCACCTTTGATGAATGATGAAAAAGTCAGTATAATTATATTTGTTTATACGAAACTTGTACATAATTGATCACTGAATGTTCAGCTGTTTGAGAGTCGGTAAAATTTTACCGACATCCGTGCATACTAACTGAGAATGCGGGTAAATCTTGTTGGGCGTTGAGCGTTTGTTGAACGACATACTGAACGAAATACTCGTTCAGTTTTATTGGAACGGTTTGTTGTAGTTTTCTTTCCTACAAAAATAGTGTGAAAATTGAGTGTTTTCTTGATATAAAAAGAAAATGTGTTGTTATTCTACGTGAAGTAGAAGTGTTCTACAATTATGTAGTGTTTATTTAAAAAATAGGTGGTTAAAAACTTCCCCAATTCTCCAGTAAAACTAGTCCAACAAGGCTCCAGCAATGGGCCTCTGTCTGCCGAGTTTGTTGAACGAAAAGTTCAATGGTCTGTTTCAAAATCGACAAACGAAAGTCCCGAAAGTGTATTCGATGAGCTTTCTTTCTTACCAACCGCTTCCTAATTTCGGGTCAAAAAGTACCCAAAAGCAACTAAAGTGCACCTCCACATTTTTAGGTAAGTCTGTTAGTGTGATGATGGTGAGTATATCTTTCATTTGATGATTTCGGTCAAATAGTTGATTGCTTTTAGCAACGGTAATTTATAAAATATCAGATTATCGATAATTTAGAAACAAGAAATATTATAATACTTCATCTTTCTCAAATAAACTATACTGTTACCAGCAGTTCAAAGATTAGTCATCCGGTTTAGGAAATTCATTACCTAATTCTGCTGTTGCGCCATTGTTGTTATTGAATTTAAATTTATGACCATGCCGCATTTCCATTAGGACCTTGGAACACTCATTGCACTGAATCTTTCATTGAATCCCCTTTCTGTCGATAAGACTTCCTTGTCAAATCAGAGCTTAAACGGATTGTAGATATGTGTTTTACGCTATCGTGATTAACAGAATTCTGACCTCCAGCTACTGTTCCGTATAAAATAAGGTCTAACATTGCGGAAAGCTATCAGTTCGTTGACGGAATCCCTTGGAGCCATTTCCGATTCACAGGCACGATAAAATAATACAACAAGCAACATCATGAAAGCCACAATTGCTGCGGTCGTATTTGTTTTCCTTGGTTTCTGCTTCCTGGTATCGACCGATCCGGTACAGGTCTCCAACAATAACATTGGAGATATGATCAACTTTGAACTCAACTTCAATGGTACCATCGATAGCAAAATGGATATCAATTTGGTGAGTGTAATAATTGCTATTCTTGTGGACACTGGTGATCTGGATCTCAGTCAATTGCCTCCGCTGCCATCGTTGCCGGATTGGCCTCAACTGCCTCCGCTAAATCCGGAAGAACAGAAACTAGTCGACATGGCTGTCAGGAAAATGAAAGCAGGTCACCACTGAATAAAATGATTTCGATAACGTTTCAGTTCAAATCTTCTCTCTTCCGTATCCGAATAATCCCAATAATCATTTTGAATATTTCCATTAGTTATAAATAAACAAAGTCTTTTCCTTCCAAGTAAATTTTGCTGAATTTAAGAGAATCATGTTAATGAATTCGTTTTAGATGTTTGCTATTTAATTGAAAATTATAAATCAGAATAAGATATCACATCAGAGGCAATTACGGTACTTTATAAATAACAATGAAATTGTTATTTTTTATATGTGAGCAATGAATATTATTGGTTGTAGTTCCGATTGTAGAGAGACATCTAACGAGTAAAAATCTTATTTATATGTGTAATAGTTTTGGAATACGAGTGACACCCAGGGCTTGCAAATTGAAGCAACGAATATTAACAGAAGGATTTCACCCGCTATGTTATTAGGTTTTACACGAACATGACACAAAATGAGCAGAATAAAATTTTTTTGACAGCCGCCGGTGGTTTGTTTACAGTTTAAAAGTTCATCAGAGGTCTATCGTTTGAATTCAAAAATTGGAAGTCGCCACACACTGAACAGATTTATACAAATATCGCTCCTTGATGCTGGAAACGCATACAGGGCAATCTTTTCAGTTCTTCTCATTGTGGAACACGTTTATAGCAGGCGCTTTTTCGTCATTTCTCAATTAAAAATTTGCAGTCGCAAAACAAAACAAACACACGGCAGCTGTCAAAGATTAGCTTGATTCATCGGCAGTTCATTTGTGTCGTTATCGTGTAAAACCTAATTTCCATAGATTGCTTAGTTCATGTGTTAACTGAGACTGAGAGCACAGACATTTTACCGAGCAAGGGAACTGGTCTGCTCAGTAGTATATACTCTCACGCGTCTAGTTTCTCTCTTCTATTAGATTTTTTATCGTTACGACACACATGAACAAGCATTTATCCTTGACAGTTCAGCGGTATATAAACGATCATCTTTAAACGTTGCAACTAGTTACTTTTATTTAATAAATTTCAAAAATAAACAGTATTCAATCGTGAACAAATATTTTGAAACTCTATTTAGGCGTTTTTTTTATAAACAGCACTGCTGAACTGTCAAAACGTGTTCATTCGATTGAGGTTAGCAGTGACGTTAAAAAATTAGGTCTTTCATTCAGCGGGTGTTTTTTCATTGTTTCGTTCGTTTGAGGATTCACAATACAAGCCCTGGTGACACACAGTTGAACAAACGTGGTTTCGAGAAAAAAAACGAACAAAGTTTTAAGCTTTGTTGGCTTAGCGAGAAAAACAAAAGAAACGGATTCGGATCAAAAAGTCGGAAACTTTTGTTAACTGTCTATACAATATTTCAAAAATCTGCCGAATATCTGTGAAAATACTCGGAATCTTTGCTGAGAAAATTATTTATAAGACCGTGTACCATCTCGCGAATTATGTTAACTTTTAGTTAAAATTTAGAAATCGAGCAGTTGTTTTTGGTCAAATAGTTAAATTAAACTAATACTTCGGCTCATTTCAAAGTTTGACGGATAGAAAGTTAAGTGGTATAGTTATTGCAATACAGCGAGCGTGAGAAGAACTTGGAGAATAAACTTACTTTGTTTGACAAAGTATTTATTTTTTTCTAATGAGGTACTTTCTTAGACTGAAGGTATAAAAAGAAATCACACAGAAAAAATGTTTACTAAAGATCTGAAACCAGATTTTTTTCGCAAGATTATTTTCAGTGTCGGAAAATAACTATCGAATTGTCAAAAAAACTCGAATTTTAACTAAAAGTTTAAATAATTCGCGAGATAGTCCGCAGCCTAAGAACTATCATCAGGGCATAATTTCGAAGACATTCAATATTGAAACCTTGGTGGCCAATATATTGGGCATGCAGAAAAAAGTCGGAAGCGACGTCTCTCTCGCCTGATGTTGCTCCAGTGAAGTTCACTGTGCACCAATGGTATGTAGACTGTCATCCGATATATTAATTACTCATAATCGTACGAAAATTCACTCCCTTGTTAAGTTGAGCTTCAAACCCATGGATTCTGGATACTGGAGGCAAGACAATGTGTTCATTTATGTTGAAGCACGTGGTTCACAAACAAGACAACAAAATATTTATAAAGTAACATGATTCGATCAGTTGATGTAGAGAAAATGGCAGTTCAGCTGACGTCGCTGCGCTGGACTGTCCAGCGAATTGCAGATTGGTGCTGCAGCGACAATATTTCCTGATGAAAACAAAACAATATGTAAGAGCGATTCACACGTGGCATCGAACGCGACTATCACCGGTTTGGAACGGTTACGGAACAACAACATTAATTTTAGGCAATTCGTATGGAGGGACACAGCGTACAGTTCACGGAACATTTTGACGTCAGTTACGTGAGTAATATTAGGCTAAAAAATGTTAAATGAATCTTGACGTCGACCGAAGTTGATGGATCGTCTGAATCGTGTTTAATGCAGCGAGAATTTTAAAGCACACACGCTTAGAAAAAGTTACTCAAAGTTTGAGTACTAGTTACTCATTTTCAAATGATACATGGAAACGTCAAAAATTGAGTAGTTATCATCAATGATATTGAATAACTCCTACTCTAAATTTGAGTTTAACGCAAGAACTCGTTATTTTGTTACTATTCGCAAGATCAGTCTAAAAGTTGTAATAACCATTTGTAGCAACAGGTTGTATTTTTTGTTAGTGAGATCGCGTATTTCGAGGGTGAGTCGCTCAACACAAACGGTGTTGTGTCTGCAAAAACCGGAATGATAAACTCCGTGTTGTGCTTTAGAATGGAAACGAATATGCTCAAATGTCATTTATGAGGAATAAGTGTATGATTGGTGCCTGAACATAACTGACATGTATGTTAATTTGCGATTGACACACCACTCCAAGCAACCACCACTTGATATAGTATTGAGTTCAATTACTTAATATTTTAATACAATACACTCAGAAAAGGAGCAATTTTTTTGCAAATTTGGTATATGTGAAATAAAATTTCGCTCAAAATTTGAGTGATAGTTACTCTATTTTTGGTACATGTACAAATTAAGTATTACTCAGTAAATGAGTAGATTTTGCCCAAATATCGTTTCCAGTGGAAGAACTCAAATTTGAGTAACTTCGGAGTTACTCTAAATTAGAGTTCTTCCACTTTTTCTGTAGATGAGTGAGATCTTACTCATTTTTGAGTAACTATTTTTAAGCGTGCAGATTTTTATTAGACAGCTCTGAAACAAACATACAAACAGAAGCAAATTTTGAGAGAGGCGTAATGATAATCGATCCGAAAGTATGTAGTCACAATTTTTCGATAATTTTTAAGTCAACTTTAGCATTTTGAAGAAAGTTAGTAATAGTAATAGTTCTATTGTACAAACTTAGTAATCACAATTTCAACCCAAATTTAATTTTAAGTAAGTCATTAACTTTCTTGTTCACATGTTGGAGTGAAAGTTATGGTTTTTGTGTTGATTGGCATATTGTCGCAAAACCGAAATGTAGAGGCGCTGTTTGTTTAGAGATGATACTTTCAGCAAGAGCTGTCAAATAGGTAGGAAAATTACTAACTACTCCACTTTTTCAACGATTTATTTTGTAAACGGGCAAATTCATCTGAAAAATCATAGTAAAAGTTGAAGAAAAAGTTTTTACTCTGAGGTGGTAATGTTTTTTTTTTTTTTTTTTTTTTTTTTTTTTAAATAACTATTTATTGGAATATGAGTTAAAATTAAATTATTAAGATTTAAATTGGGTGTTCAGCCACAAGTGGTGACTTTTCAGCCCTGTTATATATATATATATATGATTTGGTTATTACCATGAAGACATCATTTGCTTCCGCAATTCTGAGATTTTTGTGTAGGGAAAATTCTAAACCTACTTGTATTGTGTAATGGGGAAAAGGAACTTATATACTAACTTACTAACTAATACAGAGAGCGAATCGATTCAATTGAAGATTGCATCGATTTTTGTCGGAATTTGCTTATAATATTATGTGACATTACATCTAATGGTTCTATATTTGTGAGTCTGTGTAACTCATTTGTACTAAACCAGGGAGGACGCTTCAGAATCATTTTCAGAATTTTATTCTGAATCCTTTGAAGCGTTTTCTTCCTGGTGGAACAACAGCTTGACCAAATTGGTACCGCATAAAGCATGGCTGGTCTGAAAATTTGTTTATAAATTAACAATTTGTTTTTTAGACAGAGCTTAGAATTTCTGTTTATAAGAGGATATAAACATTTAATATATTTATTACACTTTGCCTGGATTCCTTCAATGTGATCCTTGAAAGTGAGTTTTTTGTCATACGTTAAACCTAAGTATTTAGCTTGATCAGACCATGTCAATTCCAAGCCATTCAATTTGAGAATGTGATTATTGTTTGGTTTAAGAAAAGAAGCTCTTGGCTTGTGAGGAAAGATAATTAATTGCGTTTTTGCTGCATTTGGTTTAATTTTCCATTTTGACAGATAATCACTGAAAATATTTAAACTTCTTTGTAGGCGACTGCAGATCACTCTTAGATTTCTACCTGTGGCTAACAGACTTGTGTCGTCACAGAATAGCGATTTCTGACAACCAACGGGTAGATTTGGAAGATCAGAAGTGAAAATATTATACAAGATTGGAGCTACACTCGAACCCTGCGGAACACCGGCACGTACGGGTAGCAATTCAGATTTACAATTCTGATAGCTAACCTGAAGAGTACGATCAGTTAAATAATTTTGAATCATTTTGATCAAATAAATAGGAAACTGGAAATCAGACATTTTTGCTATTAAACCTTTGTGCCAAACACTGTCGAATGCTTTTTCTATGTCTAGAAGAGCAACTCCAGTGGATAACCCAGAAGATTTATTTGATTTTATCATGTTCGTTACTCTGACAAGTTGATGAGTAGTTGAATGTTCATGACGAAATCCAAACTGCTCTGGTAAAAAAATTGAATTCTCATTTATATGAGTCATCATTCTTAACAAGATAATTTTTTCAAAAAGTTTACTGATAGAAGAAAGTAAGCTAATTGGGCGATAACTTGATGTTTCTGCTGGGTTTTTATCAGGTTTTAGGATAGGAATTACTTTAGCGTTTTTCCATCTTTTTGGAAGTAAGCTAATGAAAAACACTTGTTGAAAATTTTAACCAGGAGTCTCAAGGCAACATCGGGAAGATTTTTAATAAGAATATTAAAAATTCCATCATTACCAGGAGCCTTCATGTTTTTAAGTTTTCTAATAATTGATTTAATTTCATCAAAATTCGTCTCAATAATGTCATCGTGTGATAACACTTGGGTTGAAATATGATCATATTTCAGTGAGACTTCATTTTCAATAGGACTCACAACGTTCAAATTAAAATTGTGGACACTCTCGAACTGCTGAGCAAGTTTTTGAGCTTTTTCGCCATTTGTAAGAAGTATTTGATTTCCTTCCTTGAGAGCAGGAATAGGTTTCTGAGGTTTCTTAAGAACCTTAGAAAGTTTCCAGAAAGGTTTAGAATATGGTTTAATTTGTTCAACTTCTTTAGCGAAATTTTCATTTCGCAAAAGAGTAAATCTATGTTTAATTTCTTTTTGTAAATCCTTAACTATGTTTTTCATAGCAGGATCACGAGAACGTTGATATTGTCGTCGACGAACATTCTTCAACCGAATGAGCAGTTGAAGATTGTCATCGATGATAGGAGAATTTAATATAGTTTGAGCTTTGGGAACTGAAAGATTTCTAGCTTCGATAATATAATGATTCAAATTATCAATTGCTGTGTCGATATCCGCAGAATTTTCTAAAATAGTTTCATGATCCACATGATTTTCAATGTGAGATCTGTAATCCAACCAATTTGCTCTATGATAGTTGAAAATAGAACTAATTGGATTAATTATAGCTTCGTTGGAAAGTCTGAATGTTACAGGAAGATGATCTGAGTCAAAATCAGCATGAGTAATCGGTTCACTACAAATGTGACTTTGATCTGTTAGAACCAGATCAATTGTAGACGGGTTTTTCACGGAAGAGAAACAAGTAGGATTACTGGGATGAAGAACTGTAAAGTAACCAGCTGAGAGTTGATTATGAAGTATTTTACCATTACTGTTATTTTGCCTACAATTCCACTGGACATGCTTAGCATTTAAGTCCCCTATTACGAAAAATTTCGATCGATATCTTGTAAGTTTTTGCAAATCGCCTTTAAAGAAATTTAATTGTTCGCCGGTGCATTGGAATGGCAAATATGCTCCAGCGATGAAATAAATTCCATGAATGGTTTCAACTTCGATTCCCAAGCTTTCAATAACTTTAGTATTGAAAGAAGGTAAAATTCGATGTTTAATTTGCCGTTGGACAAAAATGGCAACTCCACCACCAATTCCAGTAAACCTGTCAAATCGATGAACCACATAATGTGGATTACTTTTCAATTTTACATTTGGTTTAAGAAAAGTTTCTGTCACAATGGCAATATGAATTTTGTGAACTTTGAGAAAATTATAAAATTCATCTTCACTCGATTTCAAAGATCGAGCATTCCAATTTAAAATATTCAAATAATTATTTAACATCACTGTTAAATTTTAAATTCATTATAATATTATTTGCAAATTTCCATCCGATTTGAAATGCTTCAAAAAGTGATGAAGTCGAATTCATTTGGATGATCATTTGAAAAAGTTGATCTTGTAGGTAGATCATTTTATTTTCAGTTATATCGCCTAAATCGACTTCATTTAAAGAAGCGAATGGCATTGAAGGAATATTTGTAGGTAGACTGCCATTAGAAGAAGATGATTTGGCCGGTCTACCTATTAATAAATTGTTTTCGTTAGAAGAAGAACTGCAAGGCGGTCCTGTGTTTTGATTATTTACATTAGAAGAAATAGGAGATAGATTTCTACCTAATATACCAGCATAACTGACATTAGAAGAAGATGATGACGAGGTCGATCTACCTGTCAATAAATTGTTTTCGTTAGAAGACGAATTGGCAGGTGCCTTAGAAGAATTTTCAGGTATGTTCTGTAAATTTAAGGTCGTTGATTTGACTTGTTGTCTAAGCGAACGAGCGTTTAAAATTTTTTCCCTGACAGGACATTTCAAATAATTGGATTTATGATTTCCATTGCAATTTGAACATGAAAATTTATCAGTGGTTTCATTCATTGGACAAGCGTCTTTCGAATGCGATTTACCACAATTCAAACACCGTATATCCATATGACAATTTTTGGTTCCATGACCGAAGCCTTGGCAACGACTACATTGCGTTAAGTTTGCAATACGATTATGCCGTTTATAATGTTCCCAATGAATTTTAATGTGGGAAATGAAACGTACTTTTTCTAAAGTTTTCAAATTGTTTACATCACTTCGATTGAAGTGTATTAGGTAAAGTTCATGGGAAATTCCAGAGCGTGGTTTAGAAGTACCATTCGCTCTTTTTTTCATAAGTATTACTTGGGAAGGGGCAAAACCAAGCAATTCTTTTAGTTCATTTTTAATTTCATCAATACTTTGATCATTTGATAATCCTTTCAAGACAGCCTTGAAGGGTCTGTCTGATTTTATATCATATGAATAAAATTTATGAAGTTTCTCGGACAAATATCGAATAAGACGTTCATAATCTTCCAATCCATCCACCAAGACTCGACATTCTCCTCTTCGTCCGATTTGAAATGAGACTTTTACTTCCGGGAGAAAAGTAGAAAGCTCAGTACGGAATGCTTTGAAGTCGGAAATCATCACCGTCACTGGTGGCATAGATTGATGTTTCTTCCCAGAACGACAAGCGTCCATTTTGGGAATTTTTGAAGAATTTTCTTCTATGTCGCTACAATCGGATTCAGGAAGAATCTCGTAAATATTGTTAGACGGCATAGGATCAACGGAAGGGAAATCCGTCCGTTGTCTTTTATTTTTACATTCAGATTCTATAAGATCGTGAATGCTATTAGAAAAATGTTGAATAACGGATTGTGATTTATTCCGTATTGAATTATTTTTAGCCTTAGGCTTGTTGCCTTTCCGGTTGGACGCAGGCATTTTTGAAATTAATGAAATTTTAAATTAAATTAACTAGGCTAAATTAGTCTTCGATTAGACTCCTAGCTAGCCTTAAAAAAGGCTGATTAATTTCTTAGTCACTCTAATATCACTCTTTGTATCACTTAGTCACTCTAATATCACTCTTTGTATCACTTAGTCACTTAGTTAGTGATTCAGGTAGCCTTGAAAAAGACTGAAGCCTTGAATCAATGAAACTCTAGGTAGCCAGAAAAAAAATTCCAGGAGCCAAGAGCTATACGCGTGCGGTGCGAACGACTGTTCAACACCGACTGGAGGTGGTAATGTTGATCTTAGTTCATTGTGCAAAATCTACCGTTTATTCAGAATAGAGCATTAAACTTGGATTGATACCATTTTTCAAATGCCTGGAAATAACAAAAAAAGTATCCAAACTAAATAGTACACGATCGCTATACATTCTAGTACTCAAGAAATCAACATTACACTGGTTTCTGTTTAGTAAAATGTTGATCCGAAAAAACCTAACCTTACCCAATTTCACACATTTCTGAAGATTTTCCATGTTTAATCGTAGTTTACACTAAAAAAAGTAGTAGTAATTACTTTGAAATCGATTTTCTTCTACTCCGAGTGTTATTTTATTGCTGATATCTATTCGTACTATTACATAAACGATAAAAATGTTGCCAATCACTACTGCCGATATGAAAATTTCCGAAAGAATCCTCCTTTTCTTGGTTCCACTTTTCATTGGCAGGTGTCGCTACCGGTAAATCAGCTTTGCGACAATGTTTCAATCCATCGAATCAAATTACAACATATTTTGTTAGGTTCCTTCGCCTTGTTGATCTTACTTTAACTATCTACACGTAGGAAAATCTCAATTGTTTGAAACAACAAAACGATCAGTTAGGTCTTGTTGGGTGATGAGCGTGTGTTGAACACCATACAGAACGAAATACTCATTCAGTTTTTCGGAACGTTATTTGTTGTTTCCTTTTCTTCAAATAGAATGCCAAAATTGGGTGTTTTGTTCAAAATAAAAAGAAAAAATAGGTAATTAGAAATTTCCATAATTTTTCAGTAAAACTAGTCCAACGGGGCTCCAACTCTTTATATTGCAAATAGCTCAACAATGGACCTCTGGCTGCCGGGTTTGGAAGTTCACCATCAATGTTAACTTCCCTCTCTGAGCAGCCTAGATAGCCGTGTAGTGTCGGTAGCGGTTTCCCAACTGGCTAAGAATAACGCTACGGTCCACCTGTACCGGTGGTATAAGTCCACCAAACAGGTAAGCCGTGTGGCATCCGGCGGAATTATTTTTTACCAAGAATTGATCCACTGGTTTCCTGTTCCATGTCGTAAAAGGCCACAAAAATAGGAACTCCTAAGTCAAGGTGTATTTCCGTGCCGATGGCTGAATGGCTGCAGGAGGTTAAACATTGCAGTCGTAAACGGAATATCTTGGATTTTTCCTCAAGGTGGTGTACTATCCCCACTTTTATGGAACCTAGTCGCTGATAGTTTGTTAAGGAAACTTAATAACCTTGGATTTCCGACTTATGGTTTTGCCGACGATTATCATATATTGATGACCGGTATAAGCATTAACACTCTCTTTGATTTAATGCAGCAAGCCCTGCGATCTGTTGAACAATGGTGTTGTCAGGTTTGGATTATCTGTAAATCCGGGCAAAACATCAATGGTGCTTTTCACTCATCGTAGGATAATCACAGGAGCTCGTCCGTTACAGTTCTTCGGTTCAGAGGTCACTGTGGTCGATCAAGTTAAATACGTCGGGGTTATTCTTGACTCAAAACTGAATTGGTCTGCTCACATTGACTTCAGGATTAAGAGAGCTTGTATGGCTTTCGGCCAATGCAGACGAGCTTTTGGAAAATCATGGGGACTCAAACCCAGATATATTCATTGGATCTACACAACTATTGTTAGACCAATTTTAGCATATGGTTGTCTTGTATGGTGGCAGAAAGGAGAAGTCGCGACAGTTCAGTCAAAGCTAAATCATCTCCAAAGGATGGTCCTAATGGCGATGACAGGAGCATTCACGACAACTCCTACTGCTGCTCTAGAGGCGCTACTGTGCATTAAACCACTACATGTGTTCCTAAAACAAGAAGCATTATCTTGTGCATACCGTCTTAGGGTTACAGGGCTTTGGAACAGTAACCCATTAGATTATGCTACCAGCCACACTCGCTTGTGGTCTCAAATGGTTACGTGGGATGAGTATTTACTCGCTCCTAGTGACCTAACTCTCACATGCAGTTTTCCTTTTAAAACATTCAATGTGAGCTATCCTCTTCGTTAGGAATGGTTGTCTGGTTGTCTGGAACGACAACTTGATGAACACATAGTTTATTATACGGACGGTTCTCTGTTGAATGGTCGTGCTGGTACTGGTGTCTACTGTCGTGAAATGAGGCTAGAGCAGTCTCATTCCCTTGGTAGATACTGTACTGTGTTCCAAGCAGAAATCTACGCGATTCTGTGTGGAGTACAATCGGCACTTCAGCAGAGGATTTGTGGTAAACGTATTTATTTTTGTTCCGACAGTCAGGCAGCCTTAAAAGCACTCAGTTCGAATGACTCACGGTCGAATCTAGTGATCGCATGTCGAACTCAAATTGAAGACCTCAGCATTTCAAATGCTGTTTACTTCTTATGGGTACCCGGCCATTCTGGTATTACTGGAAATGAATGGGCTGATGAGTTGGCTAGAGCTGGTGCAACGAATGATTTCGTTGGTCCTGAACCAGCTTTACCACTTTCAACTAGTTGGATAACGCACAAGATACGTTCTTGGGCTGCATCCAAACATGCCAGCTACTGGCACAGCTTGCAAACTTGCGCTCAGACAAAAGCATTTCTACCAGATTTAAATCTGAAAATGTCAAAGTGTCTACTGCATTTCTCCAAGTATCATTGAAGTATTCTGGCCAGAGCTCTGACTGGACATTGCAAACTCAATTATCACATGGCTACTATTCAACGTGCTGAGTATTATTCGTGTGATTTGTGTAAATGCGATTATGGTACTTCATATCATCTGATATGTAACTGTCCCGCATTGACGCAGCTACGTATCCGGGTTTTTGGTTCTCCATACATGGTTGAGTCTGTGTATGCGGAGCTAAAATTGAAGGATATTCTCTCGTTTCTCACCCAATGTGGTAAGGAGCTATAGTCAGAAGGGTTCATCGTTCTTCCTGGAGTGAATGAATCCTTTTTGTATTCACCTTAAATAGGGTTTAGCAGATTGTTTGGCATCTTTTATGGGGTACCGAATTTACTTCTGCTCGTACATACTGCGAGTCGTTCTGCATTCTTCCGGGAGTGCAGAATGGTGTCGCTTTTGTAAGATCTCTAGATCCTCTCGGGGGTTGGAGGTTTTATTAACAGCAGACTGTTCGGGACCTCGTAGAGGTTCAGAATTTCCTTCTGCTTCCACTAAATGTGATCCTCAGTAGATTGTTCAGCATCCCTTAGGGGTGCAGAATTTACTTCTGCTTTTATGTGTTTTTGTGTCGTCAATTTTTCCCATCCTCCTAGTCCAACCCTTACCATTTCCTTTCATTCCTTTCCTCTTATATATCGGGAAAATGATGCTAAAAACATATTTATGGCAAGGCACAAATCTCCAAATATCAAGGGGAACGTGCCATTTGAGCCAATTTGTTCTGATTCCTGATTCCTGAATAGGTTCCTTCGCCTTGTTGATCTTACTTTAACTATCTACACGTAGGAAAATCTCAATTGTTTGAAACAACAAAACGATCAGTTAGGTCTTGTTGGGTGATGAGCGTGTGTTGAACACCATACAGAACGAAATACTCATTCAGTTTTTCGGAACGTTATTTGTTGTTTCCTTTTCTTCAAATAGAATGCCAAAATTGGGTGTTTTGTTCAAAATAAAAAGAAAAAATAGGTAATTAGAAATTTCCATAATTTTTCAGTAAAACTAGTCCAACGGGGCTCCAACTCTTTATATTGCAAATAGCTCAACAATGGACCTCTGGCTGCCGGGTTTGTTGAACTAAAAAAGCGCCCTGTTTCAAAATCGAATCGCTCTCCCGTTGGACGATTTATGTACGATTCAGACGATCCGGCTTCTTCCGTCACCGTCACCGGAACGTCAGCCTCCGTCAAAATTAGTCAAATGAGTTTTCTCTTTGCGCATTCACACGATCCAGCAGAGATCCGGAACGTCAACGTCCGTCAACGGCAAGCTCCGTCAACATTTCTTCGAAAGAATATTTGACGGACTGTGATTATCGCACACATGCACGATTCATATAATTACGGTATTGAATTGACGTTTGTTATATATGTATTCGGTGTCAAGATCCCACTCTTAAACGAAATATACCACATATAAGTAATTAAACTTATCAGTAGAATTGCAAAGTACGTTACGTTGTTGAGTGTTAATTTTGAAAGTTATTTATTCGATTAAAAGGTAGGAAAACAAAAGATCGATTGGCTTCAAAAGCTCCCAGATTTTGTATTGGTGGAATAAAATTGGGCGAAACTAAGTTCTTCAAATTCTGCGTGTGAGAAAATGACATGACGAACACGAATAGGAAACCGGATCGTGTGAATCAGAATGACGGTGACGGAAGAAGCCGGACCGTCTGAATCGTACTTTATTGGACATTGATCCAGAGATGCCAGGTCTGCAGATTTGCCTGCAAATTTGCAGACATTTTTAGCGGACTTTTGAAAATTGAGTTTTTTGCAGACTTTTGTTAAAACTTACAGACTTTCGAAATCGGTGAGCTGTTTTTTGCTTGCTGGGCCAGTTTTGTGTTTCATACTGTATAGAGAAATGAAAGCTCGCAGACATTTTTTTCGGATTTACAGACTTTTGCAACCTAGTTTGAATTTTTTTTTTGAAATACTTACCTGACATCTCTGCATTCATCAGACCAACGGTTCAACGTATTGGACCAACGGAGGCCTTCTGTTGAACGATTTTTTCCATAGAGGAAAACTAGAAAGTGGTTATTTTGAACTAGAATTTCTTTTTACCTTTTTTATATATATTTAAAAAATAGGTATAGAGTGTGCTCAAACTTTAAAAAAAATGCCATATACCCATCGATTCATCTCGACGAACTGAGCAAATGTCCGTGTGTGTAAGTGTGTTGTGGACAAAGTGGTCGAGATTTTAGAGATGGCTGGACCGATTTTTGATCAAACTAGTCGCAAATGAAAGGTCTCCCTGTCACCCAGAACGCTATTGAATGGTTTTGAGATCGGATGTTGAGTTATACAAAGTTTTATGTCAAAATTTTCAGTTTTTTGACAATATCTGTCACAACTGACCTTGAAAACAGAATATGTTTTTAGACTTAGATTCCGCACGGTAATAGCTATCCAACAAGCCGTAGATTGTGAAAATCTGTGCATTTTTAACGGAGATATAAATATTTTTGTGTAGACGACTTTTCGCCTTATTCCAGTAGTAAGAGTTTTAAGCGTTTGATGATAAAGCGCTGTTTCGGAGCCAAATGAAACACGGTTTTTATACTGTTACATGCAATTGTTTCTAAGTTTTAAAAAGACTGTGTACAGCATCTTTTTTAACGGCATTTTGCTTTGGGCCGATTTTAGCACGGTTCGTTTTTGGCAACATAACATGAGTATGACATGTAAACTGGATGATGGCAGCATTTTCAATTTGAAAGTAATTCCATAATAATTTTGATTTAAACTACTCACAGTAATAAATGCTGGAAGAACACAATTCCCATATACCATTCGGCTCAGAGATCAGCAAATGCGTGTGTGACAAATAATTTCATTCAATTTTCTCGGAGATGGCTTAGCCGCTTTCTACAAACTCAGATTCATATGAATAGTAGTGTACTTCCAAACAAGGTTCCTGAATTAAGTTTGGATCCGACTTCTGATTGCAGAATCACTGGATGATATGTGAAACGAAATTAAAATATTGCAACTCATTTTTCTCGTAGATGGCTGAACCGATCTAAGATTCAAATGAAATCAGAAAACCATCTATGATTCAAATGAGAGGTCTTAAATTACTTTCAATGATAAAAGCTTTAAACTAATCTAAACTACAGGCGTAGTCCCGGTAACGTTGTCAGAAATTCGATTCTGTTTGACAGAAGGTGTTTCGTGATGAAAACAAACTAATTTCAAAATGGAAACACATTTGTGATTGAAAGTGAGCTTTTAGAAAAGACAATGTGCACGCCAGAAACAATCAAATTCCATTGTTTTGTTTTGAAGCCTAGCATTTTGGGTCTTCCTTTTGAAAGGAACTCATTTCCTTCCTTTGTCTAACTTGATAGCATCATAAATTGATAACATTCGACACACTGAAACCATTGAAATCGTGCATGTTTCTGTAGGTAGAGTGTTCCACTTCTGATGATTTGAAGCACCGGAAGAAGGGCTCTCAGAATAGTTACTCTCAACGGACGCTGTTCCGATCCTATCCTATCCCTATCAGGAACGAGTTGAGTCAGCCTTCTACACACGTGAACGAGCCAAATAAATGTTTGTTGCTCTTCTGACGTGCTTGCATGAAACTTGAAATTGTCGATTAAGCAAGACGCCAGCAAGCTAACAGCGCCTGAATTCCCCCTTCATTATACGTGGATCACGTTTTGGCTCTTTAATTTCTTCCACCATGGCGACTTAAATTTTATCATTCTTCTTTACGGGATGATCTCGTTGGGGTGTAGAATTTTGACACCGAGTAGAGGATTTTCTTTACATGCGCCAAATTTTGAAGGTGAATCTATTGTTTGCACTTGAAATTTGGCTTCAATTGAGAAGAACACTGTAGCATACAAATGCGAATATTAACCAGTGTCAGTTTCAAATTCCAACGTTAATGCACGTGAAATTCGTTGCACCAGGAACGCCTTTCCGCCACTATGTTTGAACAAGTAGAATTCCTATCACGCTTTTATCCAAATTATGATAACTTTAGATGAAAACGGTTTTCAAGATTTATAAAATGCTAGCAACGTTTCAACTAACCTTTCTGCATGCATTCTTTCAAGCGTGGAAGGATTCTTTGTGAGAAGAAAATCAGAAAATTTTGTTTAGATTCATCTGAGATTGTTTAAAATAATATTCTGATATTTCGGTAAAGCACATCTTGTTGCCGGAGTTTGGTATATCAAATTTGCTGAACTTGTCAGTAATTAACAAGATTACCGGGATGGCATATTCTCATTGAACACAGAATCCTTCGAAATTTCTCTTTTAATTGGATGAGGTTGACAAATGGAATAAGCGAAACACTGATACAATTCTGCTATAATTGTTTTGACAGTTCTCGACATCTAACCAGGTTTCTGCTGGCTAATGGAATTTCTACCAAGCGGGTATATTAGAATAATTTTGAAAAAGTGTAGACAGTTGAATGATGATTTTCATCGGAAAATGCAAATCTAAAAAATAACTTTAGAGAGTGAAGTTAAGGGGACAAATTTGCCATATTTCGAAGGATTGAAATCATAAGAGGAAACATCTGCTACGGTAAGGGCTCTTTATTCTGTTTTTTTTTGCATTGAACGATTAGAGCAATTGCAATCAGCCAGCCATCCGAGAGATAACTGTTCGAAGATGGAAACAATAACAAAACATGCACGTGCCTAGGCAAACGTTCAACGTTCGCCCCAAAGCAGGGTTTATTATTTTTACATTGATTCGTACGTAGTAGAGAACAGCTTGGTTGCAATTTTCTGTAACATCAGATGATTTGTGGTTATCTGTTGAAATAGGAAAACATTTCGGGAAAGAAGGAGTAAAACGTACCCTTTTGCGTTTCTTGAACCGGATCGGTATTTTTTGAAACTGAATATTTATCATAGCAAGGAACTTTTTTCTCGCACACTAGGATTAGTGCAAAAGCCACATGTCGTTCACAACAGGGATGCCAGGTTAAATTTTTAGGCAGATTAAAAAAAAGTGTATGCAATCAAGCTGCTGCAATGGCAGTGGAAAAGATCGTTTTTAGTTAACACGAAATATAAAAAAATGTTTATGTGACATTTGAGAATAAGTGAAACTGTGCGTTAATAAATACCTGCAGCGTTCATTAGGAGTCTGTATATTTAGAGATAAATCTGCTAATGTGGCATCACTGGTTTTCATCAACTGAGCCTATTTGAAGACAAACACGAAGAAATGTCCTAAGTGTAAATGAGAGTTTCTCTTTGTTTACTTCCTATTTCGATTATTACGGTTTTATCGGTAATCCCTCTCTCTAACTCTTTACCTAGAATAACGACTGAACCCATCGACTTTCGATCTGTAGGGTAACAGAGGTATTTTGGCCACTTCATATATTTTGGCCAACTTAACAAACTATATGGATCCAATCGATCCTAGGTAACCCATGTTGCATCAATTTGAAGCTAATCACATTAAATTACCTATTGCGGAAGGATTTTTCAAAGATATTAAAACATTTGGTGGATATTTTTACAAAGTGGGCCAAAATAAAATCGATCCTAAAGCGGGCCAAAATACATCTGTTACCCTAGTTAAGAAATTGTTGGAAAATACAGGAATATGCCGTAATAATTGAAAGAGTAAGTAAACAATGAGAAACTGTCATTTGCACTTTGGACCTTTTCCTGTGTTCATCGAGATTTGTACATGTTTAGTGAGGGTAACGAGCTATGCAAATAATTTTATTTGCTATTTCGTTGTTACGATGGATTGATACTTTTTAAGACGGTGTATTACATCTCTGCTTCCCTTACCCGGAAATGAAAAATTGCAATGATTGGACACCCAGGTTTGGTTAAATATATACTATTATGTTCATGAACTCGTGATAAGAACCTACGAATTTGTGTAATACAATCCTGCTACGAGAAATAATTGCCGAACGATTGTTATTCTCTAAGGGGTGGACTAAGCGTGATGGGAAAACATTAAAAAAGCGTGCAGTAGTTATAATAATGAAATATGAGAAGCGTGAGATACCCGTAAAAAAATAAACCATTGACTTTACAGCATAAACAATTGATTCACAATTAGATCTATGGGGTTAACACATGGATCAATAAGTCCCGAGACTAAAGCAGAGATGGCGCTCGTAGTAAACCAGTAACCACGTCTTTCTAGAGTACTAACCTTTGCTTGAAACGGGTCAAAATTTTAAGTCGATCCGACCAGAAACAGCTGAGTTATCGAGGTTGGAGTAAAGTCGTTTTGTAGTTTGTTTAAAAAATGGAAAACACCGAGTTTCGTGTTTTGATAAAACATTATTTTTAGTGGGTAAAACCACCGTGCAAGCGAAACAATGGATTGAAAAATGTTATCCGGACTCTTGTCCATCAAAAGCAACGATTTGTCGGTGGTTCGCCGAGTTTAAACGTGGTCGTACCGACACAAATGACGCGGAACGCTCGGGTAGACTTGTGGAAGCCGTTACACCGGAAAATGTGAGTGAAATGACAAAAATTATAATGAAAGATTGTAAAGTGAAGCTCCGTGAGATTGCTGAGATGACACAGATATCATATGGAAGTGTATTTACTATCCTTCATGATAAATTGAGCATGAAAAAGGTTTTTTCCAAGTGGGTGCCGCGATTGCTACAATGCACCCTGCCACAAGTCGATGAAAAGAATGGCGAAATTGAATGAATTGGGCTTTGATCTGCTTCCCCACCCCCCATACTCGCCAGATTTAGCCCCCAGTGACTACTGGCTCTTTGCTGATCTTAAAAAAATGCTCCAGGGAAAAAGATTTGGCTCAAATGAGGAGGTCATCGCTGAAACTGAAGCTTATTTTGAAGTGAAAGATAAATTTTTTTATATACATGGTATTAAAAAATTGGAAAAACGTTGGAACCATTGTATCACCCTAAAAGGTGATTATGTTGATGAAAAAAAAAAAATTTTGCAGAAAAAATGTTGTTTTCATTGTTAGTCTCGGGACTTATTGAACCATGTGTTACAATACATTTTATTGTATCTTGAAAAGATTTTTTTTCATTTTCAGCGATTCAATATATTGTTTCTACGATCCACAATTGAATTTATTGTACACGTTGTGTTTCAAACAATATCCAAACTGTACATTTAATTATTTTTCAAGAAAACGTCTGAAAAATTTTTATGATTTGAATTGTTACGATACTTAACAACCTATACATTCTATTGTAAAAAAGCATGTTCACAATTAATTGAATAGTGTATGACAATACATTAAAATGTTTTTCAATGGTCAAAGCTGAGAGATAACTGTTCGAAGATGGAAACAATAACAAAACATGCACGTGCCTAGGCAAACGTTCAACGTTCGCCCCAAAGCAGGGTTTATTATTTTTACATTGATTCGTACGTAGTAGAGAACAGCTTGGTTGCAATTTTCTGTAACATCAGATGATTTGTGGTTATCTGTTGAAATAGGAAAACATTTCGGGAAAGAAGGAGTAAAACGTACCCTTTTGCGTTTCTTGAACCGGATCGGTATTTTTTGAAACTGAATATTTATCATAGCAAGGAACTTTTTTCTCGCACACTAGGATTAGTGCAAAAGCCACATGTCGTTCACAACAGGGATGCCAGGTTAAATTTTTAGGCAGATTAAAAAAAAGTGTATGCAATCAAGCTGCTGCAATGGCAGTGGAAAAGATCGTTTTTAGTTAACACGAAATATAAAAAAATGTTTATGTGACATTTGAGAATAAGTGAAACTGTGCGTTAATAAATACCTGCAGCGTTCATTAGGAGTCTGTATATTTAGAGATAAATCTGCTAATGTGGCATCACTGGTTTTCATCAACTGAGCCTATTTGAAGACAAACACGAAGAAATGTCCTAAGTGTAAATGAGAGTTTCTCTTTGTTTACTTCCTATTTCGATTATTACGGTTTTATCGGTAATCCCTCTCTCTAACTCTTTACCTAGAATAACGACTGAACCCATCGACTTTCGATCTGTAGGGTAACAGAGGTATTTTGGCCACTTCATATATTTTGGCCAACTTAACAAACTATATGGATCCAATCGATCCTAGGTAACCCATGTTGCATCAATTTGAAGCTAATCACATTAAATTACCTATTGCGGAAGGATTTTTCAAAGATATTAAAACATTTGGTGGATATTTTTACAAAGTGGGCCAAAATAAAATCGATCCTAAAGCGGGCCAAAATACATCTGTTACCCTAGTTAAGAAATTGTTGGAAAATACAGGAATATGCCGTAATAATTGAAAGAGTAAGTAAACAATGAGAAACTGTCATTTGCACTTTGGACCTTTTCCTGTGTTCATCGAGATTTGTACATGTTTAGTGAGGGTAACGAGCTATGCAAATAATTTTATTTGCTATTTCGTTGTTACGATGGATTGATACTTTTTAAGACGGTGTATTACATCTCTGCTTCCCTTACCCGGAAATGAAAAATTGCAATGATTGGACACCCAGGTTTGGTTAAATATATACTATTATGTTCATGAACTCGTGATAAGAACCTACGAATTTGTGTAATACAATCCTGCTACGAGAAATAATTGCCGAACGATTGTTATTCTCTAAGGGGTGGACTAAGCGTGATGGGAAAACATTAAAAAAGCGTGCAGTAGTTATAATAATGAAATATGAGAAGCGTGAGATACCCGTAAAAAAATAAACCATTGACTTTACAGCATAAACAATTGATTCACAATTAGATCTATGGGGTTAACACATGGATCAATAAGTCCCGAGACTAAAGCAGAGATGGCGCTCGTAGTAAACCAGTAACCACGTCTTTCTAGAGTACTAACCTTTGCTTGAAACGGGTCAAAATTTTAAGTCGATCCGACCAGAAACAGCTGAGTTATCGAGGTTGGAGTAAAGTCGTTTTGTAGTTTGTTTAAAAAATGGAAAACACCGAGTTTCGTGTTTTGATAAAACATTATTTTTAGTGGGTAAAACCACCGTGCAAGCGAAACAATGGATTGAAAAATGTTATCCGGACTCTTGTCCATCAAAAGCAACGATTTGTCGGTGGTTCGCCGAGTTTAAACGTGGTCGTACCGACACAAATGACGCGGAACGCTCGGGTAGACTTGTGGAAGCCGTTACACCGGAAAATGTGAGTGAAATGACAAAAATTATAATGAAAGATTGTAAAGTGAAGCTCCGTGAGATTGCTGAGATGACACAGATATCATATGGAAGTGTATTTACTATCCTTCATGATAAATTGAGCATGAAAAAGGTTTTTTCCAAGTGGGTGCCGCGATTGCTACAATGCACCCTGCCACAAGTCGATGAAAAGAATGGCGAAATTGAATGAATTGGGCTTTGATCTGCTTCCCCACCCCCCATACTCGCCAGATTTAGCCCCCAGTGACTACTGGCTCTTTGCTGATCTTAAAAAAATGCTCCAGGGAAAAAGATTTGGCTCAAATGAGGAGGTCATCGCTGAAACTGAAGCTTATTTTGAAGTGAAAGATAAATTTTTTTATATACATGGTATTAAAAAATTGGAAAAACGTTGGAACCATTGTATCACCCTAAAAGGTGATTATGTTGATGAAAAAAAAAAATTTTGCAGAAAAAATGTTGTTTTCATTGTTAGTCTCGGGACTTATTGAACCATGTGTTACAATACATTTTATTGTATCTTGAAAAGATTTTTTTTCATTTTCAGCGATTCAATATATTGTTTCTACGATCCACAATTGAATTTATTGTACACGTTGTGTTTCAAACAATATCCAAACTGTACATTTAATTATTTTTCAAGAAAACGTCTGAAAAATTTTTATGATTTGAATTGTTACGATACTTAACAACCTATACATTCTATTGTAAAAAAGCATGTTCACAATTAATTGAATAGTGTATGACAATACATTAAAATGTTTTTCAATGGTCAAAGCAAAATTGTGGAAAGTTTTGTAACAACAAATCGTATTGTTTTCATACAATAGTTTTTATTCGGGTACCACCAGATATGTCAGATTTTCAGATTTCTAATGAAATAAAAAGCTTTCGGAAATCGAGTGTTTCGCAGACTTTCGTCAAAATTCCTTCAGCCGCACTGTTTTTTTTGCTCGCCAAACCAGTTTGTATGTCATACTCTACACTGAAAATCATTTCTACCTATTTTTTGACGAGAAATCATTCATTGTCGAGCTCTTCTATAGGCTACTCAAAATTAGGTCGTTATCTACTGAAACTTGGAATTGATCGGTAAAAATGGGTAGCGTGCTTTGTTATGGCATAACACTTGTACTAAACACACATTTACCTAAATCTTGAGGTCATCACTCGTTACCCAAATTTGGGGAGATGCACTTTCGTTGATTTTGGGTAGGTTTTGACCCAAAATTGAGTAGCGGTTGGTAAGAGTGTACAGAGAAATAAAAACCCGCAGAAATATTTTCGGATTCAAAAATTTTTGGAACTCGGCCTGAAGATACCGTACACTCAAATTGAAATTCTTGGTCGAGCTACTTGAAAAAGCGAGCGTCAAACTTGATATTTTAGGTGACGAAAAATGGATGGAAAATGGAAAAATCGCTCATTGTTGAGTTCTTTTATAAGCTTTTATAAGCTAGGAAAATTAGGTCGTTATCTACTCTACGATCTAATCTTAAAACAAATCACTTTGGTTATGTATTTAAATGAAAAAGCACACTAAATTGAAGTGCTGTTTACATATGAATCAATCGTGCAAATGTTTATAAGTGTATAAGAATAACTTTGTCAGACCTAGGTCATAGATTTGGAACCACTAATTTGAACAAAAGTTTGTCAAATTCATTTCGTATTCCTTGACAATACAATTTTTCGCTACTCTGTCTGTCAATTAACGGATGGCTGTCACGAGTTCTAAAACTGTATTCCTATTATGTGCCGAATTTATTCATACAGCATAGATGCTACTGCGAGTAGACGTTTACCCTTTCAATTTCGATAGATTGCAACATGCAACAATTCTTTTGATTTTTGCTATTTCGCCATGAAACTTCATTACATTGCTCTATCCTGTCATTTCCATCGGAATCCGGAGAGTAGTCATGCGAGACGACTTACACTCACGGAAGCTCCAGATAGAACGATAATTGAAAAAAAAAATCAGCATCAGACAAAGCTCCTATCGACAGCCATCAGCCAAGATTCGGACATTGATGACCGTAACCGGGAGGGGGTGGGGGATGTAGATTGTAGGGAAATCTTCGGGTCATTCTCCAACTGAGACACGAACTTGAAAATTCCGTTACGGTGCCAACTACAACCGGCCATTCCCATCGAAACCCGTGCTATCGGAACTGATTGCAATTGTGATAAACAGAAACAATACAATCGTTGTCCGGAGGCAAATCTTGCTCGTTACAGTAAATATTAATCGACATCATGATTACGCTCCGGTTCATCGATGCTTGTATTTGATTCGATCTGTTTATTGCCGATTGGTTAAGGAGATTTGATGCCTGCAAGAATTGTACTTTTGTTTAGGAGCTATAATTTGAAATATAAATGGATGGAACTTGATTTTGAATCGGTTAGGATTTTAATGTCTATTATTTTGTTATCAGCCGAGCAACTCAACTGAAACCTTAAGGGGCGGGTACGCCCTAACACTTTTGAAAAATCATTCATTATTTTCTTTGTGTTATCTCATAGTAAAACATTTCAAGAATATTCGGTGAAATTGTCAAGCCTATCGGAACAGAACTCGGGTTTCTGATCAATTACGGGAGTTCACGGGCGGTCAAAGAAACTAAGCTTCAGTAAAAATTACTTCTGTGTAATTTCTTTTTATACTTTCATTCAAAGAAACTACCCCTTTTTCTCGAAGTTGTTCTCACGTTCTCTGCATTGCAATTATTATACAAATTGTTATCATTTTGCTTTCAGTGCAAAATAAACCCAAATATCTCTCCATTCGCCAAACTTTGAATTGGGCCGCAGTTATCGAAATGTCAAATTTGAACCAAAAGTTAACTATATTCGCGAAATGGTTCACAGCCTAGATGGAACTGATTTTTACTTGTTTCATAAGTTCATAGCACAGACATACAGACATGACACTCAAATTAAGTTCTTGAATCATTTTAACAGTCATCTCAAATATACCGTTATTTGGCACAGTAGTCACATGTGTCATGGTGGCGCCACTAACACACTCGTTCTTCCGTCGAAAACACCCAGTCCGTATTCCAGACTGAGTTTATTTTTTATTTATCAATAGAGTTGCCATTTACTCAGATTTACCCGTAGTGTAAAGATTTGTATTCGCACATTCAAATTTCGTACAGAATACGGATTTAATACATACATGCTGTAAATATTAATTTAGTGCCGCTATCGAACAAGTATAATGTTATTATAATGTCGTTATGATGGTTTCGTTTTTTTCTGGGAAATTTTGACAGCTCAGTTTGACGAACGAAAACATAACTTGAGCATGAAAAAAAGATATTGGGTTAATTCCCTCAAAGTGCAGTTTTTCATTCATCAAGTAGGGACGAAGGAATGGCTTTCCCGTGTACCTTATATAATATAGAGGATTGGTGAAAAGCGAAACTCTTGGGAACAAATCAAGTGCTGTTTTTCCTGACGTTCGGCACGTCAGAAAAGACTTAGCTCTTCGGTGCTTATTACAAGTGTGTCGCAAATAGCAATAACTTTACGACTGTTTAGCGGTCCATATTGAACTGTTTAAGTTTGCAGTAAGCAGTTCAATTTGAACTACTCTGAACTGACGAGTCTAGGACGAAACGTAAAAATAGTGTTCAAATTAATAGTTCCATCGAATTCCTGAAATGGAAGTTTTGAAATCTTATTTTTGTTTATTCGGTTAGTTCGACTCATTGCACGGAACGACCGAAATTAGCTCTGCGCCTAATTCGTATTACTGTTTTTGAATTAGTTGATTTTAACAACAAAATTTCCAAAATAACTATAAAATTAGTTAAAATTGAGAATTTACTTTGCTAAAAAAACTCTTATTTTTAGAGAATGTGTTTAGTTGGTGAATATCCTGGACACAAACCAGCAATATTTCAATCCAACACGAAATTCTCATTGACAACTAATTTTGTTATTAAAATCAGAAAATTTGTTTCTATTTATCTATCACCATCATTACTGAAGGACAGCACAAAGAAAACAATACTGAAATGGGTATTATTAACAAGTTTATTAGCCAAAAACTCATGAGAAGTGTCAAAGCAAAACAACCCATTAAAAAGCTAAAAAGGAGAGTCTTATTGAAACTGCTTGAAAATTGTTTTGATGTTTTTCGCATGTGTTCGATATATCTTTATTTAAATTTCTAAACCGATATGTAAAAATGTCGTAAACTGTTAGAGGAAATCGTATTTATTCAGAATTTGTGCGCACTTGAAGCGATTGTGCGTAATAATGTTTTTACGCGGAACAGTGAAGTGAATTTCGAATGTTTCACTCTCTCTCTCTCTTCGGTTTTTGTTTTCCGAGTGCTAAAAGTTTTCAGTGAGAATGGAGAAAACAGTGATTTAGAAGAAAAAAATTCAAAAAGATGTTTATGTTTCGTTTATGTCTTTTTCTTAAATACAACATCGTATTTATACCTGCCAATATAGAAAAGACAACCGCGTCTGAAATTTTTTCGACAGTAGTGTGCCATCTAGTGGCTAGTAGTCATTACGGTGTTACCGTTTCGGTGACAGGGCGCCATATAGCTGCAGATTGCAGAAGCCAATTCAACCATTCATATTGGTTGAAAACAACATTTTATTTCTTTAATTCAACTAAAAAATTAGTTGAATGGAAATGAAATGTGCCTTAGCTAAGAAATGACAGCACGTTTAATTTGTAAATTCAACTAAAAAAATAGTCATTTCAACAAATATTTTATTATTATTAAGGGAATGAGAATAAAAAATCTAAATTAGCAAAAGTAAGATTTTTTTAGTTGTCTCAAAAAATAACTAACTAAAATCAGCAAATCAACTAAATTTTTCGCAAAAATGCTGATTTCGGTCGTTCCGTGTGCAAATCGAATGTAGTTTAAAATCGAATAATCAAATATTTCGACTAGACAGCACTGCAAAAGAGAAATTTCTGAGCAAAATAGCGATGAGATTCAAATTGAACATATTTACACTCACTTATATTAGGCATGGTTCAAATAGAAGAAGCAGCACTTCCACGATGAATGCCAAGAAAAAGTTAAGTTTTTGCAATGCCTGAGTGGAAACATATATTGGAGAAGCCAAAAGAATGAAAAACTTAACAGAAAAGATGATTTTTTGGAAAAAGATACGCTTATAAACAGAACTCGAATCTGCATTTTTATACATTCCGTGCATACGCTCGACCATTTCGCCACCCTGAACCTTGAGATAGACACAGCTCTAAACATGGTTAGGCATGATAGAATGTACATCGAACATGGTCTACATTCTGGCCGTCTCCGACCGAATCGAATTGGAGAAAAAGTTTCTAATAGGTTCGAGACGCATCAAAGATAAAATATCAATCATAGGGGCTGAATTTAGGGACCAATAAATACTTTCGAAAATATCTAAATATTTCGCCTTGTGTGGTTTTATATCAGTTTTACAGTACCAAGTAAGACTGATTCCATATTCATATACAAGAAAAATATACAAGATCGTTTTGATGCTTATTGGTTGATGAATGAAAGGTTTTAATCAGCCGTATCAGCTAAAGTGTTTGGGTTTCATAATTACACGGAAACGCTCGAGTGTGTATTTCACTTGAATATGTTGATTGAAACTTTCGTTCGTGTGGAGATATTAAACAAAAACTTGCAAGGTCTACTCCTTCGAATCATATGAATAAATACAAGCCGTTTCCGACGTTCTTAATGCTTCGCGCGATTCTACAGTTGATGAAATTTGGAACAAGAGCATTCAAGCTGTTACTGACCTTGAATTAAGCGTCGTCGAAAAAAATCAAAACGTTTCGAGCAAGGAAAGGCTAAGGGTGAAGCCAGCGAGAAAGAGACAAGCGACGCGAAGCGAAGCGATAAGAAACTTTACAGATCGCATCGCACTCACTCTGACATACTTGTCGTTTTTCTGCTGAGCTTGAGAGGACGAAGCTCTGTCGCGCGACTTCGTGCGATCTGTCAAGTTTCGCTTCGCGTCGCTTTCTCTCTGGCTTTACCCTAAGAACTTTAAATTTGAAAAATCGATGAGATAGATCAACTTATTGAAGCTCATTCGACCGCTTTTTTCAGGTAGAAGAAAATGATTCACACAGAAAAATATTTTTTGTCATCACCCTGAAACAGAGTCAAAATAACATTTTTTTTGTAATGTTCTGACCAGTGCGGTAAAATTTCATTTTTAATCGAATAATATAAGATAATAATAAAATGTATGGTTACTGACTGTCAGCATATCCCTTCTCATTCATTTCGCTTTTGTTGCCATACTCAAGTGAAGCTCCAACAATTCAAGTTTCAAGTGCCAAGTAGTCTAGCTGCTTCATTGTCTTCGCTGTTGGTAGTGAGCAAGTTTGAATGAATAGGCCTGAACATCAGCTCAAAATCAGGAATTCTCTCCGGCCAGAATTATAAATAGAGGGTGGCGGTTCACATTTGAATTTTATTTATGTTAATTCTGTAATAAATATTTGAGCTATCATAACTGGTTTGCCTTTTCGTCTATTATCTTGAGCCAATTCGAATGTTTATATGAACTTCATTTGAAGGCCGCTCTCACACTGTTGAAAGACCTTGACAGACTGGCTAAAATCATCGTCAACTGTAATCAGTACGGTCAATGTGTCTCTCAAATGAGATCGGCTACTCGATAGTTCTATGACAAAGTAGAAGTATACTCAGTCAAAGACAGACAACTTTTTTGTTTTCTCTCATTCTCCTATTCCATGTTGAAGTAAAAAAATTCCATGAGAGTTTTAACATAAACATAAATTGATAAAGTCCACTTTTATTGGTGTAAATGAATTTAATTCAATGTTTATGCTGCTTGATTAATATTTAGTCACGTCGTAACCAAGCAGTGACAGGAGAAATGAAGATAATATCAAGCGCATCCGCAATCAATGAGCGTCCTGTTGAGCGTAATATCAAGAGAATTTAAATTATGACAGATCGGCTCTCAGACACTCAATATATGATGATTGGTAGAGCCTGGTTGGCAGCAGTCCAGTGACGTAAACTTTCCAATCTTCGTCGTGCAACGTTATTAGTTGAGAGTGACATTTAGCAGCTCTGTTTGTTACTTCAAGCGATCAACTGACGGCGGTTAAACCAAAGATAAATAATAAAGACATGTATGTGCTTACAAATATTAAAAAAAATCTGGTTCGTTCCCGGTCATTTCTAAAATGACCGCACTCATCGCTTGGTGGAGCGCGAGATTAATTGCATTGTTATTTCGACCAAAGTGTGCCATGAAATCTCAATATATTTATACAAATGAGCTAACGAATCGAAAGGGTTCTCACGGTTTGACATTTGCATTATGAATGTTTCATGGAGGACCGTAGATGTGCGCCAAAAAAAGATTGTGACTGTCATGTCTGGAAATTCGTTTGTGGTTAAGCTGTGCTTCGAATGGAAGATAAACGAATGAAGAACCCGGTCGACATGGCAGCGAAGGTTGGGTGAAGCTTACTGCAGTAGTACAGTGATCGTCAGTGTGTTCCACATTCGGTTTCAATTGAATTGAATTAAATTTTACTGCACCGGTTCTGACACGAACAAAATACGCTATATTAATTCAACAAAACAAAGTATAGTTGGTTGTTTTATGCCACTTGTTTGCTGTTTCAAAACAAAATTGGTCAACCAACATATAAGTTAAAATGAGTGAAAAATCATCTGAAACGTATTACACACCAAAGAGGTGTACCAAAATTACTATCAGAAAAAAAAATGTTTGTTGAGTTACTGTGCCAAAAAACATTGCGTTTGGTGTAACATTTCCTAGCTCTCTGTCTGTTTCGGTTCTTTTCAGCAGGCCTCTAATTAAATAGTATCAAAATTTGAGCGATTAATCGGAACCTCGAGGACGACAGACAGTCAAAGTTGGCTGCTGTCATAAATCAGATAAACATAGATTTCCGACTGTACGGTGACACTAACAGCACCTCTAGTGAGAAACGGGTGTACTTTTTTCCATTAGCTACTGTGGTTTTGTTAAATGCGCAGGTAACTTTATGCATGCATTTTAGGAGCATTTACGCACCCATTCTCCACCAGACGGTGCTTTTGCTGTCACGGGTTGCTCAACTACATTAGTATTACACTGGGAAATCTATGTTTATTTGATTTATGCTGCTGTTAACTCATGAAATTTTGTTATCACCTCTCTCAGCGTGATTCCGAACAGTCGAGAATGCGTTTTGCGGTGTTGTGGATTGCTTTGATCGTGTACTGTTGCCCTACAATGGGCGAGCTGCATGCGACTGCACCAGCCGGGAACAGTGACTGCCGATGGCTGTACAGATGCTGTCAGTTCGACCCAGCTCGTGCCGCGGGTTGCCGAAGGCTCTGCCGTGATCCGGAGATTGTTTGTGAACCTGGTCATCAGGACTCCACGACAGCGATTGCCAACACCAGACATATTTTGGTTGCTCCAAACTGTCGCGAAGGTTATCGTTTGAATAGTCGGGGTACGTGTAAGTTGGTGTTTTGATGTGCGTCACAATGAAAGCGATAGTAGTCTTTGTGGTGGTGTTCTGTGCTGTCGGCATGATGGGTGAACACGTTAGTGACGAGGGAAAGAATTGCGAGTGGCGTTACAGGTGTTGCAAGGAAAATGACAATGGTGATTGTGATGAAATTTGCCGGGAACCATCCTCTGTCGTGTGTGCCGATGCCGCTGTAAAACCACAATTGGTCAACATTCTCAATGTTTACACCTGTCCGGAAGGGTATAAGCGTGACAAACGGAATAAATGTAGAAGAGCGTACTAGCGATGAAACGTTTGTTGTAGAATGTGATGGTGATTTGTATTTGTTCCAAATAAATATGCTTTTGAAACAGTGGTACGAAATTTAAACATTTCATTCGTTTCCATGTTTATATTGTTCTTGTGGGAGATTGAAAATAAATCAGATCCGAAACTCTCGTCTCGAAAACAAAACGCACGGAGTAACTGTTACTACGAATGAAAACAACAAGTTATACATATTGAGCACCGTGTCCACACGAAGCCCAAAAAGTACTTAATAGTAAACTGAACTAAATTTCGAAACAGAATTTAGTAACTGAACTCTGGGACTGGATTCCAGTCTGAACCTATTTCAGGATTCCAGTCCAAGATGCAGATTAAGAATTCGGTCTGAATCCAGTTCTTCCAGTTCTAAAGTCCAGGTCACGCATTCAGTTCTAGAATTGTGTTTCCAGGATTTGAAACACTCGACCGAGTTGGAGTTATCTGCGAAATCGGTACTAACATGTGATTAGGGTGTAACTTTTGAAAGTTACGAAAAATAATGCTCATTACTCAAGTTTTAAACATGAAATTCAAGCATATTGCGCACAATTTCGTAGATTGGACTTCTATCTACGAGATTATTTCGATTATTGTGTAAATGAAGGTTGTAGAGCCGAGCAATGAGCATTTTATTTTGTAACATTCGCAAGGGCCTATCGTGAGATATGCCCTAGTCACATGTTAATACCGAAATGTCTGTTACCTGTTGTAATACAAAAAAATCGAAGGAGACCGAGTCAGCTCAAGAATCGCTCACGATTGAATAATAAACGTGGTATCACCATGGATACCAACAACACACTACAATGGATAGAACGTTCGGTTCTAACGAGGTTGTCACTACCTCACAGAATTCAGTTTCAGAATTATACATCAGAATTCATGGTCCGAAATCAGTTCCAAAACCCAATTACCGAATTTAGTTTCAGTTCAAGAATTTAATGACTGAATTCGGAATCTGATTTTTTGAACTGAATTCTGGAGTTGAAACTGAATTTTGGAGCTGGATTCTGAACCTAGATTTGGGAACAGCAATCTGGTCTGAACCTGGAATAAAGTTAAAGATTTCCGAATCGGATTTCTGGTTCAGAATTCAGCTTCAGAATTGTGGAACTAGATTCGGTAGCTGGAACTGAGTTCCGAAGTAAAATTCTTCAATTGGATTCTGGACCTAAACTGAATTATGGACAGAATTCTTCTGAATTCAGCTCCAGTATCTAGGTTCAGAACTTTAGTTCCAGAATTCTAGATTCTGTACCTAACAGTTGAAGAAACAATGAAATTTACGATTGATGTAAATTCAAGCATGCCGTAATTTCTTCGGTGATGACACAATAGACCATTGTGTGATGTACGCTTATCCAGTCGGTGCTGTTGTAGAACTGTGTCGACCACCGGTCAGGGTGGTGGAAATGGTAAAACGCGTACAGACTGCATAAGCACGCATTTTCGAGTCCTGCCTCTGAGCGTATCTTTTTTCCAAAAAAATAATATTTTCTGCAAGATTCTTATTCATTTGGATTCTTCAATATATGTTTCCACTCCACTCAGTTTTTGCAAAACTGCTACGTCAAAACTTTACGTCAAACCAATTTAAAAATAATAAATCGATGGAAAAATAACTTTTGTGTCTACACACTGAAAAAAAATCGTGTAAATTTAGGTCTTTTGAGACAGTCATATTCGAGCATCAAAAATCAAATCAAACTGTCTCTCAGTTAAACTGTTAAAAAGAAATTTAATCAACAATTATTAACTAGAAAATTACCGTAAATTGAAAGATGAAAAGTAACATTACTACATCACTTGACATGTAACATCACACAGAAATGTAACCAAAGAGAAACAATAAATATTTAATGTAAAAAAAATGAGCATCAAAAATGACTCATTTTTATCGCAGATCTAACACAAATGTAAGTGAATTACGATGCTGCTTTTATGTACATCTATAAAGACGTAAATTTACAAGATTTTTTTTTCTTAAAGTGCAGTTTTGGAATTAAATTTTGAACCTAAAATCGGGAACTGAATTCTGGGCCTGAATTTCGAAATCGAAACCTGAAACCGGAAAATCGGGAACAAAATGCTGGACCTGTATTCAGGAACTGAGGTATTTAATTGAATTGTGGATCTGGATTCTAGTCTGAACCTGAATTTTGGTTTCAGAATGTCAGCTCAGAGCTCAACTTCTAGAGTTCTGATATAAAAATTCTGTCCGAGTTCCAGTATTCCATTCAGGAACTCTGGAACTGAATTCTTGAGCTCAGTCTTAGTATTAGACCTGGTTCCTAGAACAGAGTTCTAAACATGGATTCTAGAACTGAGTTCTGAAATTGAAGTTTTGGCCTGACTTCAAAATAATTATTTTGGAACAGAATCAGAGCTAGATTTGGGAACTTAATTCTGGTTTAAACCAGAATTTAGGTTGCAGAATTCCTGTCCAGAATTCAGGTTAAGGATTCGGATCCTGATTCCAGATCTAGAATCCGGTTTTAGAATTTTGGAAGTTTGCTGGAAATGAATTCTGGACCTATATCCCGCAACTGACCTGATTTTCGGAACTAAATTCTTCAGAACCCGATTGAAAAGTCTAGGTTCACAACTCAGTTATAGTCCCAGAGTTCTGGATTGCTACCATCCCAGTATGTAACGCGGGAATGTAAAATGGCTTACTACATCAATTCATTGCCCAATCATAGAGTTATCATCTAGAATTCATCTCTCACCCGGTAGCAATTTTATTTCAAGAAAAAAAGAGGCTCTACAATTAAAGAGATTATTCAAATTTTCGCATATCAGTTAGTTGATAGATTGTGTGAATTGTGCAATCATTCCTCTTCTTCACTACTGGACTTTGAAACGATGCACCTACACCAAAGTACGAATCTTTTATTAAGGCATTCGTGTTTAAGAGTGACGATATGAATTCGAGTTCCAATGGATGCCGTTGATTTCCGTCATCTGTTTCCAAGCTGACCTGTTGTCCGTAATTTAGTTTAATTATATTTAGTGAAACAAATTTTTAACAAATGTGGATTTTTAGCGGTGCTAAGAAATTCGCTCCTTCCGCAACTTTTTAATCAGTATTTTTCAGGACAAATAAAATACAGATTAATCTGTATATGTGACAACCTTGTTGTCGCTTCATTCCAAAAGCGTGAGGTCTTCGATGTTGCTCTCCTGTATGTCTTGCGACAACCGGTGCTCAGAAAATGATGGGAAAACAAGGAAATACCAAAAATTTCAGAAAAGTTTAACTTTGAATTATTAGAGATTATGTCATATAACTGAAAATTTTATCATAAAATTATGATCATATTCTCGATGCCATGTAGCAAAAATTATGTTGATGGCCCTTATTCTGCGAGTCGAGTGACGTGACTCGACAAATCTCACCTCACTGTCACATGACTGTAGTCACCCTATTCTAGGAGTCAACTCGGGTGACGTGACAGGTTCATTCTATGGTGAGTGAGATGGTGAACCGCAAGTGACGAACGATTTATTTTTCCAAACGTCAAAACGAGTGGGAAATGTTGCCGGTTGTGAGGTTTAAATTTTCTCGATATAAATCTTTAGTGTTGAATTTGTTTTCGGATTCCGGTTTGTTTTTTTTTCGAATCACGAGTTCCGTTGCCGTTAGTTGGCATGAATAATTAATGTCGATAATCCTGGAAATCGCTACAAGTTACTGGCCTTAATATATTTCTGAATCGTTTGCAACGATCGGCCTTATTTGCAAAGTACGCTTCTGAGGAGCGAAATATCAACTGTAAGATTTGTTTATTTGATTTAAATGAGGTATTAAGTTTACCTACATTGCAGTCCAGACCACTGTCACTCATTCGAATAAAATGCTTACCGGTGGACAGACTCGTTGTAACATTCTTGTTCAAGTTGAAAGGATTGTACAGGATTCCTAATTGTATTCTTCCCAGCTAATCTCTCAATAATAACGAGTACTTAATAATGGCTTCGGTTTAGGCAAGGACGAGTCCAATTAAAGTGTTAGTTTGATTATGGTACAGTGTGCTGGTATTAGAGTCTTCATGAGGCACAGATGCCCTGAGTATAATTTTCTATCTCGTTATCTGAACATCCTTCCTCTCACAAAATAATTCCTACCAAGCCAATGTGCTGAAGATTGAATATTCAGTTTTCGACTGACTGATGATTGGTTTTTAACGGTCAAATATTTCTGAGAGTTTCGAATGACTTTGGGACACATAAACTGTTGCATATCATTTATTTATTTCGTGTCAAATTAATACTGGGTAAGAATTCTTAGTTACACTTAAATATTATGTACTGTAGCAGGAGCACAGAATTAGCGATGGCGATTTGGCGATCTCAGAAAATACTGCAAACAAACTAGCACTTTGTTTGCCAGCTACTCGAGAGAAACCAACTCCTGCACTCCTGCTACTTCTACAAAATCAAATTCCTGCTAAATAACTTTTAGTTGGGTTTAATCGAAATAGTGCATATGACTAAATCAACAGTCTGGATAAATATATAATGATTAATATTCAGCATGGAATATTTTGTCATTGAATTTTGAACTGAAAACACTTCCTAAGAAACAGCTGAGCACATTTTTGCAAATTTAGACCATAATGAAAGGTTTTATGGTCTGCCGTTGACTCTTTTTTTATGCCACTTCGGGTTCCAGAACAACAGGGCAAGTGTGTTTAAAATGTATTCCGCCATGTAGAGCAAAATGCAAAAAAAAAGACAAACTTCTGTAAATTTGCCTTAAAGCTTTTTATAAATTATATAGGTTGTGCTATATGCTTAAACAACTTTCCTTGTTCAAAATTTAAAGCTTTTTTTTCCTTAGTAACATTTATGAAAACATGAGTTATATGAGAAAAGCATTACATTACATCACAATAATCTGTGCTTTCGCGCATTTCGTGACTATTAGTCCTTTCATCCCAAAGTATTATGAGCCTAGTCCATCGTGCTCATAAAGTTGTATCTAATAATTTTACAGCTCAATCTCTCTTCTAATTCTCTGGAAGTATAAATTAATCCTAATGTATGAGAATTGAATTTTTCATAGGAAATCTAAAAAGTAACAACATAATAGATACAATTAATTTTGTTGTTTAATAACAACATCAAACCATGTTAAAAAATTCAAAGGTTTGAAAATATCTAAGATTTTTCGATTAATATTCCTCCTGTCACTTGCTTTACCGGTACCGACTTTGAAACTCACTGCGTAGTGACTCTTGTCATACAGATTCGACTGCAAGAATACGGTGAGAGTTCATCGAAGTTCATCCTGGTGACTTTTGTCACTTCATTCGACTGTCAGAATCGCGTGACTCGGGTGACTCGACTTATCTCACCTCACTCGACTCGCAGAATAAGGGCCACTTTAGATATAACAAGAGATATTCACGATCAAAAACTTATCACTCTCTCAGAGGGTAAATTTTGAAAAGGCGCCCCATAGTAAAGTAAGTCGTATTCACGACAAAATAGAACTGCGGATAATGTCAGGTACATAACATCACTTCTATGCTTTCAGATTCATAATGGTGCGCTGGGAAAAACCGTTAATTTCAAAGAACCATTCAGAGCTTTATAATTCTTTCAAAGGAACTAGCTCTGTTGAACCGTTCTTTCATTCTTCTGATATTATGTATGTTTTGTGAGCCCTAAATTATATTGTGTAGTAAATAAATACAATAATAGTTAGTGCATTTTGGCATTTTTACCAATAACTATTCTTTTTTGTGTACTTCTTTAAACTTTTGAAACTTTTACCATATTCCTGAAACCTGCGACCGCTACAAAATATATAATAACTAATTTTGATGCTAAACAGATATTGTAAGGAGTGTATCGAAAATAAGCTATCCACATACATTTGTGTTGTACGCATGTATTTGTGATGGTTTTTGATGCTCAGATCACAGTATGCTGTGCGTTTGACTGTCAGCTTTCGTTTGTTTACTTGTTTGTGCGGTTGAAATTCTGCGTTTTCATAATGTCGCTTATTGAAAAGAATGTGAATATTAACGTTCTGGACACATGGCTAAGTGAGAAGGAAATTACTATGCGAACATTGGCGAAACGGTTTGGAATTGATCATGCCAGTGTTAAAACCATTATTAATAAATTTGAGGAACACTATTCTTTGGATGAGCTACCAGGAAGAAGCAGAAAACCCGATTCTTCCAACACGAAACTGGACCAGAAAGTGGTATCTCTAGTCATGAAGAACAAATCAATTTGAATACGTGATTTGATCAAAACAGCAGGCACGAGTGTCGAAATGATCCAGCGTATGAAGAGGCGAATCACATGAAAACCTACAAGAAGTAGAAAATCTCAAAACAAAAAGGAACAGAAGAAGCGAGCAGCAACAAGGGTCCGGAAATTGTATTCGCGTCTTTTGCAGTGTCCGGATGCATGCGTTTTGATGGACGATGAGACTCATGTAAAGGAGGACTCAAAGGCTCTTTCAGGTGCACAATGCTTTACTATCGTCGTTGGGGAGGAGATGAGCGATTCGGACATCTCGATTCAAATAGAGAAATACGGTCAAAAGATACTAGTATGGCAACCAATATGTTCCTGTGGTTAGAATCAATCATTTTTTACACTACCGGAACTACGTCTTGAGAAGAGATTGCTGCCTTTATATAAGAAGCATAGTACCCCTCCACTGTTTTGGCTGGATTTAGCGTCGGCTCACTATGCGAAAACCACTGTCAATTGGCTTGCGGAAAAGGGTATAAATTTCGTTGAGAAAAATATCAATCCTCCAAATTGCTGTCAGCTTCGACCCATCTAACGTTATTGGGTAATCGTGAAGAGGGTTTTCAAGAAGACTGGTAAGGCAGCTGGGAACATGCAGTAGTTCAAAAAAATTCGGGCTCAAGCGTCCAAAAAATGCTATGCAACACTTGTCCGGAACTTGAATAAGAGCGTTCGATCAAAAGTTCGAAAATAAAGTCGTGAAGGAATAACTTAAATTCCATCCGGTTTTCATTATGCTCAAGTTTTACCTTGTACAATAGAGGATCAATTTTTAGTTTGAATAAAATATCGTTTTTTATCATAATTTGAAAGAAAAATTTGTGGATAGCTTATTTTCGATACACTCCTTACTATTTCTTTTTTTTTGATGAGATATTAAGAAAATATCAAGCATCGAAGTGTCAATACAGAAACATCAAGACAAGATATGATAGTAAAATTTGTTATTATTTTGATCTTTGTTTGCTATTCACATCTAACCGTGAGAGTCCTTCTGAACACGCAAAGCAGAGCATTGGTATTACATTCCTTCTGTGGAATATGATCTTCTGTTTCAACAGACTTCACAGGCTATTCATAGCGTACATAATCATTGCATGGTTGGTGCTACCGGACCTACTGACATCCTTCCAGCTCAGGACTCGAATATACGACAACTGGCTTGTTAGACCAGACCAGACGCTTTGCATTGCATTGTCAACTCGGGACTGCACACGATGAAAATTGAATCAACACTGATGGAAACTGAATGAAAAGGTTCTTTGTAAATACTGCGTCATTACTCGGTTACAGTCAATAAGGCGGAGCAAAGGAGTAAAAATTGTCCCTACCGCAGAACTACATATGGAGCTTTATTTATTCATAGTTATTTCGTGATGCTGAAAATTTCATCGTAAATTGCAGAACGATTCCTTACATCTGTATCAAATTTCACTGGAAGCGATGCAGTGAACATCTTGTGACTGTCCAACACTATAACATATGAAGCATTAGACCTTCAACGAGAATACGGTCAAGTTTCAGTTTCGATAACCGACCAGCCACTAAGCAACGTCTTTCAGGTGGTTGTTATCTTGAGTCAATATAAAACAGATTCAAACCACTAGCAATGCGTAAACAATCTCGTTTATTTCTTCGCTAGAGCTCACCTAACGTCACTGATTTGCATACGACTTCGAGACTTTGCACCAAATGCCGCATTCGAATCGTTTTTTCTTATCAGATATGAGCTCCCTCCAAGGACGCCACCGATTCTGCGTACGACGGAGGTAGCTCGTCAATGGCAAGCAGATATTTGTACAACTTTTCGTAGGATGGCGGTTCCAATAGGGTTGTATCGTAGTCCGGTGGTGGTCCACTTTGCAAACATTGCTCAACGGTATAAATTGACAGCTGATCGATGGGCATCGGACCGGTCCACATGCAGGTTCCAACTCGGTGCGTGAGGTACAGCGTAATCATGATGCAGATCACAAAGAAGGCCACCGCCAGACACAGCACAATGATCTGGGAATTCAGTTGATCTGACCATTCGGTTTGGTTCATCGTATACTCCAACAGCAGCGCTACAACGACTAGTGATGGAATCGTAACTGTTACGATTGCGAGATCAATTACGCACTGCTGGTACTTCATCTGGGATAAAATTCAAAAGGGTTTTGAAATTCATGCTACCAGCAACCACCAGCAACAGAATACTTACGGTGCTACATTTTTAATATCCAAATAAAATTCAAGAAACTGTTTTTCGAGACCAGAAAAACCAGAAAAAAAACAAAATTATCCTCGTTTATTCCGCTCGGAAGCGATCCGTTCGAGTGGTTCCGACTGGTTTCACTGACAAACTGCGACTCTTACAAATGAAGAAACTACAAGCAGCAGTGGCGACGGTAAAATTTGTACCGTTTTTGTCTCATTGAAATATGATAAACGAATTGTTGACACTTTGATTACGACGGGACGAGAACACCAATGCCGACCGAAAGACGAAGGGCTTTCAGTTATCTGATGGCGACGATAGCCAGCAACGGACTACGGCGCTCCGGAGAAATATTACTCGGTTTTTATCTAATACCAGTCTAAAAAGACCTGGCCCATATTTGTGAAATGTGTTTGAGATTAGGTTCTTAGACAATTTGTTCTGGTTTCAGTGAAATGTTTAATTCGTGGCATAAGGTTTTTCTCAGAAGGCGCCAATGACATGATTTCCTGGGTTCGTAATAATAATAATAATAATAATAATAATAATAATAATCAAGTTAATAACAATATTCTGGTCCGAAAATCAGGTTCTGGTTCTGAAACGTGTACGGAAACAAATTGCATAATAATTCGGCAAAATTCTCCCATTCAATCAATCATTTCCAAACTTTTAGGGGCTCAAATTTAAAGATATTATTTCCTTTTTTCATGTTCGCTTTATTCAATTTCAATACCATATCCATAAATGCACGAGCCTTCTTCTTAACACTACTCTTTAAGTCTTGTGCGTTGTTTAGACCAACCTTTTTTTGCGTAGAGATCCAATTTTTCTTTTTATCTTTTTCGATTTTATTTTCTCATGATGCTCCAAAAACACCTGCTTCATAATTCCTCAATTGGCCGTCGTTCCGGTGCTTTCGGGGGATTGAAGTCGTTCAGCCTTGCACCACTCCAAAACATTTTTCGAGTAATGGCACGAGGCCAAATCCAGCTAGAGTAGCGTAGGACCACTACGTGATCTTAGAAGTGGAAGTAAACGCTTTTAGAGGCGTTCCTTGAGGTCCATTAACACAAATGGAGGGCTTCGCTTGAACAAATTACTTCGGTTTCTGCTTCTGCTTCTGCTTCTGCTACTGCTTCTGCTTCTGCTTCTGCTACTGCTTCTGCTTCTGCTTCTGCTTCTGCTTCTGCTACTGCTTCTGCTTCTGCTTCTGCTTTTGCTTCTGCTTCTGCTTCTGCTTCTGCTTCTGCTTCTGCTTCTGCTTCTGCTTCTGCATCTGCATCTGCTTCTGCTTCTGCTTCTGCTTCTGCTTCTGCTTCTGCTTCTGCTTCTGCTTCTGCTTCTGCTTCTGCTTCTGCTTCTGCTTCTGCTTCTGCTTCTGCTTCTGCTTCTGCTTCTGCTTCTGCTTCTGCTTCTGCTTCTGCTTCTGCTTCTGCTTCTGCTTCTGCTTCTGCTTCTGCTTCTGCTTCTGCTTCTGCTTCTGCTTCTGCTTCTGCTTCTGCTTCTGCTTCTGCTTCTGCTTCTGCTTCTGCTTCTGCTTCTGCTTCTGCTTCTGCTTCTGCTTCTGCTTCTGCTTCTGCTTCTGCTTCTGCTTCTGCTTCTGCTTCTGCTTCTGCTTCTGCTTCTGCTTCTGCTTCTGCTTCTGCTTCTGCTTCTGCTTCTGCTTCTGCTTCTGCTTCTGCTTCTGCTTCTGCTTCTGCTTCTGCTTCTGCTTCTGCTTCTGCTTCTGCTTCTGCTTCTGCTTCTGCTTCTGCTTCTGCTTCTGCTTCTGCTTCTGCTTCTGCTTCTGCTTCTGCTTCTGCTTCTGCTTCTGCTTCTGCTTCTGCTTCTGCTTCTGCTTCTGCTTCTGCTTCTGCTTCTGCTTCTGCTTCTGCTTCTGCTTCTGCTTCTGCTTCTGCTTCTGCTTCTGCATCTGCATCTGCTTCTGCTTCTGCTTCTGCTTCTGCTTCTGTTTCTGTTTCTGTTATTGTTTATGTTTCGGATTCTATTGCTTTTGCTGTTTTTGCAGCTGTTGCAACTGTTTTAGTAGTTAAAGTTTTAGTTTCTATTTCTGTTGTTGTTTTGGTTACTGTTTCAGTTTCTGCTTCTGGTTCTATTCTTGTCTGTAATGTTCCTTACTTGATGAAAGGAAAGTTATAATAACTCGAAACGGTAGATTTTTTCATTCAATGAAACAGTTCAATTTTTTTTATTTGATCTTATTACAACTCAAAAAACCAAAATGACTGAACAGTGGAAACAACTGATATCCCGATTGGAGCATAATAATAGAACTAATAGGTCTAAGACAAACGCTAATTGAGACTGATTCTTTTGTAGTGTGGGAAATTAAGACGTAGTCCAAAACTAAATGAACAAATCAACAACTCATGGTATATTCCAGGTTTCTGCGTAGGTGTAATATTTGCTGCGCACGAACCCCGAGACATAACTGTAATTATGTACTTGCTGCAAAATTTATAGTGTCTGGAAGGAGAGCTAAACTTGTTTGCACTGTTGGGCGGCACTCGTTTCTGGCAATTAAAAAAGTAAACATTTGCCGTTTGTTTTTTTTTGTCATAAACAACATACGTCTTACTACTGGAGCCTGATGAAATTTTTGAAAGTGAGATTTTTTACAATCAGTTTATCATTTTTTTTCACTTTTCCGTTCATGAAACATACTTTATGCTTCACTAATTCGAACATTTCTTTATCAATTTATGATGACATTTTTAGTTGTATGAAAGCAGTACGAATAAACGCGGTGGATAGTTTTGGAGCTGATAACATTAAAAAAAAATAGTGACATCATAATTACGTGAAAAATTGTTGTTTTACATAGGTACTGAATATTTTCCATTCTACTTTTTTCAATGGAATGACAGTTGATTATAACGTAGATCTGCTACTTCCAGAACATCCGGTGCCGGTAATTGGAAATCAATGAAGCCAATAGAGTTCCAGTCAATCTTCTACGAAAAAAATCAATTCTACCCATTCTTGTACAGGGAAAATTTTGCTACCGTACCCCCTAGTAAAATAAGTCGAAAGTTTTCACGACGAAAAAATAGTTGCCGACAGCGACCGCCGCGGCTTGAACCGAGTTTAATGGATTGCGAAATACGACAGTTAATCTACTGAGCCGTGGATGCACACATTGATCCGATTTTCACAAACTTTGATTCAAATGAAAGGTTTTCTGGTCCCGTTCCGTCCCGTATTGAGTTTTATCTTGATCCGACTTCCGGTTGAAGACATACAGAGTGATATTCATCAAATATATGGAAAAGATATGCTTCAATTTTTTCAGAGATGATTGAACCGATTTTCACAAACTTAGATTCAAATAAAAAGTCTTATAGTCCCATAGTCTGCTGTTGAATTGCTCTAAAAGTACAACTCACTTCGATCTCTCAGCGATGCTTGAACCGATTTTCATAGATCTTGATTCAAATTAAAGCTCATATTGTCTCAAAACCTACTGTGAAATTTCATTCGGATCTGACTTCCAGTTCCGCAGTTACAGTGTGATGTATGACAAAGTTTTCAAAACGCCATATAAAATGACGATACCGAACCGGCACGTACCGGTACGAACTGGTACGGCAGAAGAAAACACAACTCACCTTTACAAATACAGCGGGCTTTGTTCAATTTCGTACACGCTATAAAGAAAACAAAAAACCAACGCCTAAGCTGATTACTTATTCACTTTCTTCAGATAGAGCGTGACCGATTTTCACAAACTTAGATTTAAATGAAAGGTCTTATAATCCCATACAAAGTGTTAGAATTTAATCCGAATACAACTTTCAGCTCCGGAATTACGGGGTGAAGAGTATTAAAAAATGTATAGCGTCACTTTGAGCGGCAAAACCTAAAACGTGGAAAAATTCTAAACTGGGCTCGAAACTATTCCTACCCTTAGTCATTGTTAGTAGACGGCCGATTAAACTGATTCCGGCTGTCCTGGTTTCCGATTCCGGAAGCATCGAAAATAGAGTTTAAATACTTCAAATTTTCTCAGAGGTGGTATGGCCGATTTTCTTGAACTTAGTTTTAAGTTGAAAGTGTTATAATCCCAAATAAAATTTCAAATTTTCATCTACTATCTTCCATTTCAAACATTAATGTTGAACATTTCATACCACTACCTAAAGCGGCGAAGCCATAAAGGAAAAATTTCGTTTCAATTAGGCTAAAAACTGTTACAACTTGTAGAACGCTTCTCAGAGATGGCTGAACCTAGATTCAAATAAAAGGTGATACGATTTTCTTGAATTTCATTTGGATCCGACTTCCGGTTCGGAAATTACAAGGAAATATGTGCAAATTTATTTAAAAAAATGCGCACTCAATTTTCTTGGAAATTTCTTAACCTATTTTCATAAACTAAGTCCCCAAAAAGTCCCGACTTCCGGTTCCGGTATTACAGTGCGATTGGTGGAAATTCCCAATTTCATGAGTATTTTTTCACAAGCGATGTCGAAACGAGGTGCACATTTTTATTAAACTTATTACTAAACTCATATAGTTGGCAGATTTTGTTAGTTAGTGAATATACAAAACTACTGTGGGACTATTGGTCCCCGGTTTTCGCGTTCGAACGCACTGGTTATAGTGTAGAAGAGCTCAAAAACGGAACTTACTTTGATTTCTCAGCAACGGTTGAACCGTTTTTTACGACCCATGGATCAAATTGAAACTCTTATTGTCTTTATATATACTATGCAATTTCATCCAGATCCGACTTCCGGTTCCGAAGTTATGGGGCGATGAGTGTCAAAACATTCAAATCGTCATTCAAAATGAGGATGCAAAACTGGTACGCATCGGTACGTGCAGTTTTGCTCCGTTCGCAGCGTGCTTTGTTCAATTTTGTATAGCGTGCAGGGTTGCCACATTTAAATCTATATTTTTCAGGTGAAAAAAATGTAAATTTGTAAATTTTTTCTTCAATTTGTACCTACTTGTTAGTGTTATTACAAAATGAGGATAACGATACTTTTCTATAAAAGTAGCCTTTCTCATATAGGAAGTTTATGCAATCACTTGAAAAATTGACTAGTGAAAATTGGCCCGGAGGGCTAAGTGTTCTATTTCATTCGACACAGTTCGTCGAGCGGAGGAATGTCTGTGTATATCCCATAGGTTGCTATCGAATTTCATCATGCTTTCACAGGGTAAAGTACGTTTAAAATTGCACACCGTCATTTAAATCGACGATGCAAAAATGGGCAAAACTCTTCTAGATGTGGCTTAAACTGATTCAATTTGTAGGCTATATTAGTTACTTTCCAAATGAACCAACTTAGGCTATACTGGTTCCAAAAGTACCGGAAATAATGGTCAAAAACTCTAAAACGAGACACTCAATTTTCTTAGAAAAGATTTGATAGATTTCCAAAAACTTAGGCTCAAATAAAGGTTTAAAGACTGTCCCAGAAAGTATGGACGCAACCAAAAACCGTTGCCATTTCGCAATGGTTCAGAGTCTGTCAATTTTGTTGACTGCGTCCTGTTGTTTGCACTCTTCTCATTCATTCGTTTTCATTAGTTTGTTTCGAAATGCTTGGACTTTCAGCAGAACAACGTCGAAAAAATTGTGTACAAATGGTGCACAGAACGCGGACTGTCACTGAAAAAGATAGCAAAAATGAACGGAATAAGTGAAAAAGCCGTGCGAAATGCAATCAGGAAGTTCGGCGAGGATAACACCTTTGAGGATAAACCGAAAACGGGTCGAACAAAAAGTCCTGCTAACTCTCAGTTGGATAAACGTATACTGAAGGCGTTCGAGCAAAAGAAGGGGGTTTCAGTTCGTGATGTGGCCAAAAAAGTGGGCACTTCGAAGTCAAATGTTCTTCGTGCTAAAGAACGTTTGAATCTTCGAACCTATAAGAAGCAGAAACAACCATCGATCAGGCCGAGGGTTCGAAAGCTGTACAATACAATTCTTGCTGGAAATTTGAACTGCATAATCATGGACGACGAAACCTACGTGAAACTCGATTACAAATCCTTGCCGGGACCACAATATTATACGGTGCGAGAAGGGCAAGTGTTAAACCAGTCCGAGACATCGATTGAAGTCGAAAAATTTGGTAAGAAAGCTATGGTCTGGCAAGCAATTTGTAGTTGCGGTAAGATTTCGAAACCCTTCATTACACAGCTTCAATGAACAGCGAAATATACCATCAAGGAATGTTTACAAAAACGACTTCTACCCATGACTCGAAGCCACAAGGATCCTGTTGTCTTTTGGCCAGATCTTGCTTCATGCCACTACTCGAAATCAACGGTAGAATGATATATTACCAAAAATGTCACTTTCGTTCCAAAAGACATGAATCCACCAAATTGCCCACAACTTCGACCAATTGAGGAATCTTGGGCATTAACGAAGGCACATCTTAGGAAACATGTCTCGGCAGCCGAAACCATTCAACAGTTCGAAAAGGATTGGAAAAAAGTGTCAAAACTTGTCGCCAAGAAGTCTGTACGGAATTCATGAGGAACGTTCGCAAGAAGGTGCGCCAACTAGTCTACAATGTTCATTTAGGGGTTAGCCAAATTTTGTGCTAGGGCACATAGTCTAACAATTCGGCTGAAAAGTTCGTATCGTTTAATAGAAACACACATTTTTTGCCAAAATTCGTTTTTATTATTCAACATAATTGCCATCAGAGGCGATACAGCGATTATAGCGATCTTCCAACTTTTCGATACCATTTTTGTAGTACGATTTGTCCTTTGCCTTAAAATAGGCCTCAGTTTCAGCGATTACCTCGGTAGATGAGGGAGCAATTCGAAGCCCAATTCGTTCAATTTCAGCATGGTTTTTCGTTGTTGTTTTTGATCGATTGTGAGCTCACGCGGCACCCATTTTGCACAAAGCTTTCTCATACCCAAATTTTCGTGAATAATATGTCCAACATGTTCCTTTGATCTCTTTAGGGTGTCAGCTATCTCGATCAACTTCACTTTAGGGTCATTGAAAATCATTTTGTGGATTTTTTTCACGTTTTCATCGGTAACAGCCTCTTTTGGACGTCCACTGCGTTCATCGCCTTCGGTGCTCATATGACCAGTACGAAATTTTGCAAACCACTTACGAATTGTTGCTTCGCCTGGTGCAGAGTCTGGACAACACTCATCAAGCCATTTTTTGGTATCGGCGGCACTTTTTTTCATCAAAAAGTAGTGTTTCATCAACACACGAAATTCCTTTTTTCCATTTTTTCACAATAACAAAAGTAGCTTCACTCAAAATGCAATATCTCACAAACTAATAATCAGACAGCTGTCAAATTTATACACGTATCTTTTGAAGGTTGGTACTAACTGAAAATGGTATGGATTTAATTCTAGTGGCGCCCTCTCATAGAAACGATACGAACTTTTCAGCCGATCTGTTACAATGGCTAACTAGCCAATAATATTCTCAACATCTAATATCTAACACTTGTGAATTATTTACAGCGAAATCAAAGTGCGTCCATACTTTCTGGGACAGTCTTTAATTTCATCCAGGTCCGATTTCCGGTTCCAGATCTATACGGTAAAGTGTGTTCAATCATTTGGTGCGACGATGCAAAATAAAGAATAATTCTTATTAACTTAACATAACTGTTTACAAATTGAAAAGGTTATATTAGTTTATACCCAAAGAAGAAAGTTTCTTATTTATTCAAGATTGAAATAAAAATTTCTTGGCTGAATCTTCTAGTGATAGTTTTGGAAAGTTATATGAGAAAGGCATCATTACACCACTAGGTGGATTAAAAGAGGTTTTTTTTACTCTCATTTGCTCCGCGTTATTTAATTGGGTGGTAGATAAAAAAGTTGTCGCAAATAAGTCAATTGGAAGCGAAGTTCACACATTCAACTAATACGAACGATTCTCATTTTTATTCGTATTCCCGTCCTCCAGTTATGTCTGTGACATTACTCACCCGCTTTTTTTTTGTACATGGTGAAGGCTGGATTTCATCATATATTTTCGTTTTCGCTTGAAAAAACTGAAACTGACCCAGGGTAGTTTCATCAAACAAAAACTTTTCGCGAAACTGTGTTGATTTCGCGCTTAACAACGAGGGTTTGAGCAAACCTGATAAAAAAACCAGGTTCGAAACTGACTCGATTTTCAGTTCAACAACGTTAAAACTAGGCTCGAAACAAGCTTCAAACAAACGGTTTGACAGCAGTTGGAGTGGAAACTGGAGTAGGTTTGGCATCAAGCGAAAACGACACTAGTGAAAGTAATCGGAAAGCTCAAAATGGGTTTTCAAGGATAACTAGATTGCAGGTCTCTGCAACGCTAGTTGGTTGAATGTTTTGGACATCATCTTTAAGTGTCATATTCTTATCAAATATTTTCCAAGTTTCTATGGAAGATCCTACTGTAATTATCCGAGTTTTCTAATCAATTATACATTTAATATTGATACCATCGACTACTTGATACCGAATAATAGTTTGAAAATGTTTCAAAAAATTTCATAGTTTCATTCGATTATATCATCACGTAACCCAGTTCACAACATGTTTTCCACGTTGGAGCACATTGAACCAATTAAAAGTGATCCCAATCTCCCACAAGTCAGTGGTAACCGGTTCAATTGTATTCCAACTAGTATATTTCAGACGCTTTCCTCGTGTGCAAAATGGAATCATCTCTAGAATGACGCACATTTCTAGAATTTTAATTGATAATGAAACTTCATGCTTAAGTTCGCCACTCAGCGGTGCTCAGTTCAGCCAGAACAGCCATATGAAGATCACACATTCGGTGTTCATTCTTGTGATTTCTATTGGCAGCATCTCGACTACTGGAAGCGATGAAAATGTAGACCCGGTGCGTAATTTACGAACGGCAATCAAAGATTACTGTGAGTGGAAATATTCCTGCTGTGACTTAACGGAGGCACTGCTAACCTGCCGGGAGCTTTGTTTCAACTCACTGAGCTGCGAGGAACCGACCACACAGCAGATACCGGCGCAGATTCAATTTGGACCATCGCTTCTGTCCGCTCGGGGCAGTTTCCTGTACAAACCCGCCTATCGCCCCACGAAAATGGTGTGTCCAGAAGGATACAGACAGGACCACCGAGGACGTTGTCGGTTTGTGTTTACCTTTGAATGAATTCGACACAAGTGCTAGAAAGTTAACAAACACGAAATAGCTAGGTTAAACAACTTATCGTCAAAGTGATGATAAGTATATCAAAACTTTTATCAGCATAATTTCCAATTCAAAGATAACCGGCCAACGGCTAACGCGCTAGACTGCCCCACAAAGGTTACGTAAACGTTACGGTAGTCGTTCAATCAACTCGGTAGCGAAGATGGCATTCAAAATGTTTGCATTCTGTACTGTCCAGCTAGTACTGTCAGTGTTGTTCCGAACGGTCGCGACAGACAACATTCTGTTCCTTCAATCACTCGATTCCAAAAGTCATCACATCTGGAACAAGCAAATTTTCGATCGGCTCTACGAGAATGGGCACAATCTTACAATTATCTCCTTCCAAGAGGAAACATCGATACCCGGTAAGACTTTTCTGGTGGTGAAAGATTTCATGAAGAAAGTGATGGCAGAGCTTTCCCAGGACTGGGACTTCTCGAATCTACGTAGTCCACTAAAAAACATCAAAGCTATGTATGATTACTACAATACCGGTAGCCGGATTCTGGCAAAGGATGACACCGTCCACCGATTGCTGGCGTATCCCAAAACGTTCAAGTTTGATTTGGTGATTCACGATCTTACGATGGGACAATTTTTGCTCGGATTCGTTGATTACTTTGGCAACCCTCCGCTGGTGTCCGTTTCTGCCTTCAACATCCCTCCTCACGTTATCACCATGGCGGACGCTCCGCTACGAACCACTCACATGCCCCACTATGCATCGACGTATGGCCCTCAGATGGATTTCATCGAACGGGTTAAGAACACCCTGTACTGGGGCTTCGATATCTTCTACCGCAATCGCGTTTACTTGGCCAATGAAGACCGACGGTCGAAACGACTTTTCGGTGAGCAGACGGCCTCAGTTGGACACATTGAAAAGCGCTCCGATGTGATACTGGTCAACAGCGATTTCAGCATGGAACACTTTCGGGCCTTGCCACCGAACGTGATCCCAGTGGGAGGATTACACGTGTCCCGCCGGGAGGAAGTTCCACCCATCATTAAGCAGTTCATTGCCCGGGCCATTAAAGGTGTTATACTGCTCAGTTTCGGAACCAACATCGACGGCGGTATGTTGGGAGAGCAACTGAACAGAGACATATTCAACGTGTTCCGCAGTATGCCCGACTACGGATTCATTTGGAAACATGGAAATCCGGAAAAACTAGACGTATTTCCTGCGAACGTTCTCCCCCTGAAATGGGTTCCGCAGTCGGCAATTCTGTCCAACCAGAGGACAAAACTTCTAATCAGCCATGGAGGTTTGTTAAGTTTACAGGAAGCGTCCTGGCATGGAGTTCCGGTGGTGGCCCTACCGCTTTTTGTCGATCAGTTCAGCAATGCGGAAAAACTTGTTAAGGCGGGAGTTGGTCTGAGTTTGCCTCTAACCGAAATCAACGAAACTAATCTTCGGGAGTGTATTGTTCGAATTTTACAGGAACCCAGGTGAGTGTCGTTTGTAATGAACTGACTTTCGACTAACTTTTCACCATTTTTAGCTACTACGAAAAAATGAAGAAACGCTCGTACCACTTCAAAGGTCAACCGGAGCACCCGTTGGATAGGGCGATATTCTGGATAGAAAAAGTACTGGAAAATAAAGGACTCAGCTATCTTCGTTCTCCGGCGCTTGATATGAATGTGTTCCAGATCTATGGCTTAGACATGATTGGAGTGGTTCTGTTGGTGGCCTTCTGTTATTATTTACTTGTGAGGAGACATTTTGGGAAGAAAAAACCCATACAAGATAAGAAATCTAAGAAAGAATGAGAAGGTTTTGCGTCAAACTCTACATAAGTCTAAATCGACTTTCTTCATTTAATTGTAATTAAATTGTTTTGATTGACTAAGAATTGTACTGAACGGAATTACATTGTAGATCAAAAGGATTGGATTGCGTTTCTTTGAATCTGAATTATCCATTGCCGTTACAAGAATATCTCACCAAACAATTATTTGATTTCGATTATATCGAAAGCATTCGAGGAGACAAGTTCACTTATCGGTACTCGCACTAAGTTTCAGTGAAAGTTAAAGTTATTACATCTGTGAAATCTAAACAGTTGGTGGTGTTTTATTAAAATTCTTAGAAATAAGAGCCTCATTGACTATACTTGCCAACCCATGCTTCAGGATCACGATTTCCAATTCGGATAAAAGTTGATAATCTATCTTCTTCTGTTTGAACCTAGATGTTAAGTCGACCTAATCTTTACTGAGTAATTTCAGACACTAATATGAGCTCATTTTTGACACCAAATAATTATAATATGATTGATTCGAGTAGTTCATCTACCCGGGTTGGTGGTTTAATGCACAGGGAACTGGTCTTATAAACCAGTTGTCGTATGTTCGAGTCCCGACCTGGAGGGATTCGGAGTGGCAGTAGAATCGTAGCATCAGTCATGCAATGGTTCTGTACACTCTGAATCGGCTGCAAAGTCTATTGAAACAGGAGGTCAAATTCCACTGCACGAATGTAATACCAAGGCTTTGCTTTTTTTATTCGAGTAGTTCATAAGAGCATGCTTCAGCGTTTATGTCACGTATTCGGTATCATTTCTCAGTGCTTGACATTTGCGTTCTAATTCACTTAGTGAGATTTTCAAAGATCTTGAAAAATCATCACAAAAAATTTAGAGATTTTTTTAAAGTTCCAGAAAGTCAATTTTTTCAAAACAAATTTTTTTTCAAGATGACACTAAGTCTCGATTTTTCATGTAATTCTAAGACATTCGGCATCTAAAAAAATCAATTTCGGAAATTTCAAATCTAGGTGACAATCGAGGGGCTTAAACTTCTGAACACTTTCCGCTTTACGAAATTAGAGGTGATTCCAAAATATTGGCACCCTGATATATATTAGAGCAGTAAAAAATAATGCGTTTTGTCGGTTACGTCACTTATACCATCATCTCTCCGAAAGTAGAAGTCACAGTCATTTGATCTTTGAACTTGATCAATGGCATCAAACGACTCTAAGCTTGGTAAAATCGGATTGGCAATCTCTGAGAAAACTGCGCGTTAAAAATCTCGTCAAGCTGAGTCGAATGGTATATAAAACTATAGGTCTCCGAGGCTCCGTTCGGAAGTTGAGTTTTCCAGCAAATCTAATACCATTCTATAGAGAAAGGTAAAAATGGAACATTGTTTTTTAGAGTACAACATTTTATTGCGTGAGAGCAGACCCTGTCAGCTTGGAGCGAAATCAATCTTCAGTTCAATAACGCCATCGCACGGCATCACATTCAACATATCATGTCAATTGTATGGGTGCACAGCCCTGCTATTTTGGCGCGCACGAATTTGACATTTCTCTTCCCTATACTTCTATGTATGAGATTCGATGCGGACTCACCTGAGGGCGACATGCTCGCAAAAAAGGATGTTGCCAATGATTTGTTCGGGAAATGTGAGAGCTGGATATCTTGTTAATATGATGTCTTTGGTGAGAGTAATGTCATCTGAGACAGACATATACGAGCATCAAGAATGACTCATTTGTAAGCATATATCACACATATTTAATGATTTCCGATATATTTTCAAGTGCTGAAACATGTAAGTTCACACATCTGCTCAAAAAGTGATTTTTTACATATATTGAAATCAATCTTGTAAAAATCAGTCATTTTACGGAATACCCTCTTATGAATTGTGTCGTATGTAGATTCGCGTCATCAGTAACACATGGATCAATAAGTCCCGAGACTAAAGCAGAGATGGCGCTCGTAGTAAACCAGTAACCACGTCTTTCTAGAGTACTAACCTTTGCTTGAAACGGGTCAAAATTTTAAGTCGATCCGACCAGAAACAGCTGAGTTATCGAGGTTGGAGTAAAGTCGTTTTGTAGTTTGTTTACAAATGGAAAAATCCGAGTTTCGTGTTTTGATAAAACATTGTTTTTTAATGGGTAAAAACACCGTGCAAGCGAAACAATGGATTGAAAAATGTTATCCGGACTCTTGTTCACCAAAAGCAACGATTTGTCGGTGGTTCGCCGAGTTTAAACGTGGTCGTACCTGTGTGGGTGCAAACGAGTTTATAATAACTAATGTATAGTATGCCATGACAAATTGCGGTAGACATCATTGCACCAGGTCAAGCGAGCTGTAACAGAATTGCTTTGCACATTTCACCACAAACAACCTTACAGGTAAGAAGTGTACCGCTCTGGGTGATTCCGTTTCCGATTAATAGTTATAAAATGCACAATGGCGATCCTGCCAGGAGTTGGAATTCAAATAGCATAGTTATTCAAAACGGAAACGGAATCACCTAAAGCAACAGAAAATTATTCAAATATTTGGCACAAAGATTTTCATTTTCAAATGAAAAAAAAAAGAAGCGTCGGTGGAGATTATGTAACGTTGAAAATAACTGGAACAAGCGGATCATTATGGTCGCGCATCATAAGCGGACCAGGAAGGTCGCGCATCATAAGCGGACCAAGAAGGTCGCGCATCAAAGCGGACCAGGAAGGTCGCGCATCAAAGCGGACCAAGAAGGTCGCGCATTAAAATACATTTAAAAAAAATGTTGACGATTTTTTTTTAATTGAAAAAGGCGGATTCATGAAATCGCGCATCACATAGCGGATCTGGAAGGTCGCGCAAATATTTAAATATAAACGAGCGAACCGAAAACGTCGCGCATAAAGGGAGCAGGCAACGTGGCCGTGCAAATGAAAAAAAAAAAAAAGAAAATTAATGAGCGGATTTTCAATAATCGCGCATCGTAAAGCGGATCGTTAGATCGCGTACATTTCAGTTATAAGTTATCTCACGCATATATTTTTGTGTATAATTCCAGACCACAAAAAGGCGTTAAACTAAAGTAATATGGCAAACGACGGAAAATATGTCCGATTGGGCAACTCAAAATATATACCAATATTCGGCTACAATCGTACTATCTGGTACGCAGATTTTCTCGTTCAATTGTGAAACGAAAATGGCCGAAGAGAAAATGAAATGAATGAAAAAGCGGATCACTATGGTCGCGCATTATAAGCGGACCAGGAAGGTCGCGCAATTTTAATAAAAATGGCGGATTCTCGAAATCGCGCATCACAGAGCGGACCAGGAAGGTCGCGCAAATATTTAAATTTAAATAAGCGGACCGGAAACGTCGCGCACAAAAGGAAGCAGGCAACGTGGCCGTGCAAATAAAAAAAAGCGGATTTGAATAATCGTGCATTGCAAAGCGGATTTTGAGATCGCGCACATTTGCTTCGTAAGTAATCTTACGCGCATATTTTTGCATGCAATTCCAGACCACAAAAAAAAAGTGTTAAAAGCAAGATATATGGAGAATAACGGAAAATATGTCCGATGGGTCAGCGGTACGAGCAATGCAGAGAATCAGACGACATTTGACGCATCTGTTGATCAGACTGACGAGGAGTCAACGATTTCAGTAACGCCGTGCAATTTGAGCATGTTATGCTTCAGGTAGTGAAATCGAACTCGAAAACATGTTAACAATGATTTAGAAAATGTACAAACAAATAATGTAGGAGTTTCGCTTCGCCATCATGATACACCACACACAAAAAAAATTGTATTTTACAGGTGTACTCATAAAGACCTGGGAAATTTCATTTGTAATGGCTTAATTTTTTTCCATAAGTACGTTTATTTAATAGGCAATATGCTTAAGTTTTTCTTCGCCGTGGCATCCACAATACATAGTACTTTAAACGTAATACATTTCGAATATCATATTAGTATGTTTTTATCAAGCGATTTACTATTACTGGGACATTGGATAGTCTACCTTGGGTACGCAAGAAATTTATTAGTTGAGATCTGACATTACGATACTCCACGCATGTCCAAACGACATGATCAATATCGCGATAACCTTCGCCATAAGCACAATGATTAGTCTAGGAAAGTCCAATTCGAAGGAGATGTGTAGTGATTGGACATGAGTCTGGATATCACACGAATGAAGTCCCTACTCACATTCAGTCCCCTGAACCATGCCTTTGTCGATATTTTAGGAATAATTGAGTGCATCCACCGACCCAGATAATCTATATCCCAAGAAGCTTGCTGGCAAGTGTTCTTTGGCGGGACGCGCTATATAATTCGTTGAAAGCAATTGGTCTCTCATGAGTTTCACCCTCAAAAACACCACGTTTGGACAAACTCTTTCATTGCCTAGAATGGAACAATGAACCGGGAGCCAAAACTAAAGTGATTTGATAATTATTATTCAATATGTCGTTCAGACACTGTTTTATTTTGCCCAAGAAAAATGATTCATTTTTGCCAGCAGCGTTTGAGCGAATGGCTTCAATTGCACTCAGACTATCTGTGAAAAGAAAATAATGGTTTGGAGATAATGTGACGTTTATACTCAAACTATAATGAACTCTGCTATATAAACAGATGCAGGTTCTTGAAGCCTTAATGAAGCCGAAACATTATTGTTGAATATACCAAACCCAGCAGCCTCTTCAATTCGTGATCCGTCCGTGAAAAACTTTTTCTCAGAGTCAATATGTCTGAACTTACTTGAAAATATTTTTGGGATTTCCATCGAGCGTAGGTGTTCCGGAATTCCACGCTGCATGGATGTGTCGAAAAATTAAGTTGAGTCAGGGACATTTAGGAGGCTGTGACGGATAGGAATATATCTTGAAGAGTCGATTTCTTGTAACATATGGATAAAATATACTGTCATGAATCTTGTTTGAGATTGAAACTCAACTAGCCTTTCGAAGTTATTAATAACTAAGGGATTCAGTACCTCACATGCTATTAGCAGTCGCGATGAAAGCTCCTAAAAACGATCTTTCAATGGAAGAACTCCCGCCAGAACTTCAAGACTCATTGTATGTGTCGAATGCATCCAGCCTAAGGCAATTCGCAAACAACGGTACTGAATTCGCTCAAGTTTGATAATATGAGAGTTTGCAGGGGAACGAAAACAAACGCATCCATATTCCATCACTGAAAGTATCGTTGTTTGATACAATTTTTTTAGATCTTGCGGATGAGCACCCCACCAAAATCCTGTTTTTTTTTCGAAGAAAATTTACTTTTTGTTGGCATTTTGTTATCAGATACCTAATGTGTCCTCCCCACGTGCATTTGGAATCAAACCACACTCCGAGGTATTTGAAAGTCAAAACCTGTTGGATAATTCTTCCCATCATATGAAGCTGAAGCTGCGCGGGATCATGCTTTCTTGAAAATACGACCAGCTCCGTTTTTTCCGCAGAGAATTCGATACCCAGATGAACAGCCCAAACGGACAAGTGATCTAAGGTATCTTGCAATGGTTTTTGCAGTTGTCTTAGTATACATGGGGTTAGCTGTCAATGTCATTTACGTAACAATTATAGAGGAGCGGACAGAAGCAAAATCAAATATCCATCTGTTCGAGTATTCCTCACTCTCATGTCCTACGTAACGATTCCTAATTCGACTGGTCGTATTGACAAACCTTCGACAAAATGTCTCCAATAGCTGCATTTCTTGGCTCGAAGCATGTTCTTGTACTTGGTTTCTAAAACAAGAATTTTTCAAAGTTCTGAAGAGTTCCTCATCCTCGTTTTAAAAACGTTTTGAAAGCATTTTTTTTTCGCGTGTTTAGCACCTGAGCACTCTTTGTCCCACCAAGGGCTTGGAGGCCTTCTGTTAGACGATGGACCAAGAAATCGTTTGGTTTGGGCTTGTTCTGCGGCCTCCAAATAATGGCTTAATATTTTACTAGTTTGATTGTAGTGTGCATTCGGCTAGCGGGTTAGACTGTATGAATACAGATGTGTTCTTCTGTTGCTCAGTCGATCAATGGACGTACTTTGTAATCCGATTATTCTCAGTTCAAGTCACAGCGGTCGCAATCATAACCTTCTTTTTATTTCAATGAATTTCATGTCATGGAATTTATGTGCATTTGATAAAATATAAAATATATATGCTCCATTTATGTGCATTTGATAAAATATAAAATCACAGGATTTTTTCGAAGTGTGCAGTGTTAATTCTACATCGTGGATCCGAGCGATATACCACTCGATACACCCAGGGATGCCAAAGGTTAAAAAAAATCTGTGCATTGCGAAAAATCTGAAAACTTGAGTGAAACTGTATGATTACACTGAAACGTTATTCCTTCTCTGACATAAGTTCTCGTATATCGACCTATAAGATTATTTTATTTGTTTTTATTTTGATTTATTAGAAGTAAAGCTAAGAGAACTAGTATTTCATTTTTTTTTTTTTGAGAAGAGGGTGGATGTGTGGGTGCAAACGAGTTTATAATAACTAATGTATAGTATGCCATGACAAATTGCGGTAGACATCATTGCACCAGGTCAAGCGAGCTGTAACAGAATTGCTTTGCACATTTCACCACAAACAACCTTACAGGTAAGAAGTGTACCGCTCTGGGTGATTCCGTTTCCGATTAATAGTTATAAAATGCACAGTACCGACACAAATGACGCGGAACGCTCGGGTAGACCTGTGGAAGCCGTTACACCGGAAAATGTGAGTGAAGTGACAAAAATTATAATGAAAGATCGTAAAGTGAAGCTCCGTGAGATTGCTGAGATGACACAGATATCATATGGAAGTGTATTTACTATCCTTCATGGGAAATTGAGCATGAAAAAGGTTTTTTCCAAGTGGGTGCCGCGATTGCTTTCGATGGAACAAAATGCACCCTGCCACAAGTCGATGAAAACAATGTCGAAATTGAACGAATTGGGCTTTGATCTGCTTCCCAACCCCCATACTCGCCAGATTTAGCCCCCAGTGACTACTGGCTCTTTGCTGATCTTAAAAAAATGCTGCAGGGAAAAAGATTTGGCTCAAATGAGGAGGTCATCGCTGAAACTGAAGCTTATTTTGTAGCGAAAGATAATTTTTCTTATTGAAAAATTTTTATTGAAAAATTGGAAAAATGTTAGAACCATTGTATCACCCTAAAAGGTGATTATGTTGATGAATAAAAAAAATTTTACAAAAAAAAAGTTGTTTCCATTGTTAGTCTCGGGACTTATTGACCCATGTGTTAACTTTCATAATTTTTCGCTGTGTACGTCTTTGTTTCTATATACACACTTCGAAAAAACCCTGTGATTTGACGTCTTATTTAATGCACATGGATGGAGCGTCGAAGAAGTTCACGCAACTTCACGTGGTAGGACATTCAATATTGTGTCTTAAGTTCTATAACATGAAATACATTGAATAAATGAACAGTGATTGCGACTGCCGCGCTACTTGCACCGAGAATTATTGGATCACAAAGTACGTCTGTTAATCGACTGAGCCACAGAAGCGCACATATGTTCGGCTGGTAGAAGGTGCACTTAAGTGCAATTTTTTTCAAGATGACACCGAATCTCTACACACTTAAAAAATGTTACATATTTATAGATGCACATAAAAGGAGCGTCGCGATTTACTTACATTCACAATGCAAAGCATTTAAAGATAAGTCATATCATTAACTTCACAGTTGTTTTAGCTGAAACTCACATCGATACAGACGCAAAATTTATGTTCACATGTTAGTAGATGTAATATTGTGTCATCACCGAAGAAATAACGGCATACTTGAATTTACGTCAAGCGTAAATTTCATTTTTTCTAAGAGTATACTTTTCATGTAATTCTAAGACGTTCGGCATCAAAAAAAGTTTCAAACCTGATTGATAACAGATTACAAATTACAGTCGAAACCAGTAAAATTTATGCTAATCTAACATTAAGTCATTACAAATGAAATTTTCCGTCATTTGACAAATTAAGTCTTTATGAATTAGGGGAGACTGGGGCAGGTTGGCCGAATGGCTTTTCCGAAAAGACTATTAAGGGCATTGGCTACATCAATAGTGATTTTGGTGGAGTATTAGGTCACCCACGTAACGACGCAATTTCAGGTGTTTTTTGTCTTGTTGTCAATTGTGCAGGAGCACATTTTTTTTTCTTTTTTAGGCGCTGATGAATAAATTTCTGTTCTTGTAAAGTAATACCTGTAACGCGGAACGATTGATATCCGATTTCCAAAACCGTGGTACCACTAGAAAAGGTATTCAAAACTTTACAAAATATCATATCGGTTTCCAGTATAGTTTTACTTTTATTTTTGTCCATCGTAATTGTTCTCGAAAACATTCATTGGGTCAGTTTGGCCGAGTTGTAATTTTAGCTTATATCATAAATTAAGTAAACCTAGATTTCCCACTGTACGGTGACACTAACAGCGCTTCAAGTGAGAAACGGGTGTACTTTTTTTTCTATAAGCTACTGTGGTTGTGTTAAATGGGCAGGCAACTTTGTACATGCATTTTAGGAGCATTTACGCACCCATTCTACACCAGACGGCACTTTCGGTGTCACGGGTTGTTCAACTGCATTAATATTACACTGGGGAATCTAGGTTTGTTTTATTTATGTTTATAGCAATGTACACCATAATTTTTGCTAAATGTAATCCTTCTTTTTAGGACGGGATTGGATATTATGCTAATATTGATGATTATAAGAAAAATATACATGAGGAATAAGTAATAAGTTTTCCATTGATGCCTTAGATGTTTTTCATATATTTTTTCAAACTCGTCCAACCTGCCCCGGCTCAGGGGTTTGTTATCCGATTTTTTTCTCCGCATTTAATTGTAAATAACCGTTTTTCTGATTTTTATTTAAGAATGAAAACATTCACATATATGAACATTTAGGGTTTTTTGGGTTTGTACAGAAAAGCACATATTTTATTTCAGCTTTCTTCACGTTTCGACTTCGGCTCATCAGTGCTTGAAGCAGTTCAAATTGAACTGCCATCTTCGCCTAACAAATCCGAAAAAAACCTTAAATGTTCACACTCTGCGGCGACCAGTAGTCAGTCGTCACTCGTTTTCGTTCTAGCCATCAGAGGAGATATAGCATCTCGGTGCAATATCCAAAAATTCGTTACATAAATAATGTAAATTTTGACATGGGCATAGATGAAAATTTCCTTGGAAATTTCCGAAAATATGTATCTCGAATAGTTAAAAATCATTCGGTTCGAGAGAGGCTTTTCTATTTCTTTTCCATTTATTGATAATTTATGTGATAGATAACTAATAATAACAGGTGTATTTTAGCAGGTTTACTCTATTGTCTGAAAGTGATTTTAACAGTGTAAAGTAATGTCTCTACGCAGTATTGTTTGGCAAATCATCAAGAATAAGCTTACTCCAGAACAACGCATCCAAATCGTGGAATCGTGTTTAATGAAGCGTTTCCTGATGAAAACAAACCAATCTCTGTTGCATTTGTGGTTGTAATTGAGCTTCAGAAAAGTCAATTGCCCAACTGTTTTTCTTAGAGAAAAATTCATTTTGAAAGTGATGGTAAATTTAAAACACTACTGAGAAGATATGCTGAAAACCATGTAATACACATATCGTTTGGATTGAATCAATTTTGGATCATCATCGAATCCAATCGAATGTGTAAAAAAATAATTTACGAAATTTTCTTTACAAGACATAACTCGGTTGAACATGGTATGAAGTCATTCCACTATTGTTGCTCCCAATCAATCCCACTTTACCGAAAAACATCACTTCACTGACAGACGCCATTCTATTGCAATTCCAACGGGAACGAAAAGCGAATCAATCTTCTGATCAATTTAGTGTACACGATCACGAACAGTTGTCTATTTTTCGTTTAAATTTCGTTACCGTTAGCCGCCGAGCGTTGCCCTTTGTTTTTGTTTCAGTGCGCAAAACTGAATCGCCGGAATCTGTCGTGCAGATTCTTTGAAACGAGATAACGGATGACGGGGCGGAAAGACAAAGACGGCTCTGAAATACCGCTGGCCAAAGGTTGGGCGCCGTCTTGAAATTCGTTTCTCTCTTGTCTCCACATCGTCATATACAAATCCCGTTCACAGTGCCTAGGGTAGTTTGGATTGGAGCCCGAATGTTCGGTTTTGCGCTCGGGAAGGGAAAGGAGGATCTTCCAAGAAAACGAGATAGATGGTGATGATAGTGTCGGGTGTTGGTCCGCTGGCCCACGGATGATAAAGGACTGAATTTATCGGTATCATAATGATGTTAGCATGAACGTGAACGGAGTGCGGAAGCAGAACCTGCTGCTTGTTCCAGCATGAGCGAAGGGCCTGTCGGCGGAGATAAATGGTCCATTGGTGTTTTTTTTTTCTTTCTCTATCGTTTACCTAGTGGAGCATCCCGAGGACACCTGAGTGAAGTGAAAAATTCACTTCATCTTTGAAAATAAAGTTATTACTGTCGGGTTGCGATGTTATGTAATTGTTCAATCGCTTTCATTTCTCAGTTATCGTTACATCTGATCTTTTTGAAACGTTTAGTAGTGGAGGCTTTTTTTTTTGGATAATCCAAGTGTGCCGGGAAATTGTTTCCAAATTGAAAAGTACACATTTTGCCATTAGGTATTTTTTTGGCGTCGCAGTAAACCTCGATTTTTTGACATTGTTTACATTCTCATAAGGTAACGTAGTTCAACGCTAGGTAAAGTTCATGTTCCCAAACTTTTTTGGTCGAATGCTCATTTTAAATATATTATTCGCTCTACTGCCCACCAAGTAAATTTTTTTTTAAATTCTGCGACAATTACATTTTTGCAGTGAACTTAAATATAAAATAGATAGAAATGATACAAATAACCCAATCCCAACTCTGGTAGAGGGATTTAGTCTATATGTGCGAAATTCTATCACAAGGGATCAACTAAAATGTGAACCTAACCGACCGTGCACAGTCAGTTCAAATAACAAGTTCTTTTCTAGCGGGAAGTCATTTGAGTTGTGTATCATAACATCCACAGTAGTTCAGTTGGAAGAACGATTTCCCCGCATTGGAGAAGGTTGCAAACGTATTTATATAACTGTCTCTGAAAGCTCAAGATGCCAGTTTTTGAATTTCATTATATTCATTTTATCAGTGATAATTTCAGACTGTCTTTTCGTTGGGTAATGGAGAAAAGTTCTGGTTTTTCTTCTTGTGTGAATGACAGAATGCAGTACTTGTATTCGGAACATGGATCTGGATTCTAGACCTGGAGTTAGATTGTGCATCTGAACTCCTGACACAGACCTTAACCTAGATTCTGCGCCAGAATTCTGTTTTCTGAACTTCTGACAGAGTTTCCGAAACTAAACTTTGAACTTATTTTGAGGCTTTGAGTCTGGATTGGAAATTTTTGACAGAGATTCTAAACCTAGACCAGGATTCTAACCATGATTCTGGATTTGGATATCCGACAAGGTTTCTGGATCTGAATACTTAATTCGGACATGGTTTTTGAACCAGAACTCTGACAGAGATTCTAAGCCTGAGGCCGAAATCTACACATAGATACTGAGCATGGATTTGGATTCTAGATCTGAACCTGATTCTTTGGCTTGAACTCTCGATGAAGGTTTTGGGTCTAAATCTGGAGCAGGACTCTGGAACTGGATTCGGAATTCCAAACAAGATATTTACTCAAACAATTTGACAGACATACTGGGAATGTATCAGAATCGTGATCCTGGAACATGATCCTGATTTTGGATTCTGAATCTGAATATGGATTTAGAAACGTAGTCCAGAGGGACTTGGATTCTAGGGCAAAATTTTGAAGCATGATTAGGCAATTGGTTTCTGGATCTGAGTTCTGGACCTGCATTCTGACCTTGGATTCTGATTCTGTATTCTGAGCCTGAATTCTTTATTTGGATTCTGATTCTGGACCTGGATTCAGCACGGAACGACCGAAATAAGCTCTACGCCTTATTCGTATTACTGTTTTTGAATTAGTTGATTTTAACAACAAAATTTCCAAAATAACTATGAAATTAGTTAAAACTGAGAATTTACTTTGCTGAAAAAACTCTTATTTTTAGAGAATGTGTTTAGTTGGCGAATGTCCTGGACACAAACCAGCAATATTTCAATCCAACACGAAATTCTTATTGACAACTAATTTTGTGATTAAAATCAGAAAATTTGACTCTATTTTTCTATCACCATCATTGCTGAAAGACAGCACAAAGAAAAAAAACATGAAATTGGTTTTATTAACAAATTTTTTAGCCAAAAACTCATGAGAAGTGTCAAAGCAAAACAATCTATTAAAAAGCTAAAAAGGTTAGTCTTGTTGAAACTGCTTGCAAATTGTTTTGATGTTTTTCGCATTTGGTACGATATATCCTTATTTAAATTTCTAAGGGAATATGTAAAAATGCCGTAAACTCTTAGTGGAAAGTGTATTTATTGAGAATTTGTGCGCATTTGAAGCGATTGTGTGTAATAATGTTTTTACGTGGAACAGTGAAGTGAGTTTCAAATGTTGCAATCTAATTGTATATGTCAAATGATACTTTTTGTATCTTCCAACTTTCCGGGCTACGCCGTCCGTTGTACTACTTGTATTCGGTTTTCCGAGTGCTCAAAGTGAAAGTGAAAGAGTCGATTTCGCGAAGTCGAATAAAGAAAACAGCGATTTAGAAGAACAATTTTCAAAAAGAAGTTTATGTTTCGTTTATGTCTTTTTTTCCAATATAACATCGTATTTATATCTGCCAATATAGAAAAGATAACCACGACTGAATTTTTTTTTTTCGGGAGTAGTGTGCCATATAGTGGCTAGTAGTCATTACGGTGTTAACGTTTTTTCGGTGACAGTGTGCCATATAGCTGCAAATTGCAGAAGCCAATTCAAACATTTATGTTGGATGAAAACAACGTTTTATTTCTCTAATTCAACTAAAAAAAATTAGTTCAATGGAAATGAAGTGTGCCTTAGCCAAGGGGCAAATCACTCTAAACTTTGTCTGAACTCAAACAAGTTTTACCAGGAGTAAAAAAGTTTAGCAGGGATCTCGCTGGATTAGAATGGGATTAGAGAAGTTTAGCCGAGATCTGAAAAAGCATTATTTTGACATAAGAAGCTGTAAACGTGGGAGCAGAGATGCCAGATATTTTCATAGAATTGTATTCACTAATGAATGGAAATTTCGGAAATAAAATTATGTTTAAAGATGTTATTCCATTAGATTATTGTTATAGAATGGCAGATGCAAGGAGCATTCCTTTATATCGTAAGTCCTTGCCGCACTGACAAGAACATTCAACGACGAAATTTAATTGTTTTTGTTATTAACCACAATTGAATTGTAAATCCATATACTTTTTTCGTTTGAAAATGATGACTTGGAATTCAAACATGGAATTCAAACGCCCAATACGCAACGTCAAGTCAGGTCATACAACTTTTCAGTCTGACAATAAAGTTTCATGACGCCATGACTTCCTTGAACATCATTCAAATTGGTTTCAAATTATGATATAAATGTATTTCAGCGTTCATCATTAAACAGCTGCCCGAAAAAATTTTCATTTTTATATGAGCAATCAAACACGCTCAGACGGAAAAGTTTTATTATTTCTTTCTTACTTTTTGTGGTATCTGTATAAATCTGTATTTAATTTGAAAAATCTGTATTAAATCTGTATGCGCATGTAAAAATCTGTATAAATGGCATCTCTGCGTGGGAGTTCGAATGACAGATACACTTCAAACAAGATTAGGCAAAATTAGGTTGGATTAGTTTTAAATTACCCAAACTTATCTAGACTAGTTGGGATTAAATGAGATTAGAGAAAATTATTTTGGAATGACATGAGTTTATTAGTATGAGATTGTCTAGAGTTTAGAGTGATTTGCCCCTTGGCCTTAGCTAAGAAATGACAGCACGTTTAATTGGTGAATTCAGCTAAAAAAAATAGCCACTCGAACAAATATTTTATTATTATTGAGGGAATGAGAATTAAAAAATCTTAATTAGAAAAAGTAAGATTGTTTTAGTTGTCTCAAAAAATAACTAACTAAAATCAGAAAACAACTAATTTTTACACCAAAATGCTGATTTCGGTCTTTCCGTGTGTACATGGATTCTAAGCTAAGATCTGAATTTTAGACCAGAATTCCGTACTATAATTGGAACTCAGAACCGGGACCTGAATTGAGTAACTTGACCTAACCTCTGAACGTGAATGTTTGATCTGAAATCGGAACTTCGATTCTCATCCGGAATTCTTATTCTGAATCTGAATTCTGAAATTGAACTCAGATTCTGGACCAAAATTCTTGACAGAGAAATTTCACCTGAACCTGAATTCTGCATTTGGATTCTGGAATTTAATTTTCAATTTGTACTTGGACTTTGGTTCTGGGCCAGAGTTCTGACCCTGGATCAGATCCTGACAGAGTTTTTGAACCTGAAACTAGATCCTGAACCTTGACTCTTCAATTGAATTCTGGAACTAATTTTAGAACATGGACCTGGATTCTTGAGCGTAAATCGGGATCCGAGTTCTAGGACTAGGCCATTTTGGACCTGGGTTATACACCTGAACTCCTGACAGGAATACATAGATTTTCGTGTGTTTTGGACATGAGTTCTGATTACAGGCCTAGATTTAGGGTCTGAATTCTTGACCAAAACTATGGATCTGAATCTAAATTCTTAACCGCAAGGCAGGATTCTGGACCTGAATTTCAAACATGAATCTGAATTCCGGATCTGACCTCAGGATTCTGAACAAGATTTTTTACTTGAATTCTGAAAATCATTCTGATCATCTGGATTCTGAGCCTGGACCTGAATTTTTTTCTGAATTTTGTATGAATTGAATTTGGAAATACACATGATATGAATTACTAATGAATCATCGAAACTATTTACACTCATTTTTATTAGACCAATTCTTGTTCGTAAGAGCACTTAAATTCTCACTTTTTTACTTTCGTTTTCTTTTTTACAAATCTCACGAGAATTGAACGACGCTCTAATCACATCATTTTTGTAACTTATATATTTGAATGAAATTAGGTTTTGCACGAACATGACATAACCTCACAAAAATGAACAGAATGAACTTTTTTTGACAGTCGACGTGTACTTGTTTACATTTAAAAAGTTCATCAGAAGTTCATCGTTCGAATGTAAAAATTGCAAGTCGCCTCACACTCAACAGATTCATACATAAATCGCTCCTTGATGCTGGAAACACATACAGGGCAGTCTTTTTAGTTATTTTCACTGTGAAATACGTTTTTTTACGGCATTTTTTCGTCATTCTTTCAATTTTTAACTTGCACTCGCAAAACAAAACAAGTACACGGCAACTGTCAAAGATGAACTTGATTCATCGGCAGTTCATTTGTGTCGTCATCGTGCAAAACCTAATTGTTTTTCACAATGATACATTACCCATATGTCTATATAAACTTGTCATGAATACATTTTTCTCAGAAATATTTTTTTAGTATCGTAGCCTACTATTTGTGACGATTTGTGACTGTTAACAATGTCGAGTTTACTACCCACTGAAATTGAGCTAATGCCCACTAGTGGGCTGTAGGGACTAGTTTGGGAATCACTGATGTAAACAGGCTGACTGAACTGTCAGGGTTGAACCTGGCTTCATTTGTGCAGCCATCTGACACCGGAATGTGAGCACCAGCCATTTGAAAGTACACCGATTACGTTGAGCCCCTCGCGTTTCGAGCCCCAAACACTGCGATGTTTTGATAATCATCGCGATTCTCAAATTGCGAAAATTACCTGCACTTGATGACCCAAAACACTGTCTGCTGTATTTTAACTAAACCGAAAAGTTATTGTAAGAGAGTCGTCCCAAAATTCACTAATTTTCGTGCACTAAACGAGGTAAACCGTAAAGCAATTGCATTACGGATTGTTTGTTTACGTTTCAATGAGCTGATTTTGAAGTTCCGATTTTAATCTCATCAAGATGGCGTCGTGAAAGGGAGCCGCATTTGTGTCGTCGCGATAAAATTAATGTTTTTATTGTTATTGATAATATATAGGGTAAGGGCTCCCTATTTCATCTCATTTGTAAGGACGTCGCCTTCAAACCTCGATCTAGCCACTAAAATCACTATAACTATTTCATATTACTGCTTCATTCGCCTTGCTCCACATTGAGATTTGATTCACATTCCTTGGAAATTAAAATAATGTTCATAAAACAGCAAAAAACACTTATGAAATGTTCACTACTCTGCTCCTAATTTCATCTCAATGGATTTTTATCCATCCTATCGTTGATCCTTTATTCATCCTATAAATTAGCAATGGCGACAGCAATCAAAACGAAATATTCCACTATCACACTCTCAGGTTCAAAATGTCAGAATTCTTCTTAAAAACGGCCTAATGTCAACTATGAGACAATATACGATATTTTTAGAACCAGTTTGAAATCATTTCAACGTTTAAAAATTTTTCAGTCGTTTCCGTTACCTTTCGCTTTAAATTTAAAATTTTACTGAAAAGTTAATTAGGTGAACTTTAAATAAAAACAAAACTGTGATTGTTACTATTTATTCATTAGCCCTTCTTAAAACAAAGTGTAGAGCCAGAGATGCCATTTATACAGATTTATATGTATTGTATAGATTTTTGCGTTCGCATACTGGTTTAAATCAAAGTACCGATTTTGTAAAGATTTCCTAAATTTAATACAGATTTGTACAGATTCATAGAAAGAAAGAAGTAAAAAATTAGACTTTGCTCTCTGAGTATCTATTAGTATTTGATTGCAGTGATTCTTTAAAAGTTTATTAATCAACGGACAAATCACATGTTAAAGTGGAAATCTTTTATGTAGATAATTGATTATGAACACTGACAAACATTTATATTAAAATTTGGAACCAATTTGAACTATTTGAAGCCAGATATTTTCATAGAATATGTATTACGTTGCATAGAAAGTCTATATCTGGTCTATCTGTTTTCACTAATAAAATGATGTTAATAGATTTTATTAGTGAAAACAGATTTAACATCATTTTATTAGTGAAAATAGATAGACCAGATATAGAGTTTCTATACAACGTAATACATATTTTCTATGAAAATATCTGGCATCTCTGTGCACAGCCGATGAAACACACACACTTCACAGCGTTATGTTGACGTATAGCGGAATGAAACCAGTGCTACTAGATTTGCCACAATGGTTATTTCATTAGTTTTTAACATGCTCTTCCTGGTAAAATTCGAAGCCAAAACAGTTTTATTAAAATATTAATATCAATAATATAATTAAACTAATGTCACGGATACCAAAAAACATACTTTTTGATGAGATTTTGAAGAAGAAAAACAATTTTTGTTTTGTAACATTATGAGATAACTTGGCAACTTTGCGAAACCAAATGAGATGAAAACAAAGCGCAATCAAGTGAACTAAGTGAAAAACTTTCATCTCATATTTTTAAAGACTTTTATTGTTTGTCGGGTAGTTTTTGAAGTATTAAATCGTTAATTAAACAAGTAGCAAGTGAACATTATTAATTATGAAGTCATCCAGCATTCAATGGTAGTGTAATTGTGCGAAAAAGTGATCATGTTTTGAGACGAATCGATTAGTAGATAATCAGAAACATGACGAACTGTAAATCTTGAGACGAAAATGTGTCCTAAATTGAAAAGTGAGTTTATTTGAAATGAAAAAAACGATAACCGAAGAAATTAAAACCATTTCTTTCAATGGGAAAGTGTGACAATAGCTTTTATAATCATTTTAAAACATTTCCCAGTTTGGTTCAGGTAGGTTTTAAAATATTATTCATGTTCAAAGTAATGAGGTGAAGGGATGAGATGGAAATAGGAGCTCAGATGAAATAGGGAGCCCTTACCCTACAGTGGAAATTATTTGCCTGTGAGGTTTTACAAGTTGACGTCAGGAATGAACTCGCGATGAATAAAGTTCATTAGGTTTTTACCGTCACTGCTAACCTCAATCAGATGAACACATTTTGACAGTTCAGCAGTACTGTTTGTAAACAGAAATTTTTTTGTTTGTCTGTTGACAAATTGGATGAGACCATTTACGGTCCATATGGCCTGTTGTTTTTGAGATTTCTTGAATAAAAGTAACTAGTTGCAAAGTGTAAAGATGATTGTTTTGAGATGTGCTCTTCGATTTTTGTTTAAGCTTGTTTGTAAACAGTACCGCTGAACTGTCAAGGATGAATACTTGTTCATTTGTGTCGTCACGATAAAAAACCTAATGGTGGACAGCTATCAGTGGTATTAGGTTTTTTATCGTGACGACACAAATGAACAATTATTCATCCTTGACAGTTCAGCGGTACTGTTTACAAACAAGCTTAAACAAAAATCGAAGAGCACATCTCAAAACAATCATCTTTACACTTTGCAACAAGTCACTTTTATTTAATAGATATCAAAAACGAACCGTATTCAATCGTGAACAAATGTTTTAAAACTTTATTTAGGCGATACGGACCGTAAATGGTCTGATCCAATTTGTCAATAAACAAACAAAAGAAATTTCTGTTTACAAACAGTACTGCTGGACTGTCAAAAAGTGTTCGTCCGATTGAGGTTAGCAGTGACGGTAAAAAACCTAATGTTCACAATCGGAATGTAAACATGTAAACAAACCACTGACATCTGTTAAACGATCTTCATCTTGCTAGTTTTGTGAGGTTATATCTTGATCGTGTGAAACCTTATCGTTATTATTTGGTTTTTGATAAGTAACGTTTCGCCAATCACTTTTGTTAGTTGAATAATGATTTGCGATTCTTTTTTCAAAGTTTCGCGCAATTTTCACGGTATAATCGGCTTTGTATAAACAGTTTTATCGTTCAAATCTACCAACTCTGGAAATGGCAAGTTAACATGTTTTATCGCACTCGTTTTGCAAAGTCACAATACAAACCGAACTTGCCCAGCCCAGTCTCTACGTTCATCGATCGCCTCGAATGGAATGAGCTTGGGTATGTTTTATGCTCATTACATTAACATATGTAAACATTGCACGCTTCAGTCTCGCGTTTCATCGTCGTCGTCGTCGTCGTCGTCGGCGTCGGTGGCCACAATAGCGACGGAACCAATCTGGTGAAGGGTCGTTCGCCGACGGTGACTTCTGCTTCGAGCAGCATCTCGCCTCACCGGAGCGTGTATGAAATATAGCATTCGATGAAAGGGGAGCAGTAATAAAGAACTGCATCAGGAAGCATTTGTGAAAAATAATCACTCGAAACGGGAGGGTGGAGCCCCACCCAGCATAATCGGGCCGGGGCCAGGGCGAAGGAAACGTGATACCATGCGGAAAATCCATCCGAAGCTTCGGCTCACTTCAGTTCGCTGTTGGCTTTGCCTGGTGGATGGATCCAATATTTTGCTTTCGAGCTGGAATTACGAGCTTATCTAGGAAATGGGCTCAAACAATCGGCAGCTGCCGAGTTCCGATGCCACTGCTAACCCGGAGAGCTGTTATTTAATCCATCAATTAGGGCAATGTTCCGTGACAAGTTGGCTCGAGTAGCACGTTTGGGCGAGAGGGGGATGGAAAATGTTTTGTTGTTATATTTTTTACATAAGGAGTTTGATTTTGATCTTATGATTTCGAGCGCCAAAATTAGTTTGCTTTGTGTTGAAATCAACAGATCGAAGGAACAGATCAGATCACATTGAAATTGATACGGGCTGTATATAACAGAGTTCCGTTTTTTGTTCGGAAATGCCTTCGTGGAAATTACTTGACGGATTGAGTTCATTACAGATTTCTTTGCGTTGTGTCATATACAGTGTTACAGAGTCTTTAATTCTACGAGGAGCGCTCGATAAGTTTGAAGATAAGCAATCAAAAGCACATGGTTGTTTTAATAAATGGTGATCGAAATATGTCTGAGGTTTGCTTTTCGAACGCGTCTATCGCGTTTTAAGCGTCGATAAATCGAAGTTACTCCATTTCTGCCGAATAGAAACTTGTAATTCACTACAAACAGTTCCGTCGAGAGAAAGTTCCGGGGGAAATCACAATATTATTCACCACTGTACATGAGAAGTTTCTCAAACATTTTTGGGCATAGAGGAATATCATCGAATTGGGAGATTTTAAATACATAACCTTAACAAAATAATTAACATTTGCAAATGTGCTTTTATTTTGAATTTTTTTTTAATAATGGATAAAAACTTGTTTTAAATTTTCGTTGCAAAGTAGTCTTGGCATTACATTCCTTTTGTGAAATTTGGCCTTTCTGTTTCAACAGACTTCGCAGCCGTTTCATTGCATGGCTAGTACTATGGATCCTACTGACACTAAGAATCCTTCCAGGTCGGGGCTCGAACATACGACAACTGGCTTGTAAGACCAGTGTCCTGTGCATTGAACCGCCAACCCGGGACTAAGAATTTAAATTTTCGTATTCCCCCTGAAAAGGCCCGAACGGATTTTCCACTTTTCCGACGGTCCTGACTATTAATAGCCCAAGTACAATCGAATGACAGTGTTCTGAGAACACTTGCTATTTGAACCAGCCAACTAACACATGGATCAATAAGTCCCGAGACTAAAGCAGAGATGGCGCTCGTAGTAAACCAGTAACCACGTCTTTCTAGAGTACTAACCTTTGCTTGAAACGGGTCAAAATTTTAAGTCGATCCGACCAGAAACAGCTGAGTTATCGAGGTTGGAGTAAAGTCGTTTTGTAGTTTGTTTAAAAAATGAAAAAAACCGAGTTTCGTGTTTTGATAAAATATTGTTTTTTAATGGGTAAAAACACCGTGCAAGCGAAACAATGGATTGAAAAATGTTATCCGGACTCTTGTCCATCAAAAGCAATGATTTTTCGGTGGTTCGCCGAGTTTAAACGTGGTCGTACCGACACAAATGACGCGGAACGCTCGGGTAGACCTGCGGAAGCCTTTACACCGGAAAATGTGAGTGAAGTGACAAAAATTATAATGAAAGATCGTAAAGTGAAGATCCCTGAGATTGCTGAGATGACACAGATATCATATGGAAATGTATCTACTATCCTTCATGAAAAATTGAGCATGAAAAAGGTTTTTCCCAAGTGGGTGCCGCGATTGCTTTCGATGGAACAAAATGCACCCTGCCACAAGTCGATGAAAACAATGGCGAAATTGAACGAATTGGGGTTTGATCTGCTTCCCTACCCCCCATACTCGCCAGATTTAGCCCCCAGTGAGTACTGGCTCTTTGCTGATCTTAAAAAATGCTCCAGGGAAAAAGATTTGGCTCAAATGAGGAGGTCATCGCTGAGACTGAAGCTTATTTTGAAGCGAAAGATATTTTTTTTATAAACATGGTATTGAAAAATTGGAAAAACGTTGGAACCATTGTAACACACTAAAAGGTTGTTGATGAATAAAAAAAATTTTGCAAAAAAAATGTTGTTTCCATTGTTAGTCTCGGGACTTATTGATCCATGTGTTATATGATACTGAAGTCAGATTTGATGTATATTATTATTTTGCAAGATAAGCATAAGTTTGATTTCGGAACTGGAATATCACTTGACAACTATAAACCTGAAACCAAAGTAACCAAAAATTCAGTTCCAGATTTATCAAGCGAAAACGGCATTAGAGATCGTAGCACTAGCTATGCAATAAATCAAGTTTCGCATCGTATTGTAGTACATTAGTTCAATTTTTTGACGATATACATACACGAGGCATTTCACGTTATTTTTAAAACCACACAACCATTCGACATCCGGGTGAATAGACGAAACACCCACATTGTGCCAGATGATATCTGCAAAAGATGCTTTTATTTCTCTTGTTAAAATTTCATGGACAGAATTATCGTTTTCTGCCTTGTCATTTAAAATGAAGAATTGAAAATACTAGAACCGAAAGTCGGACCCAGATATGATTTTACAATCAACTTTGAAGTTATAGAACTATTTATTTGAATTTTAGTTTATAAAAATCGGTTGAACCATCTCTGGGAAATCGAGGTGAGCTCTGTTTTGGAATATTTTATAGTCATTTCCGGTACTTCCGGAAACGGAAACTAGGAACCGGTTCGTTTTGCCATTAACTATCAAAGACTGCGAATTGAAATCGAATCATGCAGTTTTTTTGCGATTATTTTTATATTTTCGAAGTCTTGCGGTTTTTTTGTGAATCTGCAAAGTTATATGGTTATCTTGTTTGCTTTAGAAATACGCCATACGTCGACTCTGGGACTTTTCGATAAAAAAAAATAATTTTTTTCGAGCTTATACCACATATCGACATTTTATGAATTTTTAAAACATCTGTAGCCGAGCTCCGGTGACAGAAAAAATTTATCATAACTTTTTTGAAGTGAAGAAAATCTGTAAAATATCTATCTTAAAAAAAGTACCTTTTCTCTCAAGAAAGAATTGCAAAGAAATTTCGCCTGCTTTCTTGATTTGGAATTACCATCAAGTTCGAGGAAGCGTTTTTGCGAAAGGAATTCTGAAGCAGGGTGCGGTAACTTTTGACAGAAAGCAGATAGCCTCATTTCGACAAATGTCATGTGTGTGTGTGCAAACAGACACTTGTAGTTTTTGTTGTGCTCAAAACAAATTTTAATTGTGTGAAAATCAACTCAAAAGTTATTTCTGACTTTTTATTATATTATCATAAATTAAAGAGGAGGATTGAATATTTACCGGATGCTATCAAAATTTTCGCCAGCAAAGTTTTTGTTCGTCTTTTTTAAAATGCCTACCGATTCCAGATACTGGCACCCCATTTGTGTCGATAAATCGTGAAAAATTGTCAGTGAAATGCAGGTAACCGAACATTTTTTTAAATGGCCAACATTTATCACTTTACTAAATTGATAATAAAGTTTTTTCAATCAAATGAATCAACTTTGTTACTCAATCAGCTGTTAGCAAGGAGTTTAGCTTTTTATTGATGTAACAGTTCGGCTGAAAAGTTCGTATCGTTTAATAGAAACACACATTTTTTTGCCAAAATTCGTTTTTATCATTCAACATAATTGCCATCAAAGGCAATACAGCGATTATAGCGATCTTCCAACTTTTCGATACCATTTTTGTAGTACGATTTGTCCTTTGCCTCAAAATAGGCCTCAGTTTCAGCGATTACCTTTTCATTGCTTCTAAATTTTTAACCAGCGAGCATTCTCTTGAGGTCTGAGAACAGGAAAAAGTCACTGGGGGCCAAATCTGGAGAATACGGTGGATGAGGGAGCAATTCGAAGCCCAATTCGTTCAATTTCAGCATGGTTTTCATCGACTTGTGACACGGTGCATTGTCTTGATGAAACAAAACTTTTTTCTTCTTCAAATGAGGCTGTTTTTTTGAAATTTCGTCCTTCAAACGCTCTAATAACGCTATATAATAGTCACTGTTGATGGTTTTTCCTTTTTCAAGTTAGTCGATGAAAATTATACCATGCGAATCCCAAAATACAGACGCCATAACCTTACCGGCCGATTGTTGAGTCTTTCCACGCTTTGGGTTCGGTTCATCGCGTGCAGTCCACTTAGCTGACTGTCGATTGGACTCCGGAGTGAAGTGATGGAGCCATGTTTCGTCCATTGTTATATATCGACGAAAAAAATCGGTTTTATTTCGATATAACAGCTCCAAATACTGCTCAGAATCATCAATTCGTTGTTGTTTTTGATCGATTGTGAGCTCACACTTTTGCACAAAGCTTTCTCATATCCAAATATTCGTGAATAATATGTCCAACACGTTCCTTTGATATCTTTAGGGTGTCAGCTATCTCGATCAACTTCACTTTACGGTCATTGAAAATCATTTTGTGGATTTTTTTCACGTTTTCATCGGTAACAGCCTCTTTTGGACGTCCACTGCGTTCATCGTCTTCGGTGCTCATATGACCAGTACGAAATTTTGCAAACCACTTACGAATTGTTGCTTCGCCCGGTGCAGAGTCTGGATAACACTCATCAAGCCATTTTTTGGTATCGGCGGCACTTTTTTTCATCAAAAAGTAGTGTTTCATCAACACACGAAATTCCTTTTTTTTCCATTTTTTTCACAATAACAAAAGTAGCTTCACTCAAAATGCAATATCTCACAAACTAATAATCAGACAGCTGTCAAATTTATACACGTATCTTTTGAAGGTTGGTACTAACTGAAAATGGTATGAATTTAATTCTAGTGGCGCCTTCTCATAGAAACGATACGAACTTTTCAGCCGATCTGTTATATATGTCCGCATAATGTGCACTTAGTCAGAAGTTATAAGCTCAAAATAAACCGAACACTCTCCCCTACATTTCTTTTAGTGTTAGAATTTAGGAAAACTATTAAAAAGGAGTAACACTGGCTTTATTTGTGTAAAACTATTTACTGAAGAAAACAATGGGTGGGTAATGTCAGAGACATAACTGGATGACGTGAATACGAATTAAACTTTACACTTCTTACAGATATTAAAAGTCAACTACGCAGGCTATAATGCATGAAATGCGTCATTTTTTTCATTTTAAACCTACTCAATTGGTAGCCCGCAAATGCAATGTCGCTCACTGCAACAAAACCGTAGTCCGAGTACAAGAAAGACAAATAATCTTTATGAGTTTTTTTTAAAACACGTCGAAAGGAAATATTTTAGAAAACTATAATTGTGAGTTGTTTGTGATTATTTCATACCAATGAAAGTTTTATCATAAATTGTTGATCGTATTTCCGATTGCATGAAGAAAAAGTTATGTTGTTGGGTTAAGTACAACAAGAGATATTCACGATCAAGTTTTACCCATTCTTCCAAAAAGTAAATTTTGAAAAGGTGCCTCATAGACAAAATTGTACCGTATCAGGTTTCTTGACCACCATCGATTTTTGGTGGAATATTTGCAATCGAAGGTGAAGGTTTTCGAAATTTCATCGCAATTTTCTTTTCTTTCAAGAAACTTTGACACCAGAACCAGTTGTTTTGTGATTTCGACTACGTATCCTTCGCATAAAAAGACGGGTGGATAATGTCAGAGACATTACCGGATGACGTGAATACGAATAAAATGAATGGTTCAGTTTCTTTAATATTATGGAATCTGAATTTTGGATCTTGGTTTCTGGAATCAAATTTTGAAGCCGATTGCTAGAACTGAATTTTGAATCTGATTTCTCAATTTTGATGCTAGATTTTGGAACTGAATTCTGACGCTGAATTCTAGAACTTAATTTTGGATTGCTGAACTGATTACTGAATCTGTGTTGTGGAACTAAATTCGAGACCAGGGTTCTGGCTCGGCACTGAATTCTCAACCTGAATCCTAGAAATGTACTCTGGACCTAGATCCTACTGCAGAGTGTTAGCTACGGAATTCCGATTCAGGATTCAGCTCTAAAATTCGGATCTCGAACTCAGCTCCGAAATTTAAATTAATTCAGTTCAAAAATCTTCAGGTTCTATTTCCTGATTTCAGTTGTTCTTCTAGATTGTAGAACTGAATTCTTGAACCAAATTCTAATCCTGCACTGAACTGAATTTTGAACATGGATTCTGGAGTGTATTTTTGAACTGAATTCTGTCAATACAATAGAAATTTGAATCTGAACTTCAGGTTCAGAACTCAGTTTCAGGATTCTGATACTGAATTCTGAACTCAGTTTCAAAATTCAGATCTAAGCCCAGAATTCATTTCTGACATTTAGTTCTAGAGCCCAGGTCTAGAATCGAGACCATGAACTCAGTTACAGAATCCAGGCGCAGAATCAAGTTCTAAAATTCGGTTTCAGCTACAGATTCAGAATTCTGGAGCTTGACTCTGGTCTTAGATTCTGGACGAGGAATTAAAGTGAAGATCTGGATTGTGGAAATGAAAAAGAAAATCTGGTCTTGGATTCTTAATCTGAAATCCATAAGTGAGCTCTAGAATTGGAATTCCTGAACTGAGCTTTAGAACTGTGGTTACCAATTGCTACTGAAAATTCTATCACACATTGCTGATCACATTCCCAATAACGTGGAAAGAAAATTATGTTAAATGGAACAAAAGATATTCACGATCGAAAACTTACCACTCACGCATATAATAAGCTCTTGTATGGTTCTCCATAGTAAAGTGAGACGTATTTACGTCAAAAAAACGAGAAAAGTAAGCGAAAATTTTCTAATCAGAATCTATAAGATTGTAAACTTTCACTAAACTAATTAATTTTACTTCCGATTTACATATTTCAATAGATAAGTAATTCTAAAAGTTCTTTAGATAACGTTTAGAGCCCTTCGAAGGGCTGATTTTGTAGACTGTCCCCCATCTTTGTTCACTTTTCGTTGTATTTTTCTCCAATGCCAACGACCAGCAGCTAGATGACGCAATCGCTCTTGTTTTAAGTGAAACTCACACTGCAAACGATGCACAAAAAAACCGTCACGCAGCAGAACTGAATGCTTGACTTGCATCTAGAACTAAATTCTTAAATTTTATTTAGAACTGAATTACTGGAACTGAAACTGAGCTGTGGACCTCAACCAACCGATATGATGCATTTGCTTTGTTTCCTGTTCAGTCAACTGCGCAGACAAGAATGAACGAAATATATCAAGTGTTAACATTCTTTACCTATCCAGTAGGTAACGCAGAAATGAAATGTTGCTTACTACATCAAAATCGTCGGCTCGGGTAAGAGAAAGGCAAACATGCGTCATAAGTTTTCTTCTTTCATACTCGTTGATACCAAACATTTCAGAAAACTTTAGTTTTGAATAGTTTGTGATTATGTCATACAATTGAAAATGTTATCATAAATTGATGATCATATTTCAGATGGGATGTAGTGAAAATGATGTTGATACGTTAGATACAACAAGAGATATTCAAGATCAAAAACTTATCACTCTCTCAGAGAGTAAATTTTGAAAAGGCGTAAAGTAAGTCGTATTCGCGACAAAAAGGCAGATAAGCATTGTGAGAGACATAACTGGATGCCGTGAATTCGGTTAAAACTGACGTGCTTTTCCCACTCTCACGATTATCGCTAATCGTACGTTAGACATTGGGAATTTTGCAAACTTATATTGCATCACTCGGAGAACTCCAATGATATAAGGCGGGACACACGAGAGCAAAAAGTTGTGCAGTGGTCAAAACCGATTACGATGACATTGAAAATGCAAAGTTAAAATTCATTCATATTACATTTAAACCATAAAATTCATAACAAATCGTTTGAGGTCATCTAGGATTTCTAAATTTAGACCGAGAATTAATACGACATCAATTTCAACAATTTGTTTGTCAAACCCGATACGAAAGTACAATTTTCATAGCGATTTGAAGGAATACTCATAAAGTCGCAATCTTGGATTTTAACTAAACTGTAAATTATTGATACTAACTTTCCAGCCGTGGACAAAAAGTATCTATAATATATCCGAGAACATTGAACGCAAATTGCAAATTTCAGAATGATTTTGAAAAATTTTGACCCAAATAAAAAACTAAAATTGACTTTCGAATTAAAATGGAATCACTCGTCTTTAAATTTATGTTTGTCCAACAACAAAACGGTTTATTTCGTTCGCTTCGTTGATATAATTAGTACTAGCAAATTTAGTACAAGTACTGTCCATAGTTTTCTACAACTTTTGCTTATCTTTCGAGCAATTTCTGGATCAGAACCTTCAAGATGTCTGCCTTGAGGTTCTGATCCGGAAATTGCTCGAAAGATAAGCAAAAGTTGTAGAAAACTATGGCCAGTACTTCGAAATAATTGCGTTGTGCTAAATTTGCTAGTACTAATCCTGCTATTAGATAGTGATAACATTGTTTTATGATGTTCATAGTGTCTTACCAATAACGCTCGCTTTTTACGTTGTCTTTCGAAATTTTATTTCCAGTTCGCACATTTTATTAGAACATCAACATTGAACGTATCGCTGGACATTACAACTCGTATATATAAAGCTTGACTTGTGATTTTATCCAATATATGAACGCATACAAATTAATATTTCAATTATCTATTTTCATGATAATAAGTTAAATCAACACATATTCCGAACCTATCCAATCAAGCTAATTATTACAGAGTAACGATTAATAATGATAGTAATTTGTGCGGTCGTTTCTGTCTCCAGAATAATTCGAGCATAGAAAATCGCCACAAGTGCGACGTGCGAAACCGATGAAAAGTTTGCCAAGGTACGATGGGAAAGTCTTGGAAACCTATCTTCGCCTAAGACACTGTAAAACTGATATAGTAAAGATATAACAAAACATTTTGAGTTTAATTTTTTCTATCTTGAAATATAAACACACTTAAATGTCAAAACTGAAACTCAGCCATAAAATTATCGAGATTCGATAAGAATTTATATTACTGTATTCGGCAATTTACTTAGTCGGGCTAGAGAATTGGTTTTAAGAGTGTATCATCAGAAATTTGTGCAGCTCCCTAGGAATTCTCCCAGTGAAACACTGAAAACCCCAAGAGAGCTACCGACACGCTCCAGGCCGCGATAGCTGATCGTAAATTAAAAACAAACACCCACTTACACCGCTTCTTTTTTCTGCGGCTCTAGCTTAATGCCCAGTAAAGCTGTTTGCAACGGTCTAACAGTTACCGGAGCACAATTTAGCGATCATCCGCACGTCGCACGGAACGTCGATTCCGACTGAAAGTTATACAGTGTAAATTAAACTACAACGATAATGTGATCCGGTGAATGAGAACGAGTACGGCTTAAGCAGTTAGATTTGATATTGTCGCTGCGGCACTAATGTGTAATTCGCTGGAGAGCTCAGCAGCGCACCGGAGATTCCTTGCAACCGGAGATGCTACACTCAAAAAAATAATCACATCATAGTTACGTGTAAAGTTGTGTGAATATTTGGACTGGTATTTAGAAGCTGTTTAATGCTTGATCTAATGAAAGTTATGTGATTCATAGATAAAATGTAGTATAGTGTTCATATCACACTTACCTACCAGTTCATATCACATTTAGATACCAGAGATCTGTAAAAAAGAACTCATTTTTTCAGAAAAATTGCCTAGAAGTTCAGTGGCTGGAAAAACCACCAGCACCCGAAAACATCGCGGGTGTGGGTTTGAAAGGTTGACCCGGCATAGTCGGCATATTAATTAAAATCAAAATAACAATTCTTTTTGCTTTGTAGTAAAAAATTGTAACTAAAAAAAATTCTCACGAATTTTCAAACTACTTACACTTGAACTCACTGTTCGACATTTTCAAAATCGAATTTTCCACACCGGAAATTCACGTAAACTGTTTGACGTTTGGTCAATTCTTTCTAGGGGATGTTCGCATATTTTTGGATCTGAATTCTGGTCCTGGATTTCGGTTTGAAGTACCAGAACTTCACTTCCAGAATTTAGTTTCAAAATTCCGATCGATGTCCAGAATTCAAATTTAAAATTTAGCTCCCAAGTTCAGGCCTAGAATCAAAATTCTGGTATCAATTTCTGAATTCTAGGCCTGCATTCTGGAACTGAATTCTGAACCTGGATTTTGGAATGCATTTTAAAACTGAATTCTGATAATACAGCTTATTTTTGGATCCGAATTCTGGTCCTGGATTTCGGTCTGAAGTACCAGAACTTAACTTTCAGAGTTCAATTTTCAAACTCAGATCGATGTCCAAAATTAATTTCCAAAATTTGGGACGGGTGTAGCGTAATGGGTAAGTCGATGCCTTTCACGCAGCCCACCTGGGTTCGATTCCCAACCCCGCACATAGGGTCAGAAAGTTTTTCTGGCCCGAAGAGGCGAATGACCTAAAGGTTAAAACCTCTATAATCGAAACAAAAAAAAAAAAAAAATTTCCAAAATTTAGCTCCTAAGTTCAGGTCCATATCTCCGAAGACGTGCAGAAAACAATATGTTGATACGTTAGGCACAACCAGATATTTTCCCGATTTAAAAACTTATCACTCTCCCAGAGGGGTAAGAATTTCTCAAGTGGGCCACCTTTGAACCTCAGCATTGTGAATTGCAGTGGAATGTTGTTATTTTGATAGCGGTTTACGTAAAAACATAAAATGTCAAACAATTTTGATCTACAAATTTTTTTGTTGCTGTTATGAAAAATTAAACTTTTCATACAAATTTTTGTTTTAACTTCATCACTTTCGAACAAATTATTCAATTTTAATAAATCCAACGCCATTTTGTTTGCATTAAATTACACTATTAATAAGAATTTTTTGGATTTTTTTGAAAGTTTTTTTCAATGTTAAATCAATGTTTATTTATTAAACATTTAAAAAAAGTAGCGTTCTCAAGTAATTTAAAAAATGAGAAAAAGTCACATTAATGAAGAGAACACTAATAAACAACTTTGCGCTGAAAAAAAAATTACCCGCTATTTATGTAATAGTTATTAAATATTTTATGACACCGTGTAGTACGATGAACAGTGCGTAGAAGGTTGAATGCCAGGCGCTAGGAACATTGATGTGACGCGCAAGGCGTTCGTAAATGTTCGTTTACGGTGTTCGTGTGGCCCGAACACGTTATAACTGGTTAACCTTTTGTTCTCCACTGAGTCTTGTTGTCAGCAACGATGTCAGATCTACCGATTCTGAGATTTTCTATTGGAATATTTCTACGGATATCTATGGAAAGTCATATTTTTATACGGAAAACTACGGAAACTGGTTGCCTGGCGATCAGAAAAAGGTTTTTTTTAAATAACTATTTATTGGAATATGAGTTAAAATTAAATTATTAAGATTAAAATTGGGTGTTCAGTTACAAGTGGTGACTTTTCAGCCCTATTATATATATGATTTGGTTATTACCATGAGGACATTATTTGCTTCCGCAATTCTGAGATTTTTGCGTATTCTAAACCTACTTGTATTGTGTAATGGGGAAAAGGAACTTATATACTAACTTACTTACTAATACAGAGAGCGAATCGATTCAATTGAAGATTGCATCGATTTTTGTCGGAAATTGCTTATAATATTATGTGACATTACATTTAATGGTTCTATATTTGTGAGTCTGTGTAACTCGTTTGTACTAAACCAGGGGGGACGCTTCAAAATCATTTTCAGAATTTTATTCTGAATCCTTTGAAGCGTTTTCTTCCTGGTGGAACAACAACTTGACCAAATTGGTACTGCATAAAGCATGGCTGGTCTGAAAATTTGTTTATAAATTAACAATTTGTTCTTTAGGCAGAGCTTAGAATTTCTGTTTATAAGAGGATATAAACATTTAATATATTTATACACTTTGCCTGGATTCCTTCGATGTGATCCTTGAAAGTGAGTTTTTTGTCACACGTTAAACCTAAGTATTTAGCTTGATCAGACCATGTCAATTCCAAGCCATTCAATTTGAGAATGTGATTTTTGTTTGGTTTAAGAAAAGAAGCTCTTGGCTTATGAGGAAAGATAATTAATTGCGTTTTTGCTGAATTTGGCTTAATTTTCCATTTTGACAGATAATCACTGAAAATATTTAAACTTCTTTGTAGGCGACTGCAGCTCACTCTTAGATTTCTACATGCGGCTAACAGACTTGTGTCGTCACAGAATAGCGATTTCTGACAACCAACGGGTAGATTTGAAAGATCAGAAGTGAAAATATTATTATAATTCTGATAGCTAACCTGAAGAGTGCGATCAATTAAATAATTTTGAATCATTTCGATCAAATTAATGGGAAACTGGAAATCAGACCTTTTTGCTATTAAACCTTTGTGCCAAACACTGTCGAATGCTTTTTCTATGTCTAGAAGAGCAACTCCAGTGGATAACCCAGAAGATTTATTTGCTTTTATCATGTTCGTTACTCTGACAAGTTGATGAGTAGTTGAATGTTCATGACGAAATCCAAACTGTTCTGGTAAAAAAATTGAATTCTCATTTATATGAGACATCATTCTCAACAAGATAATTTTTTCAAAAAGTTTACTGATAGAAGAAAGTAAGCTAATTGGTCGATAACTTGATGTTTCTGCTGGATTTTTATCAGGTTTCAGGATAGGAATTACTTTTGCGTTTTTCCATCTTTTTGGAAAGTAAGCTAATGAAAAACATTTGTTGAAAATATTAACCAGGAGTCTCAAGGCAACATCGGGAAGATTTTTAATAAGAATATTAAAAATTCCATCATTACCAGGGGCCTTCATGTTTTTAAGTTTCCTAATAATTGATTTAATTTCATCAAAATTCGTCTCAATAATGTCATGATAACACTTGGGTTGAAATATGATCATATTTCAGTGAGACTTCATTTTCAATAGGACTCACAACGTTCAAACTAAAATTGTGTACACTCTCGAACTGCTGAGCAAGTTTTTGAGCTTTTTCGTCATTTGTAAGAAGTATTTGATTTCCTTCCTTGAGAGCAGGAATTGGTTTCTGAGGTTTCTTAAGAACCTTAGAAAGTTTAGAATATGGTTAAATTTGTTCAACTTCTTTAGCGAAATTTTCATTTCGCAAAAGAGTAAATCTATGTTTAATTTCTTTTTGTAAATCCTTAACTATATTTTTCATAGCAGGATCACGAGAACGTTGATATTGTCGTCGACGAACATTCTTCAACCGAATGAGCAGTTGAAGATTGTCATCGATGATAGGAGAATTTAATTTAGTTTGAGTTTTGGGAACTAAAACATTTCTAGCTTCGATAATGTAATGATTCAAATTATCAATTGCTGTGTCGATATCCGCAGAATTCCGATATCTTGTGAGTTTTTGCAAATCGTCTTTAAAGAAATTTAATTGTTCGCCAGTGCATTGGAATGGCAAATATGCTCCAGCGATGAAATAAATTTCATGAATGGTTTCAACTTCGATTCCCAAGCTTTCAATAACTTTAGTATTGAAAGAAGGTAAAATTCGATGTTCAATTTGCCGTTGGACAAAAATGGCAACTCCACCACCCATTCCAGTAAACCTGTCAAATCGATGAACCACATAATGTGGATTACTTTTCAATTTGACATTTGATTTAAGAAAAGTTTCTGTCACAATGGCAATATGAATTTTGTGAACTTTGAGAAAATTATAAAATTCATCTTCACTCGATTTCAAAGATCGAGCATTCCAATTTAAAATATTCAAATAATTATTTAACATCACTGTTAAATTTTAAATTCATTATAATATTATTTGCAAATTTCCATCCGATTTGAAATGCTTCAAAAATTGATGAAGTCGAATTCATTTGGATGATCATTTGAAAAAGTTGATCTTGTAGGTAGATCATTTTATTTTCAGTTATATCGCCTAAAACGACTTCATTTAAAGAAGCGAATGGCATTGAATGAATATTTGTAGGTAGACTGCCATTAGAAGAAGATGATTTGGCCGGTCTACCTATTAATAAATTGTTTTCGTTAGAAGATGGACTGCAAGGCGGTCCTGTGTTTTGATTATTTACATTAGAAGAAATAGGTGGTAGATTTCTACCTAATATACCAGCATAACTGACATTAGAAGAAGATGATGACGAGGTCGATCTACCTGTCAATAAATTGCTTTCGTTAGAAGACGAATTGGCAGGCGTACCTGTTTTTTGTTTTAAATTCGAAGAAATCAGTGCCTTAGAAGAATTAGGCGTGGCATTTGTAACGGTTTTTTGATTTTCAGGTATGTTCTGTAAATTTAAGGTCGTTGATTTGACTTGTTGTCTAAGCGAACGAGCGTTTAAAATTTTTTCCCTGACAGGACATTTCAAATAATTGGATTTATGATTTCCATTGCAATTTGAACATGAAAATTTATCAGTGGTTTCATTCATTGGACAAACGTCTTTCGAATGCGATTTACCACAATTCAAACACCGTATATCCATATGACAATTTTTGGTTCCATGGCCGAAGCCTTGGCAACGACGACATTGCGTTAAGTTTGCAATACGATTATGCCGTTTATAAGGTTCCCAATGAATTTTAATGTGGGAAATGAAACGTACTTTTTCTAAAGTTTTCAAATTGTTTACATCACTTCGATTGAAGTGTATTAAGTAAAGTTCATGGGGAATTCCAGAGCGTGGTTTAGAAGTACCATTCGCTCTTTTTTTCATAAGTATTACTTGGGAAGGGGCAAAATCAAGCAATTCTTTTAGTTCATTTTTAATTTCATCGGTACTTTGATCATTTGATAAGCCTTTCAAGACAGCCTTGAAGGGTCTGTCTGATTTCATATCATATGAATAAAATTTATGAAGTTTCTCGGACAAATATCGAATAAGACGTTCGAAATCTACCAATCCATCAACCAAAAAATCCGTCCGTTATCTTTTATTTTTACATTCAGATTCTATAAGATCGTGAATGTTATTAGAAAAATGTTGAATAACGGATTGTGATTTATTACGTATTGAATTATTTTTAGCCTTAGACTTGTTGCCTTTCCGGTTGGACGCAGGCATTTTTGAAATGAATGGAATTTTGAATACTAGTTCTTTGAATAGCTAGCCTTAAAAAAGGCTGATTAATTTCTTAGTCACTCTAATATCACTCTTTGTATCACTTAGTCACTCTAATATCACTCTTTGTATAGCCTTGAGAAAGGCTGACTAATTGTTAGTCTTTAAAAAGACTGTTAGTGATTCAGGTAGCCTTGAAAAAGACTGAAGCCTTGAATCAATGAAACTCTAGGTAGCCAGAAAAAATTTCCAGGAGCCAAGAGCTATATGCGTGCGGTGCGAACGACTGTTCAACACCGACTGATCAGAAAAAGGTTGTTTCCTGGTTTACACTGCAACTATCTGGCATCAATGGTCGTCAGTCTTTAGTCGAAAGCAGTTACCGAACTTGTATCGTATAAGGAATAGTTATGTATCTGTCGCTTTAACTATTTGATGCATTTTTCGTTACAAAATGCCTAATCCTAAACGATGTTGTAACCAACTTAATAAAAAAAATCATTTGTATATTCATAAGAATATAAAAGTTGTAAATGAAAACTGGAGTTCCTTATTTTCAAATTTAATCGGAAAATGTGTGATTCATGCAGAAGATCCATTTCTAAAAACAAATATCAGCCAGTCGAAGTTTTGAACATATTAATAAAACCGAATAGTAGCTCGAGCTCAGAAGATGGGGAAACAGATGATTTGTCTACTTTCGAATCAAATGAAAATTTCAAAAGACGACGAGTTGGTATGTCACATGTTTTAAAGTTTCGCGAAAAATTCATATAAAAATAGATATTTCAATCAACTTTATTTCCCTTACTTATCACAGTGAACTTTATTTGACTTAATGTGTCATTTCGTTAATTTGTTTCTTACTATATTCAGAGTTATATGAATAAGATTACATTCATTTTTCAGAAAAAAAAAATCATTATCGATGCACAGTTGGTGAACGAAATCAGACTGGCCTTATCTAAGACAAATTCAAGAAATGATAAAATTAGAATTTTGACTACAGTGCCACAAAGCTGGAGTGTTCGGCAAATGTATGAATTATTTAACGTTTCTCGAAGATTGGCTTCAAGAGCTAAGAAAATTCATGAGTCACTTGGTTATGGATCTTGCCCCGGTAGCAAAAAAGGACATGCTTTGTCCAAAAATCCTATAGTTGCAGTAAAGCAGTTGAATCGGATAAATGCAGTCGAGTTATGCCGGGTAAAAAGGATTTTGTCACGGTTTTAATTGGCAGCAAACGTTAACAAGTTCAAAAACGATTATTGCTGTTCAATATTAAAGAATTACATCAAAAGTTTAATGCCAAATTTCCTGAACACATAATCAGTTTGTCTGCGTTTACTAAACTTCGTCCACACTGGTGTATCCCAGTTGGAATAAATGGAACACACAATGTTTGTGTTTGCCAAATACATCAACATGCAAAACTAAAGTTAATCGGTGTGAATAGGTGTCTAGAAAACTCTGGAGCTACAATTTTCTAACAGTTCGGCTGAAAAGTTCGTATCGTTTAATAGAAACACACATTTTTTTGCCAAAATTCGATTTTATTATTCAACATAATTGCCATCAGAGGCGATACAGCGATTATAGCGATCTTCCAACTTTTCGATACCATTTTTGTAGTAAGATTTGTCCTTTGCCTCAAAATAGGCCTCAGTTTCAGCGATTACCTCTTAATTGCTTCTAAATTTTTTACCAGCGAGCATTCTCTTGAGATCTGAGAACAGGAAAAAGTCACTGGGGGCCAAATCTAGAGAAGACGGTGGATGAGGGAGCAATTCGAAGCCCAATTCGTTTAATTTCAGCATGGTTTTTATCGACTTGTGACACGGTGCATTGTCTTGATGAAACAAAACATTTTTCTCCTTCAAATGAGGCCGTTTTTTTTTGAAATTTCGTCCTTCAAACGCTCTAAGAACCCTATATAATAGTCACTGTTGATGGTTTTTCCCTTTTCAAGCTAGTCGATGAAAATTATACCATGTAAATCCCAAAATACAGACGCCATAACCTTACCGGCCGATTGTTGAGTCTTTCCACGCTTTGGGTTCGGTTCATCGCGTGCAGTCCACTCAGCTGACTGTCGATTGGACTCCGGAGTGAAGTGATGGAGCCATGTTTCGTCCATTGTTATATATCGACGAAAAAAATCGGTTTTATTTCGATATAACAGCTCCAAACACTGCTCAGAATCATCAATTCGTTGTTGTTTTTGATCGATTGTGAGCTCACGCGGCACCCATTTTGCACAAAGCTTTCTCATATCCAAATATCGTGAATAATATGTCCAACACGTTCCTTTGATATCTTTAGGGTGTCAGCTATCTCGATCAACTTCACTTTACGGTCATTGAAAATCATTTTGTGGATTTTTTTCACGGTTTCATCGGTAACAGCCTCTTTTGGACGTCCACTGCGTTCATCGTCTTCGGTGCTTATATGACCAGTACGAAGTTTTGCAAACCACTTACGAATTGTTGCTTCGCCCGGTGCAGAGTCTGGATAACACTCATCAAGCCATTTTTTGGTATCGGCGGCACTTTTTTTCATCAAAAAGTAGTGTTTCATCAACACACGAAATTCCTTTTTTTCCATTTTTTTTCACAATAACAAAAGTAGCTTCACTCAAAATGCAATATCTCACGAACTAATAATCAGACAGCTGTCAAATTTATACACGTATCTTTTGAAGGTTGGTACTAACTGAAAATGGTATGGATTTAATTCTAGTGGCACCCTCTCATAGAAACGATACGAACTTTTCAGCCGATCTGTTACAATACTCGTAATGTATTGGAAAAAATTGTATGCGACGAAGTAACAGAGGCATGTTATTTATTACAATGCGAAAACTGCCCTGGTGTTATTCCGATTGTTAACATATTGGAAAGTTTATTCGAGGATTCTTCAATTAATGAAATTCAGTTTAAAAATTGGACGACTGTTGACAGGTGAATTTTTATATACAACTATTTCTTATTATTGATAATAAATTTATGCTTTCAACAACAAAATTTACACCTTTCAGATGCGAAATACAAACTCTCAGTTTGAAGGAAACTGAATTTTTAAAAAATCTTGAAAAGGAATTGCCATTGTTTTCGAAACACGATTTCGTTGCAAGCAGAGATGGCATTTCACCAGAGTTATACACGCTAGAGTCAGATTTTTGCCACACCGAGGATGCAAAAAACGAAGCACCGCACAAAGAGGAAAGCGCACTTCTTCTCAGTGTCGAATAGACAGCATTTGAGTGTGTGCTTGTGGTTAAAGCAGCTGGCGCGAGTGAAACACATTCTCTTCGCATGAATCGCTCACACGCGCTCTCGTCTAAATACACCCAAGTGACCACTGGCGCGTGATGGTGAGCGAACACTTCTGTGAACTTCAATTAATAGAGAGTAGATCTGGCCTTGCTATGAAAAATTTGCAAGGAAAACCGAAAATTTTACGATAAATTGTTTTATTTTGCTGATTTTGCGTGTCCACGCTTCATCTACGAAAACCATACAGCAGAGTGCTCACCGGCGTGTACACCTCTGTGAAAGTATCTGCATCCACCTCAGAGAATTTATTAGCTAATGCTCTAGCACTTTGGTGCGATTCAGTGGAAGAGGTTAAAGGAAATAAACAAACGCACTCATGATGCGTGCACACTTTACACAACAGTGCTGTATAAATGTTAAAGAGAAGAGCTCTCGTTGAAGTTGTCAGTGCGAGGGGAGAAATTTTGCTTGCTCTTCGTCACACAGAGGAGATAGACATCTCTGATTGCAAGAACACAAGCCGATTATCTTGATACTACCAAGCATTCTATTCAAACCGGAGAATTTGTTATTACATTAGATTTTTCAGAAAACTTCAGTTTTGTTATTCAAGACGCTATTCAATCGTTTCATTGTTCGAATGAACAAGCGACGCTTCACCCGTACGTAATTTATTACAAAAAGGATGGAAATATGAAGCATCACAGTTTTGTGATCATTTCGGAATATTGTAAGCACAACGCTGCATCTGTCAATCTGTTTAACACAAAAATGGTGAAGTACTTGCGAAATAACATTCATGGAGAGAAAAATGTTAAAAAACTGTTATTGCTTCGCAGTATAAGAACAAATATAACTTTCTAAACCTTCAATATTTAGGAAAGCATTCGAAAGTTGAAGTTGAATGGAACTTTTTCGCAACTTCTCATGGTAAAAGTGCTCGCGATGGAATCGGTGGTACAATTAAAAGAAGTGCTCGACGTGCAAGTTTGCAACGACCAGTAGATGACCAAATAATTACGCCAAAGGATTTATTTGTTTGGGCCAAAAATTTTTGTTCGAAAATCGATTTTGAATTTTGTTCTGAAGAAGAGCACAAAAACGAAGAAAAGGCGTTGACTTTACGGTTTTCAAAAGCAGTTACAGTAAGGAACACGCGTCAGTATCATTTTGTTAAACCAGATAAAACTAGTCATGTAATTTGCAAAGAAATTTCATGTAGCCCAAAGTTTGACAAGCTAAAAATTGAAAAATAAAAGCTTGTCAGATAACTGAAAAAACATGTATTAGTCAATGATATTCAAACTTATAATGAAATGACCTCTCGTAGCGTGTCAAACACTGCGCGCTTGTAGTTTCTGTAGTTCGTGGTACTACACGGTGTCATAAAATATTTGATAACTATTTAATAAATAGCGGGCCATTTGTTTTTCAGCGCAAAGCGCAATCCAAAAAATTCTTATTAATAGTGTAATTTAATGCAAACAAAATGGCGTTGGATTTATTAAAATTGAATAATTTGTTCGAAAGTTATGAAGTTAAAAAAAAATTTGTATGAAAAGTTTAATTTTTCATAACAGCAACAAAAAAATTTGTAGATCAAAATTGTTTGACATTTTATGTTTTTACGTAAACCGCTATCAAAATAACAACATTTCACTGCAATTCACAATGCTGAGGTTCAAAGGTGGCCCACTTGAGAAATTCTTACCCAGAGGATAAATTTTGAAAAGGTGCCTCATAGTAAAGTAAGACGTATTCATGTCAAAATGGGCAACCCATCAGCCGTGCAAAGTTGATCATGTACGGAAGCTCTGCGCAATTGAGTTGCATTGATTCTGAGTAGATCCTTTGGTCGGAAAAATGTACTTTCCCGAATAGGAGAAAGCGAATTTCTTTTTCTGACCTTTTCTCCTTTGGATACTGATTAAAAGTTAAACGGCATTATACGTCATATTGATTTCAATAGAAATATTAAGTAAATTTTCACATTTCCGATTCCTCGAGGATACGGATTTTTTTCATATATAACAAAAATGTTACACAAATACACCGAAACGAACTTGATTTCTTCCTGCTGTCTAGGACATTCTACATTCCTTCGACACGCCCATCAGTTTGCTACGTTTATTGGTTTGATTTGCTAGTATTAATTCGTGTCAGTTCCCGGAAACAACTTCCAACGGGAGTGAAAAGATCGAAACAAAAACGGAACTCGGAAAAGCACTACGTAAACCGGTTTACTTCTGGATACTATAGAAATGGGTAGGTAATTTCATTGCGAAAATATATTGCACCGGTGAGAATGCCGTGGTGTCGTCGATGCGGAATGGAGTGAAAACCAAACAGTATCATGAAAATTGAAGGTAGGAGCTATCCACCGAAAAGGCGACAAAATGCTTTCCGTGCAAAATTTTTATTTTTACCAACTAATGTGGATAGGTATTATTGTCTTAGTTCAAATTTTGTAGTGGAATCAACAATCCGATCAAAGCCAAAAATTATTCGACAAGATTGCAATACCTAACCGAAAACTAGAACTGTCCTATTTTTGGAGTACTTTGTCGAACGTCTAACTTTTGCTATGACGAGCAGCCAATTTTTAGTTAATTAAAAACTGTTCGCAGCTTGTTTGCCTGGTACGCGCCCGGTACAATCGACAACGCCAACGTCGAGCGCGCGCGAGTTGAATCTCGGCATCAGTTGGACAGTTCCCTGGTGTATGTCAGCAAGTCGATGATGGAAACTAAAATAGAAAAAAAAAACAAAAGCGAAACTACTGGCCCGGGTGAAAAAAACCACTCACTATCGGTTATTGAACGCTCTGAAGGCCCGGTCCATGCACCATGCACCGAAAAAGCCGTTTCTGATGAGTTTCCATTTGAAAACCGTTTGCCAATGTCCTACAGGTTAGGTTAGGTTCTCTTCATGTCCGTACCTTTACACTGCGTTAAACTATGATTAAATGGAGTTCGCCGAAACGAAAAATTCACTCCATTATGACGATTATTATCCTCCAACCAGTTCTGCAGTCGAAGGTTTTTTTTTTGATTATGTTTCAGCATCCAGCTGACTGCTGCAAGTGTAGATGTTCGCGTGGTACGTTTTCCTGATCGTTATCATCAAACTGAAACAAGAATTATAAAACAACATCAGAGCAGCAATATTTTAGCAATCGTCTGGTAGTGCTCCAACACCAACATTAGGTAAAAATCACAATTATACCTTTCACTCGTTGTAATTCGATTTCAATCAATTTCAGATCGACTAAGGATAAACTCAATACAGCCATGGTGTATTATCTTGAGGTGTTTCGTTAAATCTAATCACTCTAACGATTAAAGTCAAAAGTTGAGTCAGCTGAGTTTGGATCTGGGATGATTACAGAGCAATCTCTTCAAGCTGTTTTGTTTTTTGTTTTTCAATTTTTCACTTTCCCAGTGTTCAGTTATGCCATACAAATCAGGATTGATTTAGATTTTGTCAGTCGGCGGACGTCGCTGACGAACATTGCTTCACGAAAGGTGTACTCAAATTCAATGGCACACTCTTGGAAAAAATGAAATTTACGCTCGATGTAAATTCAAGCATGCCGTAACTTCTTTGGTGATGACAGAATATTACATCTAACAACATGTAAAAACGATTTCGGCGTCTGTATCGATGTAAACTTCTACAAAATTAATTGTTAAGGTAAAGATATGACTTATCTTTACATGATTTAAATTTTAAATTTAGGTGAATTACCTTTTACCTTTTATGTGCATCTATAAAGACGTAAATTTACATGATTTCTTTTGAGTATAATATAGTATACGCTCTAATAAATAATAAAATTTGCGCGTGACATAAATTCAAGTATGTCGTGATTTCTTCGGTGATGATGCTAACATGTAAAATTAAATTTTGTGTCTGTATCGATGTAAGCTTCAGCTAAATTAACTGTGAAGTTTTATTTATCTTTACATGCTTTGAATTGTGAATGTAAACACTGTCCCAGAAAGTATGGACGCACTTTGATTTCGCTGTAAATAATTCACAAGTGTTAGATATTCAAATTTTATTTGATATACTGATAATATTAGACTACAACAACAGAATATTATTCTCAACATTTGCTAACACATGGATCAATAAGTCCCGAGACTAAAGCAGAGATGGCGCTCGTAGTAAACCAGTAACCACGTCTTTCTAGAGTACTAATCTTTGCTTGAAATGGGTCGAAATTTTAAATCGATCCGACCAGAAACAGCTGAGTAATCGAGGTTGGTGTAAAGTCGTTTTGTAGTTTGTTTAAAAAATGGAAAAACCGAGTTTTGTGTTTTGATAAAACATTGTTTTTTAATGGGTAAAAACACCGTGCAAGCGAAACAATGGATTGAAAAATGTTATCCGGACTCTTGTCCATCAAAATCAACGATTTGTCGGTGGTTCGCCGAGTTTAAACGTGGTCGTCCCGACACAAATGACGCGGAACGCTCGGGTAGACCTGTGGAAGCCGTTACACCGGAAAATGTGAGTGAAGTGACAAAAATTATAATGAGAGATCGTAAAGTGAAGCTCCGTGAGATTGCTGAGATGACACAGATATCATATGCAGGTGTATTTACTATACTTCATGAAAAATTGAGCATGAAAAAGGTTTTTTCCAAGTGGGTGCCGCGATTGCTTTCGATGGAACAAAAACAGCAACGAGTCGATGATTCAGAAAGCAGCTTAAATTGAACGAATTGGGCTTTGATCTGCTTCCCCACCCCCCATACTCGCAAGATTTAGCCCCCAGTGACTACTGGCTCTTTGCTGATCTTAAAAAAATGCTCCAGGGAAAAATATTTGGCTCAAATGAGGAGGTCATCGCTGAAACTGAAGCTTGTTTTGAAGCGAAAGATAAATTTTTTTATAAACATGGTATTGAAAAATTGGAAAATCGTTGGAACGAGCTTCACGTAGGTTTCGGCGTCCATGATTATGCAGTTCAAATTTACTGCAAGAATCGGATTGTACAGCTTTCGAATCCACGGCCTGATCGATGCTTCTTGTTTCGGACTACGTTTTGGTTGTTTCTGCTTCTCATAGGTTCGAAGATTCAAACGTGCTTTAGCACGAAGAACATTTGACTTCGAAGTGCCCACTTTTTTGGCCACATCCCGAACTGAAACCTCCTTCTTTTGCTTGAACGCCTTCAGTATACGTTTATCCAACAGATTGTTAGTAGGACCTTTTTTTCGACCCGTTTTCGGTTTATCCTCACCGAACTTCCTGATTGCATTTCGCACGGATTTTTCACTTACTCCTTCCATTTTTGCTATCTTTCTCAGTGACAGTCCGCGTTCTGTGCACCATTTGTACACAATTTTACGACGTTGTTCTGCTGAAGGTCCACGCATTTTGAAACAAACTAATGAAAACGAATAAACAACTGCACAAGTGGTTGAGAAATGGCAGCGGTTTGTTTCCATGTGCATCTATTGAGACGTAATTTTATATGACTTTTTCGTTGTGTGTGACCTCTCTTCTACCGATCATTGGATTTCAGCGTTACGTATTGAATTTGAAAAACCAACGTTACACATGGAAAAATTATAAAATTCAAAGTTATCAAACATACACTCTTAGAAAAAATGAAACTTACACTTGACGTGAATTCAAGCACGCCGTAATTTCCTAGGCGATGACTGAGTATTACATCTTTTAACATGTAAAAATACATACATATTACTTGCTTTGAGATGTAAAATGAAGTAAATTGCGACGCTCCTTTTCTGTGCATCTATAGGGACGTAAATTTACAGGATTTTTTCTAAATGTGTACCAAACCTGCACATGAAACATTACATTTTTCAACATGTAAATATAAATCAAAATGCTTGAAAACCGAAACTGACCCAAAGTAGTTTCATCAAATGAACACTTTTCACGAAACCGTGTTGGATTCGCACTTAGATTCGAAACTGGCTGGAAACGCACTAGATTCGAGTCTGGCACCAGGTTGCAATCTCATCCTTCTGAACAGAGCCTCAAAGAAGTCTCTTGGGGTCTCTAATATTTGTTTTATTTATCAACGATCCCGGAGATTGGAAGTAAATAAATAAATATCTTAAAATAAGACGGAATCGGTGCGATATAATTTTTCAATTCGAGGACAATAAACAAACAAATATATTATGTAATATGTTAATCTGTCCTACATCGACAACACATGTGACGTGCACGAATTGATAGTGCTTTGCCATCAACAAGTATCGATGACAAACAATTTTCGTACGCAACAATTGCATGTCGCTGAAGCACGAGGAAAGGATACCGTCTGGTTGAATCGAGTTCAATAGGTGCAATAGGAAAATTCAATCTGGTAGGGCACCCTGTTTTCTTCTACCAAATTCATTAGCAAAGGCATATGGCCATCATCAAAGGAAGGCGCTGAAATCAATGAAAACTGCTGAACCTTTCGTTGTTTCGCAATTGGCTCATTTGCTTTCTTGCGTTTATTCACTGCAGCTCGTACCGATCGCTGCAGTACCGGCAGTAACTAATATCTGTTTTCTTTTCCCTTTAATACAAATGTTTCGTTCAATGAAATGCAGTAGTTTACTTGACGATCAAACGCCGGTTCGACAACAGGTGCCTGTCCGTGGTGTACAATAACAGTGATGGTGATGGACTGATTCTGTCAGTCAAAGGCATGCTAGTAGAGGACCAATAAAGTGTGGGCGTCACGGTCCGTGGTAATTCAGTTTTGTTTTATGGGAAGTGTCTGCTGAAATAGTGCTCTACACGAAAACAAAAAAAAACGCAAATACCGATGTGATACAAAAATGAAATTTGAATTGAGTGCAGCTGGTGTCAGGTCTTTTTGTGCAAGTGATATGCAGTTCCGTTTGATTTTAGTTTTTATTGCTTTCGGTGCACTGGTGGCCCGAGCCGATCCAAATCCCAATCCCAATCCCGTTCCAGAACCAGATCCGGCCCGAGTGATCGGAAAGTATTTGTTCTCGTACAACCCGGGCGATGGCGAGTATCAGTTGTCGAAACAACCGCTGGATTTGACAAACATTCCAAACAGTGAATATTTCGATGCTGATACAGCCGCCAGTCAAATCTCGGAATACTCATCATCTTCTGGGCCGGGTTCGACTGGGCACATGACAAGTTATATCACTTCAACAAGACATGGGAGTTTCAATACTGATTCTGAAGATAGCGACGAAAAACCAACCTACTACCACCGCAAGCGGAAGCCGATCATTCCGATTCTGCACCAGTACAGTGTTATTCATACTAGCAACGGCAACTCCGAGCTGACCAACGGTGGCAACAACGCCAGTGATGATGATGACGATGAAGAAGACTACTACGAAAACAGTTACAAGCCACCCAAAGTGATTCACACCAAAGCGAAAGCTATCCCGATTAGTCAGCACATCGAGGTGGAAAGCCCATTTCCGGTTCCATTTATTAAAAAGATTCACGTGCCCGTACCGAAAGGAGTAAAAATCAAGATTCCGCATCCCGTTCTAGTTCCTGTTCCGCAACCGTATCCGGTGCATGTTCCCGTATCACAACCAGTGGCGGTAGGTTAAAGTGCGGTGGTTTGGTTTATTTGTTTGTTAAAAGTGCATGCAATTTGAAGGAAAATTGAGATTTAAAAAACATTACCGTGCTTTTAAAAACATTACCGTGCTAGTGGAGTAAATTGAAAACTTATATCTTATTCAACTTTATGCTAATTCCAATGCACATAAATTGTCGGCCAAAAATTTAGGCACTAGGCTATTGAATGGAAACCATCGTTCCATCAACCGGTTTCGCCGCAAAACGATGGGTACATCTGATGTATTTGATCAATTTCAAAAAGTTGCATGTGTGTGTTTCGTCTATCCCAAGCCCTATTATTTGGCAGCGGTGTACAGAAAACAAAAGTGATGTTTCGAATGTGTTGACTCATTTCGTACACAGAGCAAATTGAGTCCCGAGGTCACCATTACATCGACCAGCCCTGCCTCAATGCAAAGTTTGTATCAAATAGTTTCAAACGCTACGGAAAGACTTCTTTTAGTTTAAGTTATTCTGTTTTGTTGAAAAAATTGACATTTTTCGATCTTACCAATACTCAAATTTGCATTCCATGTTACATTTATTTTCAATAGTATTCAAACATTCAGTTTTCGGAACCATCCAATTAGGACATAGTATCTTGAGATATATTGAGCTAGAGCTTGAGCAACCCGTCCATGCTGGCTACTCCGTTACTGATCCGGAACAGCTGAAATTGTACAAAGAAATCACAGATGATCAGATCTGAGACTGCCAAATCATCCTTTAACGTACAGCTTCTGGTAACCACAGAGTTTCTTGTTTATTCAGTACTAAGGACTGGGAAGAGATGTTAGTCCAACACTTGTTGTTACTAGATATACTACTGCGCACTCCACAAATGTCACGGGACAAGGATATTTGTTAGTATAAATTTCAGAAATGCTAGTATTCGCATGCGACTTGGTATGTTCCGGTTTCAAGATGCACGAATGCACCACCAAATGCATGGACTTTCAGAGTGAAAAATTTACAATATCCGATTCTGAAGTCCCGGGAAGTCTTGATTATTCCTGGAAACTGAAGGAATATTTTAGATACTATCGCTTAACGAATAAAAACTTCCCTAAATTTACCTTTTTTGTATAAATATAAAAATATAACTATAGAACTCGTTTAAACTTCGCCTAATTATTTCTGAAATTCGAGGTCGAGATCTCCGAGATGAAGTTTTATGTCAACGTTTTTTGACAATATCTTTCACAATTGACTTGAAAACAGAATATGTGTTTAGACTTAGATTCCGCATGGTAATAGCTATTCAACAAGCCAAAGATTGTTAAAATCCGTCTTTCATTATCGCAGATATCGATATTTTTGTATAATCAATTTTTTGCCTTGACGATAAAGTGACGTTTCGGAGCAGGCCCGTACCCAGGATTTCGTTTCGGGAGGGGCCCAAAGATAAAAAATAATGTTACTGAAGATTGCTTATGTACCTAATTCTCGGTGTGCCTTTTACGGGTTCTTTTAACAGACACTTTAAACTTTTCCACTGGAACTGTTATTGTATTACATTTCTTTACGTTTACTGTCTTGTTATTTCTGCAACACATGTCTTAGACCTTCTAAATAATTATATATCTGATTTTGATTTCGGGAGGGGCCCGCGCCCCTCGGGCCCCCCCTCTGGGTACGTGACTGTTTCGGAGCAAAGTTAAACACGATTTTCATTACTGTTTTATGCAATTGTTTCTTAGCACCTAAAAGACTATGCACATTCTCCTTTTTCAAGACGTTTCGATTTTAGCACGGTTCTTTTTTAGCAACTTAAAAGGTCTTATGGCATGTTTAATTATACAATTTTCTTGAATTTCATTTATATCCGGCTTGCGGTTCCGGAATTATAAGGAAATATGTGCAAATTTATGAAAAAACGCGCATTTAGACATTTATTTATCGATTTAGACAAAATAGTGGATCCATTGTAGTGACATATTCTATAAATTATATCAAATTTTTAATATTCTATAAATTATATCAAACATTTTAAATAGTCAAACAAAGGTCAACAGATTTCACGCGCATCTTGATTGTCTATTGTTTTCACTTTATTATTTACCGCGAAGAAAAATGATGAGATGAATATTTTTGAAAATGAAACGTTAAAGAAAAGCGGATTTTTTTTAGAATAGAGTAATCAGAAATGAAGGAAGGAAAAAAGAAACCCCTGCAATTGTCGCCTTTTACGACATGAAAGCAAGATCCCAGTGGACCTATTTTTGGTTAAGTTTTTTTCTCCGCCGGATTCCACACGGCATCTTCTAGGCTGGTCCTGTTCGGAGAAAAATAATAGGTACTTTCAATCTCCTAGTGGACCCAGCCCCCATGGTATATCATTTCACACATCTGAATATTTAATTATAGGCACACCTACATAAAACACTAATAAATCTTGCTTCATTTAGAATTGGAACAAACTTTTGCTCATATTGTGGCGCTCCTGGTGGACGGATTTGAAAGTTCTTGGCGCCCACGTGTCGGGAATTTTGTCAGCTTCACGTATGATTTTTGACATTCCGCAAATCGACTGTAATTTGTAAACAATCAACATGGAAGCCGAAAGAAGGGAAAAAATTGTGCACAGTTATTTGTAAAATCCATTGTGGTCTGCAACTAGGCTAGCTAAACAGCTGAAATTGCCCAAAAAATACCATATGACGCGTTATTAAACGGTAGAAGGAAACATTGACGACAATTCGGAAGCCTCAAGCTAATCGTCGGAGTAGAATTGTTGACCGGAAACTGCGTGGTAAGATTTTGAAGACGATTAAGAGGGATCTTAATCTGTCGGACCGTGATTTGGCCAGAAAATTCGGTGCTGCTCATAGTACCGTGAGGAGAACTTGACTCCGGGAAGGAATCAAGTCGTATCGAGCTAGCAAACAGCCAAATGGGACCAAAAAAAATAGTGTGGTCAAAATTCGTGCTCGGAAACTATATGACCAGGTACTGACCAAGTTCGACGGGTGTCTTCTGATGGACGATGAAACCTATGTCAAGGCTGACTTCGGACAAATCCCAGGTCAAAAATTTTACTTGGCAACGGCTCGGGGGGATCTTTCAGCCAAATTTTAATTTGTTTTTGCCGACAAATTTTCAATAAAATTTATGATTTGGCAGGGCATTTGCAGCTGTGGCAAAAAAAACGAAAGTTTTCGTTACAAATAAGTCAATGACTTCGGAACTATACCAAAAAGAGTGTCTCCAAAAATCCATCATCATCATACCGAACATAGTAATTTAATACGTCTCACAATAATATATATATATATATATATATATATATATATATATATATATATATATATATATATATATATATATATATATATATATATATATATATATATATAAACAAAAAACATACAATCTTCGTAATACGTAAAAAAATAAAAAATCTAAAAAAAATTAGTTAGTTAGTTACTAACTAAATATTTGCCTACAAAGCGGACTTTATGTGTGAAATACATAACTTTTTGAACTCCACCAATGTCGTTGCGCGTTTGATCTGTCTTGACATCGAATTGAAAAACCTTATTTCCCTGTACAATAATGAGTTTTGCATTTTGGCTAACAGAAAGCTTGGTGTTCTAGCATCAGATGCGTTTCCAGTATTGTACCTATGCAAACCAGTTCCTCTTTCAATTGGATCACACAAATATCGAGGCAGTATGCCATTTAATATCATGAAAATAAATACCATGGTTAAGTAGTAAATTCTCTGTTTCACTGAAAGCCATTGTAATGCGTTCAACAGAAAATCTGAGGAGGTAACGTCTATAACTCACGAAAAAATAACGCATGTAACGCTTCGTAACGCCTATAAAACATGAAAAAGTAACGCATGTAACGTTTCGTAACGCCTATAACTTACAAAAACATGCATGTAACACTTCGTAGCGCCTTTAAGTTACAAGAAGTAACGCTTATAACGCTTCGTAACGGTCCGTAAAAAGAGCGACGTATATAACACTTTGTAACACCTGTAACTTCCTTAAACGTGACGCATTGTAACTCGTTTATCGCAAGACAACATTTTCTAACATTCAAAATTTCCACAAAATAACTCATATTAGTTGTAACCATCAATTTAAGAAAATTATAGTATGGAGGTTCTTTAACTTAACGTAACGATTATATCGAGTGAAACACTTTGTCAAATGGAACATTTTTTCATATTGGGGACGGGTATAACGTGGCTGGTAAGTCGATGCCTTCCACGCAACTCGCCTGGGTTCGATTCCCAACCCCGCACATAGGGTCAGAAAGTTTTTCCAGCCCGAAGAAGCGAATAACCGTACATACTTAAAATATATTACAGAACTCGGTACTTTTTTACCGAATTTTCAACAGCTGAACGTTCTGGTAATGATTTCGGTAAAAATGTGCTTACCGAAATAATTTGTAATCTGAAAATAGCTAAGGTGCCATCATTACCGAACATTTCAGTAAAAGTAAGTGTCATATGAAACGTCAACTGTACAGAAGTGTTTTGTAAATAATACAGTTAAATCTGTAGTTCGAAAAAAGTGAAGCTGTCAATGTTACCGAACATTCCAGTTAAAATGAACGTCAAATATATCGAATCGCTCTGTAAAATGTATACTGTAAACATGATTTTTTTAAACTGATAAAAAAAACCTTTATTGTTTTTGTAAATGCTTCACAAACTAATAACAAAATCAGTAAGCCATAGCGCTTAATTATGAAGTCCATGTAATAATTTTGTTCCAGTGGTGCCAAGTGCACCTATTCCCAGTACAACACGGAATAAAAATAAAAAAATCGGATTTATCGGATGGCGCCGGTGGAACATTGAAAACAATGTATGTTTCCATTAATATTTTGAAGACTGATCTCAACTCTAGCAGAACAGGAATACTGTGCATTCCAATGCATATTGTGCAATCGTTTGAATCCTGCAAACAGGAGCCTCGTGCAAACAGTTTAGGGGAAAATTCTTCTTTCGGTAATTCGTCTTCTGCCTGTAAAATAAATAATACAGACTAATTTATATATGTAATTTCATACATAACTAACTTAGATAGTAAAACTCCTGATCTTTCATGCGTTGAATGATGCCATCCATTTGAACGCTTACAGTGAAGTTTACAGAACTCGTTGATTCGATAGATGTTTTTAAAAAAATCGCAAACCCTTCGGTGTTTTTCGTATAACTGGTTATATTCGGTAATTTGTTTTACCGAACTCCGTATGATTTTTAAATGTGTAAGGTTAAAGCCTCTATAGTCGGAACAAAAGAAAAATCCATAGTTCCTTCACTCAGGCGTAAACTCAGATAGGCTACGAAAAACAAAATCGCTTTTTCACTTCAAATGAAGTTCTTGCACTGAACCCTTCTATGGTTGGGAAAAACATTAAAGTTGAGGTTTTCCGATTTTCTACACAGAAAGAAATAATGAAATTTACACGAGATGTAAATCAATAGTAACATGGAATAGACATGGGTTGAATCGAAATTTTGATTGAAAACCTTCATCGATGCAAAACTAAATTGAATTGCATTGAATTTTCAATGAATATAACTGTATCTTTCAATTAACGCTTATTTTGCGATTAAATTATATTGAAACGTACAGAATTGTAAAGTAATTTTATGTTTAATTAACTGCTCCAAATATGTGCATGAAAATAGATGTAAATTCACAAAATATTTTTATCTGTGTAAGCTGTCGCAGTTTTGAAGGTGATTCTGTTCGTCAGCAATGCTCAATCATTTATTTCGAACTCAACATTCTGCTATTATCAGTTTGAAAACAAGGAGTTTGTGTGAAGTTTACTGATTCTCAATTTTCTTACTCCATAACTTTTGAATGGTTGCTTATATTGTAAAACTTAGTTGAGATAGATAGAACAAAATAAGTGAATTTTCAAGAGCCACCCTACTTTTACTTCTAAAACTTGATGTAGCTCGATCATAAAAAAAGCTAGGAAGGTGACTTCTTCAGCAAAACTGCCCAAAATAAAATTTTCTTTAATTTTGCTGTAAAGTGCAATAATTCTTAAATTCAATCAAGAAACTTCCAGATTTAAATCCAAACATGAACATTTACATTAAAAGATAAAAAACTACATAAAAATAATGAATATGATTGTGATATGAAAAAATAGAAACGGATAACATTTTGTCTTACATTATTGTGATTCCAAAACGAGCGAAATTTTTAACATTCACAAACCCCTTTCTCCGCAGATTCCCGTAATCAGAGAAATCACCATCCCGATTGAGAAGATTGTGCCCTATCCGGTGGAAAAGAAGGTACCGGTGCCCATCGAAAAACCGGTCCCGTATCCCGTGGAAAAACACATCCCGGTGCACATTCCGCAGCCGTACCCGGTGAAGGTGCCAGTCGTCAAGACCATCGTACACAAGCTGAAACCCCCGCGAACCATCGGCGTTGGCAGTGTTACCTTCTAGTCGAGGAAATTCGCGACCACGTGGGCTCGCTGGAGGGTAAACATTATTATTGTAACTTAGTTTGCATAGCATATCGAAACTAATGTGCTCATTTTCCTCATTGTAACCGTCTGCCGTTGGTTTTATTGTTATTGGTATAACTTTATTACGATCGGTACTCCCTTCAGGTCAGAGGGAGAGTACGAGTACAGAAAATAATAATAATCGATATAAATTATGTATAAAAAACGGTAGAAGAAGTGCGACAAACGCAGAAAAACAAAACTTGTTAAACAGATTTATTTGCATGTAAATTCTCCCCCTTGCTAGAGAATCCAGCGTCCGACCGATTCCGGAACAGTGGAACACAAAAAGCAGCGGTTGTTAGAAGTTAGGATAGGGCCTACCAGTTTCCACAAAACCACCACCAAGTTCGGTCGGGAGTTATTAATTTATTGCTTCGCAATTACACACTTTGTACCGTAGCATGAAACCCGACTAAGTGGGGGAGTAAAACGAACGAACGAACGAACGAAAGCAAGAGTGCATGTGATGGTCGGTTACATCACAGGTATGTACACGGTGCGAAAGGTACCTTTTCGTAAATCGTGAATATGAGCCAGCGGATTTCCTTCCTTATGCCAACACCGAAAACGAATGCGCAGATAGGTGAGAAAAACAAACTAAATAAAAAAAAATACAACATTACTACGAACAACTTATTTTCCTCGTGTACGGCATTTTTGACGGATACTTTGTATGTGCCTTGCCTTGCCTTGCTACAGATGTTTGGTTGGTTAGTTAACAATTGTGTTAGTGTTACAGGTTGTTTTAGTTCGTACGAGCATAGTATGAGAGATAGTTGTTGTTAGGTTTGTAAAAACTGTTTGTCCAGACTTGTTGAATAAAGTTGTATATTTTTAACAATTGTTTTGTGTGTTGTGTTTTTTTTTCACGAATTTCGAAGCCTTGTAATTGGTCTTGTTTTTCATTGTGCCTCGACAGTTTCTATACGATTTTTGTGATATTTCTATACTAAAGCATAGGCGTTTGAGTCTTGTGGAACTGAGTTGGAGTAGACCGCCAGGAGTTACACGTCACGGAAATCAGCATAAATGGCAGTCTGCTGTATGCGTAAACTTCCAAAGAAAATATTCAACTTTGTAGCTTTAGGTAACACAATACAAATACCAGGTCAGCTTCTAAAGTCTGCAACATTTGTTAACTTTATAGAAATTTGCAGAATATCTGCAAAAATATTGGGAAATCTTCAGACGAATAAATGTCTGCAACCCTTTATAAGAAATCGATAGTCCCACGACAAAAGGGCCTAACTGAAAATGACAGTTTCTTTTCGTTCACATTCTCTTTCACGATTTACCGCACTGATTTTATATTTGACACCTCACTCTTCGCAAAACTTTCAAGGTAAAACCGCAAGCTTTCGATTTATTTTGTAAACTTTCGATAAATTGCTGTAATGGCCCGGTAATAATCAAATGAGAAAGTAAACGAAGAGAGGGTCTCATTTGCAGTTAGGCCCTTTTGTCGTGGGACTATCGAAATCTGCAAATTTACAGAAGCTATAGAGTATCGGGCAACCGTCGTGTCCCTACCCTGTAATTTCGAACATCATTTCCTACCCTGTAAATTAGAACATCCTGCATGAAAGTTCTTGATTGCATTTTGTTCGACCAAAAATTAAAGTTAACAAGTGTGTATTGCTAGAACAAAAGAGTGACTAGATACCAAAGTTTTCCTGGTATGAATGATCTTAAGGTTGAAGCCTCTACAAACGAAACAAAAATACTGTCACGCAGCGACACATAATATAAGGGTAAAGCTTTTTCAGGTTGGCGCGGTTGATGCGAATGGTGCAGAATTGTCCGATGACGGTCCGATTTCAGCGCTACGATTGGACCGATATCGTGCTCAATCGGTCCGATAATCGGAGCGAAACGGGTTGATTGAATTCACTGGATATCTTCTCCACACACTGAAAATAAATTGCGCGCTAGCATCATGTGTAAAGCATTCGATCTGTCACTGCTTGTAGAAGACATGAAATTCATGAAAATAAACATTTAACTCATGAAATGAGTGTAAAAACTGTAGATATTTAGTGGAAATTATGCTAAGTTTATATGAAAGGCACTCAAAAACGATCAGATCTTCGTGCACGAATCATCCGATGTTCGAATTTATGTACGAGTCAGACGGTCCGTCTCCTTCCGTCACCGTCAACGTCCATCACAGTCACCGTCAAAATTAATTATATGCATTCTCATGGAGACATTCACACATAACGTCTTGACGGACGGAACGTGTGAATGTTCCGGTAAAGAAAGTATCAAACTAATTTTGACAGAAGCTGACGTTCCGTTAACGGTGACGGAAAGAGACGGACCGTCTGAATCGTACATTACTGAGGAGTATCACAGCATTGCCAGGAATATTATTCATATGGAAGAGATGGAAGAGGATCCCGATAAAAATGCGAAATGGAAGAGGATTCGGATAAAAAATCCAAATTTGTATTGCAGTCTAGATCAAGAAGACGTAGTCCTACGCCAACACCAGTAACCGACAACATCGTGGGAGTGGGTTTGTAAGTTTGTTAAAACCGACATAGTTGAAATATGAATATAAATCAGAAAAGCAATTATTTTCGTTTTGTAGTAAAAAATTGTAATCAAAAAATGTTTATCGCTAATTTTCAAACTACCTACACTTCTAGAACTCACTGTTCGCCATTTTAAAAAACGAATTTTTCACACTGAGAATCAGACAAGGGGAGAGTCGTTTAAGGGCTGAGAACAGTACCGTAAAGTGATAGGTGTTTTGCTATTTTTCCGTTTCAAATTAAACTTTCTTGGCTAGGGGACGGGTACTGCGTGATGGGTAAGTCGATGCCTTTCACGCAGCCCACCTGGGCTCGATTCCCAACCCCGCACATAGGGTTAGAACATTTTTCTGGCCCGAAGAGGCGAATGACCTTAAGGTTAAAATCTCTATAATCGAAACAAAAAAAAAATCTTTGAAACGGTGCAGAATATAGAAAAACCTACCTGACAATGTCTTCGAAATTTAGTTGAGAATATTTTGTGAAATTTTCAGAATGAAAGCGGTCGTGTTGTATTTTTTTCTGACTAAAGAACTGCTGAAAATTGGAACGCTCGGAAATGCATACCTCTAACACATGGATCAATAAGTCCCGAGACTAACGATGGAAACAACATTTTTTTGCAAAATTTGTTTTTATTCATCAACATAATCACCTTTTAGGGTGATACAATGGTTCCAACGTTTTTCAATACCATGTTTATAAAAAAAATATCTTTCGCTTCAAAATAAGCTTCAGTCTCAGCGATGACCCCCTCATTTGAGCCAAATCTTTTTCCCTGGAGCATTTTTTTAAGATCAGCAAAGAGCCAGTAGTCACTGGGGGCTAAATCTGGTAAGTATGGGGGGGGTGGGGAAGCAGATCAAAGCCCAATTCGTTCAATTTCGCCATTGTTTTCATCAACTTGTGGCAGGGTGCATTGTTATTGTCGAAAGCAATCGCGGCACCCACTTAGAAAAAGCCTTTTTCATGCTCAATTTTTCATGAAGGATAGTAAATACACTTCCATATTATATCTGTGTCATCTCAGCAATCTCACGGAGCTTCACTTTACGATCTTTCATTATAATTTTTGTCACTTTACTCACATTTTCCGGTGTAACGGCTTCCACAGGTCTACCCGAGCGTTCCGCGTCATTTGTGTCGGTACGACCACGTTTAAACTCGGCGAACCACCGACAAATCGTTGCTTTTGATGGACAAGAGTCCGGATAACATTTTTCAATCCATTGATTCGCTTGCACGGTGTTTTTACCCATTAAAAAACAATGTTTTATCAAAACACGAAACACGGTTTTTTCCATTTTTTAAACAAACTACAAAACGACTTTAATCCAACCTCGATAACTCAGCTGTTTCTGGTCGGATTGACTTAAAATTTTGACCCGTTTCAAGCAAAGGTTAGTACTCTAGAAAGACGTGGTTACTGGTTTACTACGAGCGCCATCTTTGCTTTAGTCTCGGGACTTATTGATCCATGTGTTACTTGTTCATCGAATATCTCGGCTTTGAAGGCTTGAATCATAAATCTACCGTGACAAAGTCTAGATAATTTAGTTTAGATGCGATTAGTACATAAAAACATATATGTTATCGCGATAAAAATAGTCTTGTATTTTTCTGTGAAACAAAGTCAGTTTCAATGCATCCGCCATTTTTTTCGCTTTGGTTTCCTGATAGCATTCTGAAAAAGGAGAGAGAAATAAAATTGGCTCGACAAGGCTGCCAAACACACAGACATTCAATCTTTGTGAAAGTTGAATATATTTTCATTGTTCATTGGAATCCATGTAATGTCCAACCCATACGATAGATTAATGTGATAAAACTTCTCATCAAAATAATAAAATGTATGCTGGCAATCCGGTATAGTTTGCTCATATACGAGAGAGTACAAGAGAAATACGATCAGACCTTAACACAAACTATATTGTGCCTCTAAAAAAACACGTGATATACTGTGAGTCTAAGTGTGCCACGCTGTTCCCCATGACACAGCTACTTGTCAAAACTGAGCCGTTTGTTTGCCGCAACTGTGCAACTGTATGGAAACGAAAGTGCCAATATTGATAAATGCGCCAACGCATTGTGTTAATGTGTGATTGGCACATTGTTCTAAGCGTCCTCCCCTTGGAATCAGAGCTTAAAATTTTTTTCTCAATGAAAGAAACCATTCCAACAGTCTCATTTTCAATGTTTTACTGTCTCATTCGTAAATGGCCGACACCAGAACAAACGAAGAGAGACGAAGAATTTTCGTTTCTCACAGAAAAAAATGAGAGAGTATAATTGACAACGTCACTTTTTCCTTTATGACAAGACGAAACCAAACTAACGTCTTCAGGGAGCATCAGCAGAATTTCAATTCTCATTCTTTCATCGATGTACTGAAAATCTGTGACGCTTGGCTATAAAAAATGACTAAAATATGGCAAATCGAGGTAATTACATCGCAGAACCTCTTTGGAAACCAAAACTACAACAAAATCGTGCACTAACAGGTGAAAATTATCGTGAAAACTTTTTCTGTCATTTTAAATTCTCACAGCTTCGGTTGAGTATCGACACTGCATACTATGAAATTTTCACTGAAAACTGCAAATGACTGAAAGGGCAAATGAAAGAAAAAACACAATTTTGAAACTACTGTCCCGCTTATGTCATTGACTGGACATGGATTTCGTTCTCATAGTTTGCAAGTGACAGTAATTTCTCGTCATTTAAGTCTATTTTTAGTAAATGAAAATGACTTTTATGAGCTCTGCTGGGAATTCACGTAGGTTGACGTTCAGTCAATTCTCGTAAACCTTATGTGATTATTCTATTAATTTTTTTTTCATTTTCGACACGTAGATTAATTCAATTTGACATTTGAAACCATTTTACGTGATTTCGATAAATAGACACTGCTTTTCTTTCGAAGTACCCTTTTTGTAATGTATAGATAGTTTTTGAGACAAGATGTGATTCAAAATCAGAGGTGTTTGTTTCCTTTTAGTAGATCTATTTTAAATCGTTTGCTATCGATGTAGAACTCAATTTCGACTCTTTTCAATGTTTTCATTCTAAAATGGGTTGACTTATTATGGCAGTCATTTATAGGCACTTGTAAAATTTATAGTTTGATCTTTTTACAAAAGTTCAAATTTTCCAAATTTCAATTTACATGAAGATCAAATTTAGGATAAACAAAATATGCTAAGGGCCATATTCAGGAGTGTTCTAGTTCTAGATGCACAATTTATGTCACTTACAAAACCTAAATCTGGAAATTGTAACTTAAAAACTGATTACCCCAGCACCGTATCACTCGTGTATATAAAAAAACCCTTCTTAATCCACCTAATGGTGTGATAATGCCTTTTTATTACCATATTAATACACATTTACAGTTTTTTCCCGAATCTCGGCAAAACAAACAAAAGCTCGGCAAAAATTGAAAAAACTGAAATTCTCGGTATTTTACTTTCACCGAGATTTTCGGTCTCGAGAAAACTATAAATTACTGAGATCTTCGTCGCTTTTGAAAACAAATTATCGAAATTATCGGTGTTCAAGCATGTGAGCTAATGCCGAGATTATAAGCAATTAAGAAAAATAAAATGTTAAATATAAAATAGACATTCTATTTGTAATTCGTTATCATTGATTTATTTATTCAAACATTATGTTGGCTGTTGCCCTAATAGGCTTGGAAATGTAAAATAAGAAAAAAATATGTAATGGATGCGCTTCCATGTTATTTACAGTATTTTTCGCAGAAAATCCGATTCCGGCTACAACGAAAGTAATGGCTTAATAAAACATTGAATATTTAAAGAAATATAACATACCAGAGTCCGATCAATTTCATGCAGTAGATTAGCGTTGCGAGAATCTTAATCCTGTAAGTACGCTTAGGGGGATTGCTTGTCAAGAATAATCCTCGAACATTGAACAAATTTGTTCCTAACATCAAGGAACATATCGCTATATTCGGATTCAATTTTTATTTGAAACTAATTCCACATATGCACTTATTTACATCACTCAGTTTTGCACTGAAGAAAACTGGTTACTTTGATGAATCACCGAATTTCGGTAGTTTAAAAATTTGTTTACCGAGATTTCGGTAAGTTGATGTCATTAATTTGCTGATTTCGGCAAAACGACCAATTGCTGGTAAACACAGTAATTTACAAAACCGAATATCAGTATAACATTTTGAATTGCCGAGAGATCGGAAATAGTAAACCGAGAATTTTGGAAAAAGCTATCTTAGCCGAAATTTCAGTAAAATATCGCTTTGTCGTTCGTTTTCAGTATTTTTTTTCGACGAGATCAAAATTAAGTTTTAAGTGTGTAGTCTCATTAGAACATTTGTAATATTTTGCCCTCGTCCATTGGTATTGTGAGCTTATCAAATAACCTAATAGTAGCTTCCAAATGAGTCTAAGTCTTTCGAAATCGATTCTTTTATCTCCGAGAAATTTTGTTGCATTGAAAAACACTGGGATTTGTTGGTTACGTCACATATAAAATTGCATCACTCGAACTGGAAATGTTCTCCATTACCCTTGCAAATTTGATTGACATTGTTAGCTTTCAAATAAGCCTAAGCTTTAGGGATGTCCGATACCGAGTCGATACTTTGAGGTATCGATACTTTCTATCAAGAATCGGGTATTTTTGGTATCGATATCACATCAGAGCGATACTGTTAGTATCGATACTTTTGGTCTCGATACTTACAGTATCGCAACAGGTTAAAGTCAATTCCCATTACGACGGAATATTTTTTATTGGTTTCAATTACAGAGGCATTAACCAGAAACATTTCAAAAGCCTGTGTGCGGGGTTGGGAATCGAACCCAAATGGGCTGCGTGAAAAGTATCGACTATACCTGGGTGAAAGGTATATATTATACCCGTCCCCAATGGAACATATTTTTTTCTTCGGCTTCGACGAAGTGCCAGGCCCGTGTATGGATTAGTATGACGTGTACTAGCCGTCTTTGAAACTCGTTCTCGACAATCTCGCTTCGTCCCACGAATGCACTGAAAGAGAGTTCAATGAGAGAAAACCATCAACAAAACACGCACATAAAGGCCATATTCTCAGAGGATTCAATAATATAATTTTTAACACTCATATCACTTTCTCTCAGTGCGCCTGTGGGACGACGCGAGATTGTCGAGAACGAATATCAACGACGGCTAGTCCACGTCATACCAATACATGCGCGAGACTGGTGCTTCCGTTCCGTCCGTCCCCGGTCCCGTCGTAATAGCAAAATTCGGAATTGTTCGGAAATCTTCGCGTGTCGCCTTCAACTCATCAGTGGCTTGCGGAAATTCTTTGACGTGGACCAAAAGTCGTGAGAGGCAATCTATGTGGCAAGAAATATACGTATTGTTCGGATACGCGCGAAAGAGACTAAAAGAAAAAAACTGTTGAAAAGAAATTACATCCTTTCTCGCACGTTGCTTATTTATTCTAATTTTAAGGGCATATTCAGGAGTGTTCTAGTTCTAGATGCATAATTTATGTCAGTTTTAAAATTTAAATCTAACAATAATAACAAAATAAACTGGCAGCCCCAGCAGCGTTTTATCTGTGTTTCAAATATAGAAAAAATAGAACGGCAGTGCATACCAGTTTAAAATTTGGCAGTAGAACTGTTCGAATAAATAAAACCAAAACGACTTGCTGGGGATACGTTTGTTTTAGTTTCAGGTACATTATAGACCACCCATTTGAATCTTGCAGCTGCTAAGGGCATGTTCAGGAGTGGTTTAGTTCCAGATGCATAATTTATGTCAGTTACAAAATTTAAATCTGAATTTTATAAAAAGAAAAACTGGCAGCCCCAGCCGTGTTTTACTCGTATTTCAAATATACAAAAAAAAAGAACGGCATCGTAGATCAGTTTTAAATTTGACAGAAGAACTGGTCGAATAAATAAAACTAGAACGGCTTGCTGGGGATACATTTGTTCCAGTTTCTGCTCTATTTCAGATCTTCCATATAGAACTTCTAGCTGCTGAATTTGCTCTAAGTTTGCTCTAATAACAGTGTTTGCAACAACAAAAAAAGAAAATATGAATGTATTTTATGTGAAGGTGAGAACATCAGGGGCTCACCGTTGGTCGTAACACGTATACTGGTGATGCAACAAATTTATGGAAAAAATTTTCTGTACATCATTAAATAACTCCACAGTCGACAGTTTTATTTTATTCCGAAATGATTGCTGCCCAAGTATCAATTGATACTCATTGGTATCGATACTTTATTGCCTATCGATACCCAAAATTTCGGTATCCCGATACCCTAGGTATCGATACTTTGTCTTCCGAATACCATCCCTACTAAGCTTATCGAAATTTGTTGAGTCATCTTCCAGAAAATTCAACCGATGAAAAATGTGCAATTATTCGTATTTGTCCTGTATACTATTATATCTTAAGATCCGGAACAACAACCATTTGTTCTTCGAAATTGTTGCACAATTTAATAATAGCTTTCTAACGAGCGTAAAGTTGTAAAAATCGGCCAAGCCATCTCTGAGAAAATTGAGCGGTAAAAAAAACAATGCATTTTGTCGCTTACGTCACTTATACCATTATATCTTCGGAACCTCAGTGCAGAGCTGCAAATTGTCAGTCATGTCAAATGACCTTGACAGACTGACTAAAATCATCGTCAACTGTAATCGGTACGATCAAAGTGTCTGTCAAATGAGATACTCGATAGTTCAATGACCAAGTAGAAGTATACTCAGTATACAGATGACGCATTTTGTTCTCTCTCTCATTCTCCTATTCCCTGTTGACGTACAAAAATTTCATGAGAGTACTAACATAAACATAAATTGATAAAGTTCATTGTTCTTTGTAAAAAGTCATTGGATTTCGTAGTTTATTGGTGTTCATGAATTTAATTCAATGTTTATGCTGCTTGATTAATATTTAGTCACATCGTAATCAAGCGGTGACAGGAGAAATGAAGATAATATCAATCGCATCGACAATCAATGAGCGTCCTGGTGAGTATAATATCACGAGAATTTAAGTTATGACAGATCGGCTCTCAGGCACTCAATATATGACGATTGGTAGAGCCTGGTTGACAGCAGTCCAGTGACATAAACTTTCCAATCTTCGTCGTGCAAAGTTGCTCGTTGATAGTGACATTTAGCAGCTCTGCCTCAGTGTTAACAGTTTCACCACAAACGAATTTCCAGACATGACAGTCACGATCTTTTTTTGGCGCACATCTTCGTTCCTCCGTGAAACTGGCACCAATTGTGAAAAATTGGTTGCACTGCTGAGTTCCCATCATACATTCATAATGCAAATGTCAAACCGTGAGAACCCTTTCGATTCGGTAGCTCATTTGTATATATTGAGATTTTATGGCACACTTTGGTTGAAATGATAACAATGCAATTAATCTCGCGCTTCACCAAGCGGTGAGTGCGGCCATTTCAGAAGGTACCGGGAACGAACCACATTTTTCAAAAATATTTATAAGCACATACATGTCTTTATTATTTATCTTTGGTTTCACGTTACGTTCACGTTTCGTCTTCGACTCATCAGTGCATTGGCAGATGGAAAAAGTTATTTATTTTTAAGGAGACTTTGAAAAATTTGTGAACAATAATTTTTCAGTACTAGTTTTTCAGAAAACTAAATATAAGGGGCTCTTTTTTAGTGTTACTTTTGTTTATAAGTGCCACCAATCAAATATCGTTTCCGATGTTCAATTATGATTGCTAGTATACCACAAGCTAAATTGTCGCAATGAAAGTAGGATCCTCGTCGTAATTTATTGAAATTAATCAACAGATCCGGTCAAACGAAATGCTAAGCACATCATTTAGCATAATTCATTCCAAAAGTTTGACAATTAAGTAAATATGTTTCCTCGTTAATCTTCTCAGTGTTTCCAGAAAAAAACACTCTCCCAATCCATTAGATTTCAATGTATAAATCTAAACTCATATTATGTCAAACGAAATGTCCTCACTGTGAAAAGTAAACGGTGTCAAATTTACACCGTTCTCCGGCGCCGTGCGATTCGTTCCACTGGGAAGTTGTTACAGAGCTGCATAAATAAAGGAATTAAATGTTCTCTAGTTTGCTCGCGCGCGTCTCGCAAATAAAACGCTTCAAATCCCAAAGCGGTAACTAATCCCTTTAACGGTGTGAAAGCGCATTAGCAAAAAAAAAAAAAAATAGAAAAAGATTCTCCGTTCGTTCGTTCGTTTTTTCCCCTTGCACAACTCCTTTCGGGCATTACAATGAAGCGACCAGGGAGAGTGGATAATATATTTTCCACATAATTGTGTGTTGCTTAGCTATTCATTTGCACCTCTTGTTCCGGAAAATGGACGGCCCCGGACCACATTCGTCACTTTTTTCCCCCTGTACGCAGCAATGAATTGTAATGGGCAACAGCGTGAGTGAACCGGCGAATGGTTTTCACCCTCGTTCACTTCAAGTTACCGGTTTGACAGTGTCTCCATTCTCAAGTGCCACTTTTCCCACGGCTTTCGACGACGGCAAAGTGGCTGACGCTGTTCAATCTAGCGAAGTGCATTCGGGTGCTAAATTTAAAACTGACCAACTGCGTCGTCGGGGTTCGATTGGTCCTTCGGTAGTAGGATTGCGTCAAACCAAGCACAATACGTACCTATAGTCACCGTCCCTTTCCGTTGTTGTGGTCCGTCTAACGACGGTTGGTGTGCCTTCCGGCTTCTTAGTTGTCACCTTTTTACCGGAAGCATTATTGGATTACGGTAAAAAGATTCAGTCTCTTGGTCGTCCATTTGATAAGGGCAGGAAAACCAACACATTTGTTTCTTTAAGTGAGTTTCCTTGAATGGAAAGACGAACGGGTTAGGACGAAACCCACGCTCTTGTCCTCCACAGTGAAGTTTTCCTTTCGTGTAGTTTTTGCTACACAAGGAAACTCGTCAAAGATAAACTCAAGATTACAATGTCCCATACGATTAATCGAAAAATATCGGACCATTGATCGTGAACCAGTGAACTTAGTAATAGTGTAAATTTGTTGACCCTTCGTTAATAAGCGTCGATAAACATTTGAAAATGACGATAAAATTCCATAGCAACAATACAAGTTTGGAAGGAAGTAAACATACCGCACAAAATATGTTGTAACATCCATTCACTTTAATGCTTCGCAAGATAAGAATATTGCAAACTGAACCGATTCTTAGCAATAATTTTAGTTGATTTTTGTTTTCCTGCAGCAAAATCCACTCGATATGCAGCGGAGAACTGCAATTTCTGTCATATTGCAACTTAACGTTAATTCTACATAAACAAACATTGTCATAGTTACGACGCATGTAGCGATTCGACGCTTGTTGTTTTGTTTCAAATAATAATTGAAGTACAACTGACGGTGAACCGAAATCGTCGAGGGGTCCTATTTGAATGGTACATGAGAAATCATAGACTATATCTTGAGTTTATCTTTGAACTCGTGTTTCGATAAATTTTCAAACTATATCTTAATAATCAGTGCGCATAATTACATTGTACATAGGTTTACAGAGGCTTGTAAACTGTTTTAGTTACGGCTGTTGTTCAAAGTTTTTTAGCCGGCTATCGCTGTGGGATATGTTGCTTGCATTAGGCCACTAACGAACAAACAAGCGAATCAGACCCGTAAACATTTCATACGACATAAATCGAAGCATGCCGTATTTTTTAAAGTGATGAATTTACATCACATCCCATAACGTTTAAACGACGACACGACCTGCCACTCGTATATTAAAACTGTATCACAAATTTAACTACCCCTCAGTAACTCGTAATGTCAAAATGAAATCGTTCGAAAAATATGTGTAACTGGCCACCAAGACTAAACAACTGTTGTTTTCGAATAACAGTTACCTTCACCGTGGCTACCGATAAAATGAGAAGATTGTGTAAATATCGATCTGCACATAATTTTTATTGTAATTTGGAATTGTTTTAACACATACATTCACAGTGAACCTGTATATCGATCGAATCAGAAATTTTCATTTAGTCTTTCGATCGAGTTCGAGTTTTTCATATAAAATAACACTCGATTGAAGTATATGAATTGAACTTCACATTCGATCGAAATGCAGAATCGCAGTAAATGTATGTATTTAAAAATGCCATATTGCGTGAAAAATAATTGACAGGTCGTTATTGTATGTCTGGTAATCATCTCCCGTTTATTAAAGAAATTTATTGTTAAGGAGTTTGTGTCCATATTCCAATTACTGCACATATTTGTTGGTTTTATCATGAACAATTTTGTATGAAACATTTATAATATTACCAGTAATAATAGTATTTTAATTCAATTTCTTAATTTTTATCATTAATCTCTTTCATCCAATATTATTTCAATGTAATATCATGTTATCAAGAGAAAAGTTCTCGTATTTCAGTCTCATATGAAAAATCGGTATTATGCGGATATCCATTTCGAACTGATATGCTTTAAAGCTTATTTTGATAAAAGAAATTACACAAAGCACATAATTTGGATTACTTTAAAATCCGAGATTTTATCAGAAGTTGCCTAGAAAGTTTTAAAAAGAAATTATACGTTTGAATAATGTTGATGTTTGATGCTATTACCTACGGGTAATTTAAGTACCGGATTCTGATTTCTTCTTTTAGAACAGTATGCAAATACACCATACAATAGACCTCTTTTCACAAGGAAACTTGTATCGTGGCTTGGAAATCTGAGAGATAGTGTTAAATTGTCGGTCACTGCTAAAAAATTTATTTACATAGCATATGTTATCAATCCAATGGATGTAAGGCTTGTCTCCAAAAGATCCGTTAATGGAATATTACTGATGCAATAGTCTTCGATAGGATCGAAACTGCTAATTTGGTATCCGGCTGGATGACGATCCCTACCGAATTTGAACCATCTTCCGCAATCGAGTAAACAGTCAGTCGAATTTGAATGATTTATGTTAAAGAAGAAAATTGAACATTTCTTCTCTATACTTGTTTATGTTGTTTATGTTTATTTGAACTTTTGAAGCGCCTTGGTAACAAGCTCGTAGCAACCGTGGCAGTGTTGCTCCAGAAGATTATTTTTATCATTACCAAGGGGTGGCTCAATTTACTAATTAACTAACTGTAACTGAGGTTGAATTGTTAACGGACACTTTTGATACTGATTTTTCTTCGGAGTGCCTGGTCGTGTCGTCGGTTTAAATCTAAATTTTCTTTCTGCTTTGATGTCAAATTCAGTAAAAATAGCTGTGAAACTACTGATATAACACATTGTTGCATCTTTTGGGTTGCAAATTTGAGGCAATTGCGAAGCACCATTTAGGTGCATCTATCGAGACGTAAATTTACACGAATTTTTCGCGCTGAGCATGCTTCATCCACAGCGGCAGTAGGCAAAGAAAGTACTGGTTATATATTTTTGTTCAGGGAATGCATTCAATGCATTGCTTTTAATCGATTTTTGCAAAAATATTGTAATATCGGGTGTACAACTTTGCTTCCGCCGTTTTCCGATAGGTGGCTGTACCGGCTGAGGCTGGTTAAAATACATAGATGATAATGCCTTCAAGGTGAGTGTTTACAGTGCCTAACGAATTGTCTTCGCCGTTTCAGTGACAGTTGTTCTTGTTTTCGTATTATTCACGCTCGAAAATGTCTGTTTATGTGCCCAATTCGAAAAAAAATGCAACTGAAGCGCATCGAATGCTTTCAGAAACTTACGGTGATGCTGCTCTGAGTAAAAGAACGTGTCGGGAGTGGTTTCAACGTTTTAAAAATGGTGATTTCGATGTCGAAGACAAACATGATGGTGGAAGTCCAGTTCGGGTTTACATCTCATCCAAGTCAGTCGATAAAATAAAACCGCTTACATTGGGGACAGAAGAAACCAAGTACAGTATTGTGTAGTGAACTATAGAACGGTCTCGAAATGATTGAACCAAACGAACAAAAGCTACCGCCGGTACGAAAGAATACAATTATTGTTGACTTCAGACAGTGCAAAATTCGACCTTCGATACGAGAACTTGAAGGTTTGCTTAAGGAGCAAATGCATCTTGACATTAAACGTGTGCATTTACTTCAATGCAATAAGACCAATAATGTTGTTTATATCCAGTTCTATAAAGAGTTGGATGCAATTCAATTCGCTAAAGACAATAATAATGTGCACTATGTGGAGCATGAAAATATCAAGTACAACATTCCAGTATATGGCTGCAAATTGATCTATGCAGACGATTTAAAATTGTACCTCGTAGTTCGTACCGTAGAGGATTGCCAGCGGTTACAATATTTACTAGAATTGTTCGTAGATTGGTGTCACAGAAACAAGCTAATTATTAACGTGGCAAAATGTCAGGTGATTACATTCCACCGTACTTTGAATCCTGTGAAATTTAATTACAGTATTGGTGGCTCTGTTCTGACTAGAGTTAACCAGGTGAGCGATTTAGGAGTATTGTTGGATGAAAAACTGACCTTTGATTCACATCGATCACTGATCATTTCAAAAGCTTCACGTCAATTGGGATTTATTTCAAAAATCGCTAAGGACTTTAAAGATCCTCATTGCTTGAAGGCATTATATTGCTCACTCGTTAGACCTATTCTTGAGAACGCTTCATCAGTTTGGTTACCGTATCAGCTCTCGTGGTGCATGCGAATTGAACGAGTTCAAAAGCGGTTTGTTCGTTTAGCATTACGGAATTTACCGTGGAGAGATCCCTCGAATCTCCCACCATATCCGGATAGATGTCGACTAATCGGAATCGAATCGCTGTTACGTCGCCGTAAAATACAACAGGCAGTAGTTATTGCAAAACTGATCAACGGAGAAATCGATGCACCGGAATTGCGATCCGAAATTAATTTTCGAGCACCGAACAGAACCCTGCGGAATGGCACTCTACTTCAGCAAAGATTTCATAGAACTAGTTTTGGATGTAATGAACCGATAACCGCTGCCATTCGATCATTCACTGCTGTAGAAGATCTTTTTGAGTTTGGCGAATCATCCAGCCGCTTCGCTAGTAAAGTCAAACGATCTTCTGTGTTTTGATATTTTTTCTAGTCTTTAATTTTTGTTTTTAATTAAATTATGTGTATTTTGTTTTTAATAATGTTATGTGACTATTAGTTTTAGATGTATTGTGATAATTATTATATGTTGTTTTTTTAAAAGATGGTGGTTTTTGCGCCCGTTTGAGAATGACATATTTTATGTTCAACTCAAATGGGTTTTTCTCCACCCATATCCATGTAGATTTCGTATCCGATGGATATTACAATAATAAATAAATAAATAAATAAATAAATATATGGAAGATAGTGCTGTAGAAGTGCGTGTGCATGATCTTCCCTCAAGCGTCATCGATCCTTATATTCGCAAAACTATGTCCCAATACGGAGAGATTCTCTCTATCGAAAAAGAAAAGCGGAAGAACTTTTTCCCCGGTATTCTAAATGGCGTACGTTTGTTACGCATGCGCTTGAAGAGGCCTATACCCTCTTATGTGATTTTCGGTCAAGATACAAGAATTCCGTGCAAATCAATTGTCCGATAGGTGGCTGTACCGGCTGAGGCTGGTTAAAATACATAGATGATAATGCCTTCAAGGTGAGTGTTTACAGTGCCTAACGAATTGTCTTCGCCGTTTCAGTGACAGTTGTTCTTGTTTTCGTATTATTCACGCTCGAAAATGTCTGTTTATGTGCCCAATTCGAAAAAAAATGCAACTGAAGCGCATCGAATGCTTTCAGAAACTTACGGTGATGCTGCTCTGAGTAAAAGAACGTGTCGGGAGTGGTTTCAACGTTTTAAAAATGGTGATTTCGATGTCGAAGACAAACATGATGGTGGAAGTCCAGTTCGGGTTTACATCTCATCCAAGTCAGTCGATAAAACAAAACCGCTTACATTGGGGACAGAAGAAACCAAGTACAGTATTGTGTAGTGAACTATAGAACGGTCTCGAAATGATTGAACCAAACGAACAAAAGCTACCGCCGGTACGAAAGAATACAATTATTGTTGACTTCAGACAGTGCAAAATTCGACCCTCGATACGAGAACTTGAAGGTTTGCTTAAGGAGCAAATGCATCTTGACATTAAACGTGTGCATTTACTTCAATGCAATAAGACCAATAATGTTGTTTATATCCAGTTCTATAAAGAGTTGGATGCAATTCAATTCGCTAAAGACAATAATAATGTGCACTATGTGGAGCATGAAAATATCAAGTACAACATTCCAGTATATATGGAAGATAGTGCTGTAGAAGTGCGTGTGCATGATCTTCCCTCAAGCGTCATCGATCCTTATATTCGCAAAACTATGTCCCAATACGGAGAGATTCTCTCTATCGAAAAAGAAAAGCGGAAGAACTTTTTCCCCGGTATTCTAAATGGCGTACGTTTGTTACGCATGCGCTTGAAGAGGCCTATACCCTCTTATGTGATTTTCGGTCAAGATACAAGAATTCCGTGCAAATCAATTGTTACCTATGACAATCAGATGGCCACATGTCAATATTGCCAAAACGCCGTTCACTACGGTAAGCCATGTGATGAACCGGACAAGGAGACAACTATACCAAAGGACAACGGTGCTTCCTTCACATCAACCCTAAGCAACCCCAGTACACCTGTGACAGTCACCAACAACAGGGAAGTATCCCCTTCAACAAAACCATCCAGCGTAACCCCTATAGAACAAAGTACACCACCTGCAGTTAACAGCTGACCATCCAACCAACCAGCAACTGCAAACAATGTACAAAAAGGCGCATCTACAGCAACTAGCAACGAAATCAACAACAATACCACGGCAATGGATGACGAGACGAACCACGAACAAACTGCCCCTCAATCCTCGCAGGAGGAAAATGGAAGCTCCTCTCCCCCTAGAATAAGGGTGACAACGAGATCCAATACAAAAAAAAATTTATCTAAAACTTCAGCTAAATCGGCCACGTAAAGCTTGTACGCAAATAGGCCTGAATAAAATATCTTTGAAATAAAAAAAAAATGATGATGGAAGAGAAAAAACCTTCTAAGATGAATAACAATTTACTACGAGCTCTTAAAACCGGGTGAAACCATCACAGAAGATCACTACCGAACGCCACAGTATCAAGAGCGACATGACAAAGTCATCCTCCAACACGACAATGCTCGGCCTCGGCAAAAGTGGTCAAAAAGTACCTGGAAACGCTGAAATGGGAAGTCTTGCCCCACCCGCCCCACGTCCCGGTTAGGTGGTTCAATGCATAGGACGCTGGTCTTACAAGCCAGTAGTCGTATGTTCGTGCCCCGACCTGGAAGGATTCTTAGCGTCAGTAGGATCCATAGTACTAGCCATACAATGATTCTGTACGCTATATGAATCGGCTGCGAAGTCTGTTGAAACAGAAAGGCCAAATTCCACAAAAGGAATGTAATGCCAAGACTTTGCTTTGCCCCACCCGCCGTATTCCCCAGATGTCGCCCCTTCTGACTTCCACCTATTCCGTTCGATGGCACACGGCCTGGCAGATCAACATTTTCAATCCTTCGAAGAGTTGGAAAAATGGATTGCTTCATGGATAGCGTCCTTTTTTCGAGCCGGGATCCGAAAATTTCCGGAAAGATGGGAGAAAGTTGTCGCTAGCGACGGACAATACTTTGAATAATACATCTCTAAGCACTTTTTCGCGATAAAGCTTTAAATTTTGGTAAAAAACGGCGGAAGCAAAGTTGTACACCTAATATAAATAACCAAAAAGAAGCAGTCACTTGCTGTTAGACCCTTTTATAGTTATAAGATCCATTATTCGTTGAAAAAAAACATTTTTGCCTTTTTCATATGCGCACTCAATTTTCTCCAAAATTTCTTTACCGATTTTCACAAACTAACATGCAAATAAGTCTTGAAATCTCAAAAATCTTGATTCAAATGAAAGATCTCATTGTCTTGAAATATATTGTGCAATTCCATCCAGATACGACTTCCGATTCCGAAATTATATGGCGATGTGTGTAAAAACTTGCAACCGTTATACAAAATGACGATGCAAAACCGGCGCGCATTGGTGTTTGCACAGCTTGCTTTGTTAAACTTCATATAGCGTGCAGGGTTGTCACATTTAAATCTGTATTTTTCAGGAGAAAAATTTGTGTCGAGAGATCATAATTCTGTACTGGAAATCTGTAGATGAAATGAAAGTCATTAAATCGAATACGAAAATGACAGCTACTTTTTGCTTAGAGGTAACGTTTATTGTGATGTAATTAACAATCATTTAATTTTGCTAGCTTACATTATGACCAACTTCACCATCTTTCCATATTATCAGAAGAAGATTTAAAAAAGTTCGGGTGTGTAATGTCAGAGATATGACACGATTTTTTTATACTTTCGAATTCGAATTGAGAGTTGATCGATTATGTGAATTGTGAAACTTTCCTCCTTTTCACTACTAGAATTTTAAACGATTTTTGACGTCGATTATATCATTTCGGATTTGCATATTTCATTGAAAGAAATTATCAAGATGCTGTACAGGATTCATTTCTGCCTTTTAGAAGGACCAAATTGTGGAATTCTCTACGATATTTAGCACAGTTCGGAACATTTTTCTCGAACAATCTTCGCACAGCGAAAAGCGCACGAAGCAAATCAAATTATTTTGGATTTTCACTAAACTGATGATTTTTACCTTTGATTTGCAAAGAAGTAATCTTAGTAGTTCTTTAGATAACATTTAGAGACAATAGAAAGGCAGATTTTGTATGTTGTCCACTTTTCGTTTTCTTTCTCTCCAATTCAAACGACCAGCAGCTCTGTTGTCTGATGCAATCGCTCTTGCTTGAATTGAAACTAGCTTTGCGAACAAACCGCAACACATCGGCTCGCATTTCCAAATGATGCAAAACTGGTTTAATGCGTCTGTGTGTAAAGGGGTAAAGTGTGTTTACAATTGCACACTGTCGTTCAGAGCGACGGTGCGATAGATTTGGCTAAAAACTGATTTAATTTGTAGGCTATACTAGTTACTAACTAAACGAACCAACATCGGCTTTACCGGTTTCCCTGTTATCGGGTTTGAAGGTACCGGAAATACTGGTCAATAACTTCTAAATGGAGCTCACTTAATTTTCTTAAAGATGGCTGAACCGATTTTCACAAGCTTAGGCTCAAATAAAAGGGGGTCCCATAAGCTGCAATTTAATTTCACACGGATCCGACTCACAGTTCCGGACCTAGAGCATTGAGTGTGCTGAAAGCTTATGCCGTTTTTCATTGAAAAACAATGGTTTTGCACTTTCGAGCAGAAATCCAACATTCTGACGGTGTTTCATTGGGATTTCTGCTCGAAAGTGCAAAATCAGAGCAATCCACGCCACCAGTGTTTTTCAATGAAAAACGGCATTAATTTGGCATATTTTTTACAAACTTGAAAGGTTATACTACTGTGGGCAAAAGTAGTGAGACTTTTGAATTCCATTTCGCGCGGAAACCTTATTCGTCGCAATGTTTTTTCCTAGGTTGGTATGACTGTCAGTGACATCTGTGCCAATTGTCATGTCAGAATGTTCAATAGCGTTTAGTATACGTCTGTCTTTCTGAAGTATTAAAAGATTTTTACGATGAGTGAAATTATTCAACAAAGAAGTTCCATTAAATTTTATGTACGGAATCAAATTTCTGGTGCCGAATCGTTCAGATTGTTGCAAAAGCTGTTCGGTGATATGCCTATTGCGGAAATTGATTTTAACAACTGTTTCGATGATTGGAAAAAACGTTAGCACAAGTGTATTGTGCCCAGGGGGGATTACTTTGAGGAAGACGAAATAGATTTGGAAGAATAAACAAAGAATTTTGAATTAAACTTTCCAATTTTTATCTAGTTTAAAATATTTTTGTTGGAAGAATCGTATAATGATATTTATGAAAACATAAGTTATTAGCTAACCCACATTCACTTCAGCCCACAAAAAAAAAAAGAAACATCACCAAAAATTAATGTTAAAATGTGAAATACGTCTGTTAAGTAAAATTTGAGTAAATGAACAAACTGCCATCTCAGGATATAATTACATTTTATGTTTAGCCCAAGTAACCAAAAGTTTGTAAAAAAAGATTTGGATTAAGCTGTGTACAAAGCATTCCGAACAGTCCGTTTTTTGAGGAATTACCCATACTTCAATGTTCACCCGACGCAACAGAACAAACTTTGAAGCACTTCCTTGTACAGTTTTTAAACATCGAGAAAGTTTTCTCAGAACTTGTTCCGTACGTTCAAGTTGCCAAAATGTGCCACGCATACTTTAGAGCTCTAATAAAGTGGATATTTTTAGGTACTAAGGAACTTTTGGTGACTTGGAGTAAGTTGATATTGATCTTACTAATTTGAGCATTTTTCTCAGCAAGGATGGCTTTTATCGAATCAAAGAACGCTCACTAGCAACTCTTCGCACGATTCAATCAGTACCATCAAAGAGAGACGAATATCATCGCAGCAACAAAAAACCGGCATTACAGGTTAGCACGCTGCTCTGGGGATTCACTCTGAAGCAAAAAAAAAGGTCGCTCATTCTCGTTACGGGCAGTTGATAATTGCGATAGAATCATTCTACTATTGCCGCTTATTCTAACTATGTGCATATAATATTTGTATGAGTGTTGCCTATGAAAATGTCTGTGAATGCTCCACACAAGGGTTTTGACATATTGCAACCAAGTATGATCAATATCAAGTCGAATCATCGATTCGATTTTCTGCGATAATTGTCAGCTTGCGATTCTCTCTTGATGAATTTTGGTTCACAGCGCCGATCATCGCAAAACTGTATCTATTTTGGTAAGGGCCGTGAAATACTCAGAGTATGAGGTGAAATACTCACGGTTCATGCATTGAGAGGCAGCGAGTTTATGTACCAGATTGACGATGTTGAATACAATATTGAGAAATATGGAGCCGCTCTCTGTCAAATTATCGGCAATCACCAACACTGCATCTCAGAATATGTAATAGTCTCAATCCATCTTGAATAATGATATCTAATTGCCACTTATTGTGTGCGCTCCGTGTAATCTAAATCATTCGATAGCAAAATGCAAGAAAATTCTCTTAGTTTGACCTGAGTGCCAATACAGCACAATCTTTTCATTGATTCACAATGCACAATATTTTTCTCTTGACTCCATTACACACTTGTGTTTACTTGACGAAACTACCCTAAGTCAGTTTCAGTTTTACCGAGCGAAGACGACATTAGTAAAGACTGTCTCAGAAAGTATGGACGCAAAAAAAACCGCTGCAATTTCGCAATGGTTCAGAATCTGTCAATTTTTATGGCTGCGTCCTGTTGTTTACACTCTTCTCTAACCACTTGTGCAGTTGTTTATTTGTTTTCATTAGTTTGTTTCGAAATGCGTAGCCTTTCAGCAGAACAACGTCGAGAAATTGCGTACAAATGGTGCACAGAACGCGGACTGTCACTGAGAAAGATAGCAAAACTGGAAGGAGTAAGTGAAAAAGCCGTGCGAAACGCAATCAGGAAGTTCGGTGAGGATAACACCTTTGAGGATAAACCGAAAACGAGTCGAAAAAAAGGTCCTGCTAACCCTCAGTTGGATAAACGTATACTGAAAGCGTTCGAGCAAAAGAAGGAGGTTTCAGTTCGGGATGTGGCCAGAAAAGTGGGCACTTCGAAGTCAAATGTTCTTCGTGCTAAAGCATGTTTGAATCTTCGAACCTATAAGAAGCAGAAACAACCAAAACGTAGTCCGAAACAAAAGGCATCGATCAAGCCGAGGGTTCGAAAGCGGTACAATACGATTCTTGCTGGATATTTGAACTGCATAATCATGAACGACGAAACCTACGTGAAACTCGATTACAAATTCTTGCCGAGACCACAATATTATACGGCGCGAGAAGGGCAAGTGTTAAACCAGTCCGAGACATCGATTGAAGTCGAAAAATTTGATAAGAAAGCTATGGTCTGGCAAGCAATTTGTAGCTGCGGTAAGATTTCGAAACCCTTCATAACCACTGTTTCAATCAACAGCGAAATATACATCAAGGAATGTTTACAAAAAACGACTTCTACCCATGATTCGAAACCACAAGGATCCTATTGTCCTCTGGCCAGATTTTGCTTCTTGCCACTACTCGGAATCAACAGTATGGTAGAATACTACCAAAAACGTCACTTTCGTCCCAAAAGACATGAATCCACCAAATTGGTCACAACTTCGACTCATTGAGGAATTTTGGTCATTAACGAAGGCACATTTTAGGAAACATGTCTTGGCAGTCGAAACCATTAAACAGTTCGAAAAAGATTGGAAAAAAGTGTCAAAACTTGTCGCCAAGAAGTCTGTACGGAATTTAATGAGAAACGTTTGCAAGAGGGTGTGTCAGCTAGTCTACAATGGCTAAGTAGCAAATGTTGGGAATAATATTCTGTTGTTGTAGTCTAATATTATCAGTATATCGAATAAAATTTGAATATCTAACACTTGTGAATTATTTACAACGAAATCAAAGTGCGTCCATACTTTCTGGGAAAGTCTTTTATCGAAATCATTTGAAAGCAAAATGCACGAAAATTCTCTTAGTTTGACCTAAGCGCCAATACAGCACAATCTTTTCATCGATTCACAATGACCAATATTTTTCTTTTGACTCCATTACACACTTGTGTTTACTTGATGAAAATACCCTGAGTCAGTTTCAGTTTTACCAAGCGAAAATGACATTAGTAAGCAATCATTTTGATACCCAATTAAGTACGTGACTCGAAATGAAGAATCACGTGGATCAAGTATGCATGTGAAATGTCAACACAAAACATCTCGTTACGCGCCAAACAATTTTTGCAACAATCTAGTTTTCTTTCCTTCGACGGCCAAGCACTTATGCAACTCGTTGTGCACCAAATACCTATCGACGATCTAGCAAGCATAGACGACTTTTTCAACGGAAAATTCCATTTTCCATACAAATCAACTTTACGGATTTTTCTCACTTTTTCGGCAAATTATCTACATTTTTTTGATGTACGCAACCCGGTGGGGATAGAAACTGATCGAACAAAAAAGAATCATATACATCCGTCCATCCGTTTTTACTTGATGCGATTACAAATAATGATCTCTGCATTTTTATACATAAGATAGATATGAGAAAGGTATCCTTACACCTCTATGTAGAATAAAACAGGTTTTTCATAAATCCATTTGCATCATTCGCTCTGGTAACTCTATTTACACTCCTTTATCGTTTCTCAGTTGTCTCAGAATGGAGTTAAGTACCAAGACCTCTTTTTCCATTAAACGTTATGTGATGGTGTCTTATAAACCATGTTTATTTAATGACATGACTGAAAGCAACTTTAATGACTGTTGTGGATTCGTGCTTTGCAAAAACTTATCCACTCTACCGATGATTTACTTCCGCAAATGTAATACTGTTCCGCAAAGCGTAGTTAAATTTAAATATGCGTCAAAAAACTTCGGGGTCGACGAGAAGCGACACAAAACAGACGAAGCGTCGGGAAAAAAATACCCCTCCTAACTCATTTAGTATTCTGATTTAACATTCAAATGCCATGTGACAATTTCTCGACGTTCTTGACCTATTCAAAACAAAAACCCGGCCCGGAGAAAGGTACCATCGCGGTGCTCGATGATAAATCGATTGAATTATGCTCGATTGAAAAATGTACGCCAAATTCAATTATTCAGGACATGATTGTGTCCCATCAAAACAGTGCCGCCATGATTTTGCGGGTTCCCTCTCATTGGAAATTCACTGCAAATCTGTGCATGAAATTTTCCCGTCATCGCATGGATAAATAGGTGAATCAAAAACAACAACAAAAAAAAAAGACAACTGTTTCCTTTTGCGCAATGGAACTGGTGAAAGGAAATGCAAAATTAGGCTCCGATATTTTATTATTGCATAGTAATACAGGCACGTTTCCGGGTTGTGGCATTTTTTTTTCAGCCTAAACAAAAACGACAAAGATTATTAATCGATTGGCAGTTTTCCGTGCAGAGATCGGTTTGGTTTTCAATCCGCGTCCTGAACTGGAAATACCCGAGACCGGTTTGTGTCACGAAGTGAGCACAGCAGCATAAAGCAAGTTTCATGCAGTGTGTGGAAAAGCACTATAATTGAATTTGCCACATTGCGAATGGACGTTACGTGACTTTTTTGTTAGATGTAAGCGAGATGAAGTTTGATTTGTGTACCGTTTCCATAACGGGCACCACGACGGGATGATGGATGCAACAGCAATATGGCAACAGTAGAGAGGGGTAAGGGGGGATAAAATTGAGTGGGGGGTAAAGATTTGATCAAACATGAATTCAATTTGGTCTGTGTTTACCGGGGACTCACGTACGCACGTAAGCTGCTCGATTGTTGTTCAATTGAGTCCGCTATTATGTGTTTAGAATAAGCTCGAACATTTCAATCGGAACAATTGAAACGTGTCATTTACAGATGATTGATAATTTATCGGAACAGCTGGGTAATGAACAGTTACGATGTGATATGTAGCAGTAGGATTATGCGTTCACATTCGCGGTTTTCTATAACATTACTTTTAATTTGATTCTATAGGATTATTTGCAATCGAATGCATCAATGAAAGTCTGATACAAAAAAAAACGCTTTTAACACTCCAAATACCAAGCCTCAAAAAAAGTTGGAACGGTAACTTTGAGCAGTCATAGCTCAGCTGTTTTTCAACGAATCTCAACAAATTTTACACCCTCGAACTTTGTGAAGTTCGTAGATTGATTCCAAAACTTTGTAGCAGACGATTGGTAAAGGAAAACCAGTGAAAATTTGATTTTTCCCGTTCCAAGTTTTTTTCACGCGCCCAATATGCCTTATCTGCTTTGCAATTTTCTTTCCTTTGGCATAAACGTCGCATAGAAAATATTGAATACTTCAACTTTACCGAGTCATAACTTTGTTGTTAGTCAACCGATCTTCAAAATTTGTTCACCATTGGAAAGGTACTACTTCCAAAAATAAAATGCACTGAAAAAAACTAAAAACAGGGTAGTCTACCCAAAGTTAGAAGGAAAACTGTAGATAGATGACCTAAGAAAAGGTGAGACTTTTTACAATGATCGTAAATATCTCGAAATTCAAAGCGATGACCTATATATTTTTATACATCATTCGATTGCTAGTGATACCAGCTACAATTTTCGCTCAACTACCATTCCTGCACAATCAAAAGAAAACATTAAACAATCGATGAATTTATAAATATATATGAATTTTTCATTGTTTTTTCACATGTTTGTATATAACTCAAAAATTAAAGCGATGACATGTACATTTTTTTGATTCAAAATATTGGAATCATTACCAGAAACAATGTATTGATGATCAAAATTATATATCCGTTCGAAGAATCTCAAAAAAATTGGTACAAATACAGAGAATTTCTATAATTGAGAAAATTTAGCGAAACAAAATCAAATCAAAACTTTTAAATTTTATGACATATATTTTTTTATTATTTTTGTTGGAAATTTATTATGAACAAAATTTACAATAAAAAAAGCTGAAACTTGGATTTCACTGAAAATCTTAAAAATTTTGGTAAATATACCTAAACTCTAAAAATAATTATGTTTTTGTATTGGACAATTTTTATGCACAACTCAAACGAAATTGACAACTACTCAAATTAGGTTTTTTTGTTTTAGGTTTTCCGTAAAATCTCAAAAAATCGGTACAAGATCGGAAATTTCAAAATTTCAGATATATTTTGCGTTCCAACGTTTCTGCAAATCAAAATGAAAATATTGGAATCCGTTTTGATTTCATCTGTTTCAAAGAGACGTAGAATTTGCTTTTTATTATTAAAATAAATTTTGTGACAACATAAAAATTTTGAATTATTACAATTGTCTTGTACAATAAGAAATAGATTGTAAAATTATATGAATTCCATATACTAACCCATGGCAAAAGAAACCAACTACAATTTGAAAAAAAATTATTGCTTGATTTTTGTTTTACAAGCAATTAAGAACAAAAACATATATCTTCAATTTTTCGCTATCCTAAACGACATCATTTATAATCGATAGAATATTAAAATTTAAATATCAAATACTTAGAATTATTTCGGAATGTATAGAATTCGAAAATCATTTGAATTTTCTATTAGTATACAATTCAGAAAAAGTAGAATTCCGAATTTAGCACAAAAAATTACACGAAATTAAGTAAAACTTGTTTTATTCACTTAGTTGTGTAATGATGCCTTTCTCATATCTCTTTTATTCTCATATAAAAAATGTAATTTTCAAACAGTTTTGTTTGATTTTTGAAAAACATGAAAGCTAGTGCATGAACTAGTGTAACCTACAAACTGAAACAGTTCTCAAATCGGTTAGGTCATCTTTGTCAGTGAAGTGAGTTCCACTATTTCAGGTACTTATGAAACTGAAATCGCCCCGAATATTGGCTTTGCAGCAACCTTTGCGATTAGCACCAATCTATTTGCAGCTTACAGTTGTCTTCGTCTCGTAAAACAACCTCTTCGTTTGAATGCTATTCACTGAATGAAACCTTACACCTATGTTATCAGAACTAACTGGCTCAAGTGGCATGTTCCCCTAGTTATTTGGAGATTTGTGCCTTGCCGTTCAACTTCCTGATGGGAAGGGAAGGATAAAAGAAAAATGGAAGGAAATTGGGAATTGGGTGAGGTGGGAAAACAGAACAAAACATAATGAAATAAATCGTCCTGCATCCCCGAAAGGATGCTGAACGATCTGCAGGTACCAAAATGCACGTTTGATAAAACCTCCAACCACCGAGATGCCATAGAGATTTTACAATAGCGACACCATTCTGCATTCCCAGAAGAATGCAGAACGATTTCTTTCCGAATATGCACTTGAATTAATTTAACACTTTAGAAGACAAAAATACCTTATTTTCATATACAGCTAATAAATGACTTACATGATACGAATATATTTTCTGTCAAATACAAGAAACGGATTTTTTTCGTTTGCCTCAATGTTAGATATAGCAGTTTAAAAATAACCTTTTTTTAACTAGTTTTGCTCATAACTTCGGTTCAGAAAACGCTACCTGAATACGCTAGTCATTAAAAAATTGGTTTTAACCAACTCTAAACGATGTTCAAAGACACCTATACGAAAAGAGAAAAATATAAAAGCTAGAGCAAAAAATCTGATATTTTGAGGAACACCCTAAGTTGCTCTTTAAAAATAGCTGTAACACTGAAACCGTTGCAGATACTACTATGGTGTCCTCAGCAAAGCTGCTCGATATAAGTTTTTCAACAATTTTGCCGAAGAATGCAGTCCTCTATCTCAACACATCCGGAAAATAAGTTTTGGATTACCCTAATAATAAGAGCCACCCTAATACCATGTACATCGACATATGGCTTATCTTCACTGATCATTTGTTTTGAAGACATCATAGCTCTAAAGTATAATAAGGTTAAGCCACAAATGTTTTTGTCCCCCTAAATTGTGGATCAGGACCACTGTGCAATGCAATTTAACTCGGAAATTTTAAAATTTCCGATCTTTTACCTATTTTTTGAGATTCTACGGTCAACCTACAACAAAATCAGAATTTTAGTAGTTATCAATTGCGTTTGGGTTGTGCATAAAAGATGTTTAGATCGTTTGTCCAATACAAAAATATAACTATTTTTAGAGTTTTAAGTTATTTACAAAAATTTTTAAATTTTTCAGTTTCAGTTTTTTTTTGTAAATTTTGTTTATAATAAATTTCCAACTAAAATAATAAAAAAATATATGTCATAAAATTTAAAAGTTTTGATATCATGTTGTTTGGCAAAATTTTCCCAATAATAGAAATACTCTGTATTTGTACCAAATTTCTTGAAATTCTTTAAACGGTCATATAATTTAGGTCATCAATACATTGTTTTTGGTAATGATTCCAATATTCTGAATCAAAAAAATGTACATGTCATCGCTTTAATTTTTGAATTATACACAAACATGTGAAAAAATGAAAAATTTATATAGATTTATAAATTCTAAATATAAATTATAAATTGTTTAATGTTTTCTTTTGATTGTGCAGGAATGGTAGTTGAGCAAAAATTGTAGCTGGTATCACTAGCAATCGAATGATGTATAAAAATATATAGGTCATCGCTTTGAATTTCGAGATATTTACGATCATTGTAAAAAGTCTCATCTTTTCTTAGGTCATCTATCTACAGTTTTCATTATAACTTTGGGTAGACAACACTATTTTTAGTTTTTTTCAGCGCATTTTATTTCTGGAAGTATTACCTTTCCAATGGTGAACAAATTTTGAAGATCGGTTGACTAACAACAAAGTTATGACTCGGTAGAGTTGAAGTTCTCAATATCCGATTCGCGATGCAGGTGCCGCATGAATGCAGATAGGGCACGTTTTGAGCTTGAAAAAAAAACTTGGAACGGGCAAAATCAGATTTTCATTAGTTTTTCCTAAAAGATCGTCAATAATGATATACCTAAAATAATCTACAAACTTCACAAAATTCGAGGGTGAAAAATTTATCGAAATTGGTCAAGTAACAACTGAGCTATGATAGCTCAAAGTTACCGTTCCAACTTTTTTTGAGGCTTGGTGCTTCGCGTAACTTTTTTAGGCTTGGTATTAGGAGTGTTAATCCACCCAGTGGGGACTTAATTCTAGCAATGCTATCGGAACAAATGTCGGTATCCAGCCAGGCTTTGTGCCGATTTCAAAAGCAAACAAAAAGTTTCTCATTTGACAAGCAATCAGTTGCTGCGGACGGCACTTTCCTTCATAACTGCTCAAACCATGAACCGGGAAAAATTGTCAAATAAACTATCTTCGGCCAATTCAGTTGAAGCAGTAAAAAGCTGATTGCCATTTCTGGTCCTACTGGAATAGTGTCAACACCTCCCCTCGATTGCTAGCTTTCGTCTCCTAAACCGTGCAGAGAAACGAAATACTTACAGTTCTGAGTCGGTGGACGAAAAAAAACACTATCCAGTTGTTTATTCATGCCCGCCTTTTACTTATACACCTGGCATAAATGTTTCATCCTTTCGCTTAGTGTCAAATAGCATCTTTCATTCAAATGTATGCTAGTTCTCTGGCTCGCTCTGTCTGCTAAAACCACTTAATCCTATTACGTAAGATTCTCAAAAGTGCTAAACATATGTGCCCTATTTCGTAGTGTTTTTTTTTCGGTTGCACCGCGTAGTATTTATTCGTAAGTAAAACAGTCTTGCTGTAACGTTTCCATTGCCGTTTGCAACTGTTCTGCTGTGCCTTGTGAACGATCCATCGGGTAGACAAAAAACCATGCGGCGGTCGGGCAGTTGGCTAACTTTTTTTTTCGGCAATAGAACTTCCCTTCCGACAGAACACCCCAGAACATATGGGGCATCGTTATGAACTGCCACTGGAGGATTCTCAGTCTTGAAGGTATCCGGTGGCTCTATTGAAAATAACTGCTTTTTCTGCTACTTCCGTTTTTTTTTCGCAACCGATCTCGGTGATGAAAAAAATGGGACATAATGCACTGAGTAAGTTTTAAAACTGCAATTTTTTTTTCGTCACTTTCCGTGGTCAACCACTGAATCAACAAAAAACAACTCCGTGGTTAGCATACCAATACGAACTATTGAAGGTGAGACCGGGGCCAACAGGCCCACGGAACAAATGTGCTTACCGCTCTTGTTTCTTTAAAAAAATCAGATCATTGATTAGATTGTGATGGGAAAAAAATTAAATGAAAGCAGACTTGTCAGTATTTTAGTTCCGTTGACTGGAAAAACCATTCATAGTCTTCGTTCCACGTTACCTTTTACCTTTTACCTTTTACAAATGCAAATGATAATATATATATATATATATATATATATATATATATATATATATATATATATATATATATATATATATATATATATATATATATGTATATATATATATATATATATATATATATATATATATATATATATATATATATATAGATATATATTTCTGATATTACATCTTTTAAGATTTTATCTGATCAACAATTCTTCTCCATGTAACTCGATCCATGGCTGCTTGCCTCCAACCACGTCGGCGCCCGATACTATCCAGGTTTCGCTCCACTTGGTCCAGCCACCGTGAACGCTGCGCTCCTTTTTGTCTTGTACCTGCCGGATTAGAGGTGAACACCAACTTGGTGGGGCTGTTGTCCGGCATTCTCACGACATGTCCCGCCCACCGTACCCTTCCAGCCTGGGCTACTTTCCGGATACTTGGCTCACCGTAGAGTTGCGCTAGTTCGTGGTTCATTCTTCTCCTCCACACTCCATTCTCCTGCACACCACCGAAGATCGTTCTCAGCACCCTCCTTTCGAAGACTTCGAGTGCTTGCAGGTCCCCCTCGAGCATTGTCCACGTTTCGTGCCCGTAGAGAACCACCGGTCTTATCAGTGATTTGTACATGGTGCACTTCGTGCGGGGGTGAAGTTTCCTGAATCTCAATGTTTTGTGGAGTCCATAGTAGGCACGACTTCCGGATATAATGCGCCTCTTGATCTCCCGGCTGGTGTCGTTGTCCGCAGTCACCAGTGAGCCAAGATAGATGAACTCGTCAACCACCTCGAACTCGTCGCCGTCGATCGTAATACTGCTGCCCAGACGTTGCCTATCGCGTTCAGTTCCGCCAGCCAGCATGTACTTTGTCTTAGACACATTTATCCTCAGTCCTACTCGTGCCGCTTCGCGCTTTAGTCGGGTATACAGATCTGCCACCGTCTCCTTGTTTCTACCGATTATATCCACGTCATCAGCGAAGCACACGAATTGTCCGGACTTCGTGAAAATCGTGCCCCGCATGTTGAACCGCGCTCTTCGCATAACTCCTTCAAGTGCGATGTTGAACAGCAGGCAGGACAACCCATCACCTTGTCTTAATCCCCTACGTGATTCGAACGGTTCCGAGAAACCGCCCGCAATCCTGACACAACACTGTACACCATCCATCGTAGCCTTAGTCAGTCTTGTCAGCTTCCCAGGGAAGCCGTTCTCGTCCATAATTTTCCATAGCTCTACACGGTCTACCGTGTCGTATGCGGCTTTGAAGTCGATGAACAGATGATGCGTCGGGACCCGGTATTCACGGCATTTTTGGAGGATTTGCCGTATAGTGAAGATTTGGACGTTTGTTGATCTGCCGTTGATGAACCCGGCCTGATAACTCCCGACAAATCCATTTACCAGTGGTGATAGGCGCCGGAACAGGATCTGGGATAACACTTTGTAGGCGGCATTTGACACTGTGATTGCCCTGTAGTTTGCACAGTCCAATTTGTCACCTTTCTTGTATATCGGGGTGATGACCCCTTCCTTCCACTCCTCCAGTAGCTGTTCTCTGTCCCAGATCTCTTCGATTATTCGGTGCATGCATTCCGTCAGTTTCTCCGGTCCCCTTTTGAAGAGTTCTGCTCCTAGACCATCCTTACCAGTTGCTTTGTTGTTCTTGAGCTGTTGGATAGCATCCTTGACCTCGTTCATAGTGGGCAGTGGTACATCTCCGTCGGCTGCAACACTGACATAATCTTCCTCCTCCAACGCCTGATTGTCCGCCTGTGCACTATTCAGATGTTCATCGTAGTGCTGCCTCCACCTTTCGATCACCTCACGTTCGTCCGTCAGGATGCCACCTTCCTTGTCTCTACACTTTTCGGCTCGCGGCATGAAGCCGTTGCGAGAGTCATTCAGCTTCCTGTAGAACGCCCGTGTATCCTGAGAACGATACAGCATCTCCATCTCCTCTCTCTCCGACTCTTCCAGGTGGCGCTTTTTGTCCCGGAAAAGGCGAGTTTGCTGCTTTCGTCTCTGTTGATACGATTCCACGTTCTGACGGGTGGCTTGACGCAACATCGCTGCGCGTGCTGCATTCTTCTCGTCCAATATCTCCTGGCATTCGCCGTCGAACCATTCATTCCGTCGACTCCTTGGCACGTATCCCAGAACGCTCTCCGCAGCATTGCTGATGGCTGCTTTAGTTCTAGTCCAGCAGTTCTCCAGGGGAGCATCATTGAGCTCCTCCTCCGCTAGTAACGCTGCTTCGAGATGCCGCACGTAGGCAGTCGCGACCTCGGTGTCCCTCAGTCGGTCCAGATTATACCGCGGCGTGCGCCGGTACCGTACGTTATTCACAACGGACAGTTTTGGACGCAGCTTAACCATCACAAGGTAGTGGTCCGAGTCGATGTTAGCGCCCCGATAGGTTCGTACGTCGATAATGTCCGAGAAATGCCGTCCATCAATCAGGACGTGATCGATTTGTGTCTCCGTTTGCATGGGTGATCTCCAGGTGTATCGGTGCAGGAGGCGGTGCTGGAAAAAGGTGCTTTTTATGGCCATGTTCTTGGAGGTGGCAAAGTCGATGAGTCTTAGGCCGTTCTCGTTCGTTTGCTGGTGGGCGCTGAACCTTCCAACCACCGGTCTGAACTCCACCTCCTGGCCAACCTGAGCATTGAAACCGCCGATGACGATCTTGATGTCATGTCTTGGGCAGCGATCGTATTCACGTTCCAGCTGCGCGTAGAATTCGTCTTTGTCGTCATCGCTACTTCCGAGGTGGGGACTATGCACGTTAATTATGCTGATATTGAAGAACCGGCCCTTGATCCTCAACCTGCACATTCTGTCGCTGACCGGCCACCATCCGATCACACGCTTTTGCATCTCCCCCACCACCATAAAAGCTGTTCCCAGCTCGTGTGTGTTGCCGCAGCTTTGGTATATGGTGTGGTTCCCGCGAAAGACCCGCACCGTAGACCCCTTCCAACACACCTCCTGCAGCGCTACGATGTCGAACTTGCGGTCTTTCACTATATCGGATAGTATACGCGTGCTTCCGATGAAGTTGAGAGACTTACAGTTCCACGTACCAAGTTTCCAATCTCTTGTCCGTTTTCGTCGCAAAGGTCTGAGCCGATTAGATCCATCCGAATTTTCTTGTTGAACTTCCTGAGCAAGCCCTTTTTATGGGCGGCTAGCTAGGCCTGCGCCAACCTTGCAGTAACGCTGAAGGACCGCGAGAAGAGAGAGATTTTACCTTTTACCTTTTACCTTTTACCTTTTACCTTTTACCTTATACCTTTTACCTTTTACCTCTTACCTTTTACTTCATTTTTGAACCTCGGCCATTGTATTCTATAAGCATTATTGTCTAGTTTAAAAATGATTTTTTTAAACCTGTATGTATTTACCCTCGTTTGCCCTACCCATATCCTAATATCAACTGTCAATGTGTTAAGATTGCATGTTTTATTTCAGTATTTTGTTAAATGTTAAATTGTACAAGAACGCATTAATGACACTCTAGTTGAGCTTGAACAAACTGCAGATTAAGTGTCAACATTTCAAAGCACCTTCATTCGAATTTTATTTCGCTTTCAGTAATTATACGAATTCAGAAGACACCGGAAGCATTCTAGCTTTCAAGTCCGAGCCATTAACGGATATATTAATGATATGTTTATCTTATTCCTCGGCTAGATACGGTCCAGACTGTTGCATACCATCGTTTCCGTGGGCGTCGTTCGGTATTTTACTTGCTCAGCGTCGTTCCCGCACCAGCAGAACAGCCGTCCGCTCGTCCGTCCGTCCGTCCGAGGAAAGCTCACTTGTATCCGGGCTTGGTAATTAGCACATAATTTCATTGGCAAACATTTGTGTTTGTCATAATTTTGACATCGTAAACAAGAACGCAGCTCGGTCTGCCTTTGGTCTGTATGTAAGCGCACTTTTTTCATAATTTGTGCATATTTAAGATTTAAATAGGAAACTTTTTTTGATCGGGTGCCGATGTAAATCCGTCTGTTGATCTAGCGAGCGAGTTGTTTGGTTTTGAACAAATTTTGGTTTGACAAGAGAAACATTAATTTTTTTCTTCTATCCGGGCAAAGTTTGCCTACTGCAATATGGACGTCTCTGGAATGCTGCGAATTTGTTTTGGTAACTCGTGTAAATGCCTAATTTCGATTAATGATCTTTCCTGATGAGCGAAAGAAACTTTCTGTCGGAAGAAAATTACTCCGAAAACGTGTTCATTTAGAAACGTTACGTTTCAAATTGCTCACCTTCACTCAATCCTTGTTTTTCAATGGGAAAAAGTGTAAAACTCGATAACAGAATAATTTCTTCGACATGATTTGCTTAATTCTGGAATATCGGAAAAGGTTACTATCTGCTTTAGAGCACAAAATATTGGCATTCGCTTGATGTTTCTGATCGATGGTTATTTCCCGCATACGCGAAAAGCAAATTTTTTATTATGTCGAAACCGGAAGAAATAACTGATTAACATATATTACGCTGCTAAAGACAACATAAATCAATCTGTTAGTTGAAAAGCTGTGCGCTGAATTTTGAATTTCAAAACGAAACCAGTTTTTCTATATCTTTCCTTCATGACTTTGGATGTGGAGATCATATCAGTTCCAAAAACATCCAACGAAAAAGTCACATGCAATAATTTCACTAAGTGTACAAATATCGATTAATATTTAAAAGAGGTATGATGTATCGATTAAATATATTACTGAACAAATCAGTGTATTCAAAAAAGCAACAATGAACTGCTTTCACCGTCATTGTCTCCCAGACGGAGTAAGTGATGAATTCTTACTCGACTGATCGTTTTTCAATGCTCTATCAAACCAGAGTGACAGTGACATTATAAATCTAATGACACTTTAGCTAGAGCAATGGACGATGTACACCAATGTAAACCGTTTTGTTGGTTTTCAACCAATTTTCATGGTTCGGTATTGAAGGGAAAATAGGTTCTGTATTTCCGTAAAAACCTAAAAATTTTTTATGATCGGGTGTATAAATAAGTTCGTGCCCTTTTCTTATAGATGGTGTCGCCAGAGTTGCCATGTTATTTTTTCAAACTCAAAAATTCATCTGGATTTGTCTATCTCACCATATTGTGTAAAATCTAGTAAAATTTGTAAAATCTGGGAAACTTTGTAAAATCTGGCAAAACAGATCTGGTTAGTTAGAGTGTCTGGCGAAGCGAGATAAATCTGGCATTTACCAGATGAATCTGGAAACCTAGAAACGCTGGGTGTAATTTGATTTTTATTCCAATGATTTACCACTTCTAAAATGCGTTGGAAATCCGAGCAAAGTCAAACATCAAAACGAGAGCAAACCGAAATCTTATTAAAGCTTGCTTCATTTGGAATTGGAACAAACTTTTGTTCATATTGTGGCGCTCCTGGTGGACGGATTGGGAAGTTCTTGGCGCTCACGTGTCGGGAATTTTATCAGCTTCATATGATTTTTGACATTCCGCAAATCGACTGTACTTTGTTAACAATCAACAAGGAAGCCGAAAGAAGGGAAAAAATGGTGCACAGTTATTTGGAAAATCCATTGTGGTATGCATCTAGGCTAGCTGAACAGCTGAAATTGCCCAGAAATACCGTATGGCGCGTTATCGAACGGTATAAAGAAACATTGACGACGATTCGGCAGCCTCAAGCCGTCGCACAGTGGTTCGAATCAATAAAAACGTGATGTGATGTGAAGTGAAGCCACCATCAGTTCAAGGACTTGCCAGTGGATGCGGGTAGACTTACAGTAGCCCCGATATGACTCATCCATTCACCTTCTTACTATAGCTGTTACCGAAAAGCGAACAAAAAGGGTTGGGCGGATACGTAAGTAGAGTCACTTACTCGTATTCCGCGGGAATAAAAGATGCTCTTCCAACCATAATATCCAGTGCATGGATGAAGCATTTCGCTATACATGCTTGAACCCGCCTGATGGTTTGTTTGAGAAGGGCGCGTCAGACTCATTTCAAACCTTCAGAAGGAAACAAGTTTCCTTCAAGTGACTTGGGCTGGCTATCCACAATCCCTCGTCCAGTCATCAATTCGTCCGATGCCCTGATGCTCCCTCCCCTTTACGCCCCCGTGCAAAATGTTTTATATTGATAAATACAATGAAACATAGTGTAATGAAATTAATATAACATAAAATGATATAATAGATTACAAAATAATATAATATAACATAATATAATATAATATATTTTAATTTAATATAATATAATACAATGATATAAAATAACAGTTAATGTAGTGTCAGTTATGCTCTTCTATCTTCGCAATACTGCACGAAGTAGAATATTTCTCTTCTAATAATAAAAATAATATCCACATCTATAAAAATAATATATGTTATTATTATTGATGACAAATTAATAATAATAACAATAAATATAATAATGAAAATAATAATAAAAACAACATAATATAGTACAATGAATTATATAATAAATAATAGAATGAATAAAATGATATGTTGCGATATGCTATGATATTATATTACTTGAATTTATATGTCATTTCTCATCCTCTCATTCTGCCATCAACGCATTCCATCGACCATTTGTCACCACAGACACACGTGTAGGCATGAAACAGGAACCAGTGAGGACCAAGCTCACCTTGTGACTACCTTGATATTTAGTTAAAAGATTACTTTAAAAATGATAACTTACAAGGAAAACAAATTCATATTTTGCGCAGAGGTACGTAGTACTACTCATAATAAACCCTATAATATAATATAATATAATATAATACAACATAATGCAATACAATATAACATAATACAATAGAATACAATATAATATAATATTATATAATATAATAAAATATAATACAATATAATATGATATAATGCAATGCAGTATAATACCATACAACATAGTATATAATAACATAAAATAGTGTAAGACGATATTATATGAAATAATATGCTATGATACAATATAACAGGTAATGTCGCAGTGTAAGTTACGCTCTTCTAATAATAATAATAATAATAAAAATAATGATATTAATACATGATGTAATAAACAACACAATTATATGTTGTAATATACTATGATAAACACTGCACTTTAGGATGGGCTTCAACCTACAAGCCATTTCGCACCCTCTCATTCTGCTACTAACGCAGAAGGCGATAGCACCCAGTCGACGCCGTTCTATTGACCAAATGTCATCATAGACGCTCGGGGAGGCATGAGATAGGGATTTTAAGACCTCTCATTTGAATCATAGATCGGTTCAGCCATCTACGAGAAAAATGAGTTACACAGTTTTAATTTCGTTTCACATATCATCCTGTGGTTCCGCAATCAGAAGTCGGATCCAAACGTAATTCAGGAACCTTGTTTGGGAGTATACGACTTTTCATATGAATCTGAGTTTGTAGAAAACGGTTTAGCCATCTCCGAAAAAATTGAGTGAAATTATTTGTCACACACGCATTTGCTGATCTCGACGAAATGAGTCGTATGGTATATGGAAGTTATGTTCTTCCAGCTTTTTTTGATGTAAGTAGTTTAAATCAATATAATTATGGAATTACTTTCAACTCGAAAATGCTGATATCATCTGCTTTATAAATGCCATATTCGAACAACGATTATGTTGCCAAAAACGAACCGTGCTAAAATCGGTCCAAGGCAAATTGTCATGAAAAAGGATGCTGTACACAGTCTTTTGGGCACTTAGAAACAATTGTATATCACAGTATAAAAATCGTGTTTTCCGTTGCTCCCAAGCATTTCTTTGTCATACAGTGCTCAAAACTTCTACTGCTGGAATAAAGGGAAAAGTCGTTTACAGAAAAATATTGATATCTCCGTTAAAAATGGACGGATTTTAACAAACTATGGCTTGTTGGATAGCTATTACCGTGCGGAATCTAAGTCTAAAAACATATTCTGTTTTCAAGGTCAATTGTGACAGATACTGTCAAAAAACTGAAAGTTTTGACATAAAACTCCGTATAACTCAAAAAGTAAACATCCTATCTCAAAACCATTCAATAGCGTTTTGGGTGACGGGGAGACCTTTCATTTGAGACTAGTTTGATCAAAATCGGTCCAGCCATCTCTGAGATCTCGACCTCTTAGTTGACAACACACATACAGACACACACACACACACACACACACACACACACACACACACACACACACACACAGACATTTGCTCAGTTCATCGAGCTGAATCGATTGGTATATGACATTCGGAAAATTTTTCGAAAGTTTGAGCGAATTCTATACCTATTTTTTATATATATAAAAAAAGGTAAAATTCTAAGTGGAACTCGATGGAACTTTTTTTTAGGCTATTCCAAAGTTAGTTTCAGTTATTGAATTATGATAACCCCCTTAAAACTAGTTTTCTAATCATAATTTGTTTCAAGTTATTTTTTTTACATATTTTGTTTGGAATAATTGTGGAAATTATAAAATCCCATGATTTTGTAGAAGGTATTGCATAGGTTTATTCTTTTCTGAAAAAGTTATACATCGTTTTACCTATTTTTACCTAGGAAGCCTTATACCGAAGTGAAATATGCAACTTAATGCAGCAAACTTTTACAATACTTTTAGGAAATTATATTCCTAATCCAATTTATTTTATAATAAGAATATCCTGAGTACTATTCGTGTGACTCATTTTCACTATGGCCGTACGGAGGGTGTCACGCGTCTGTTATTTCTGTAACTCACTTTGTCAGTGAGCGTAGAGATGAGCAATTCGTTCCTGAGCTATTCCAGTAAATCGAATCTTTAAAAAGAGCTGATAGCTCACAGCTCTTTTTAAAAGAACCGCAGCTCACCAGTTCACCGCACTGGTAAGCAGGGATGCCAGGTTCACAGGTTAATCTGTGTTCCACAGATTTTCAACCTTTTGCACAGCATTAAAAATGGCACAGATTTTCACAGATTTCTGAAATGGTCACAGTTTTACACAGATTCTGAAATCGATCACAGATTTTTGAAATTGATCACAGTTTAGCATCAAAAATTACAGAGCGTTAGGAAATAGTGAGACCTTTTTTTTATCTTACCAAAATGATTCCGATCAGCTATTATGGAAACGGGGAAACGTGCACAGATTTAGCACAGACAGGTTTTTGGCTTCATCACAGATTTTTTAAAAAACGACCTCGCATCCCTGCTGGTAAGGTGGAAACAAGCTACAAGCTGAACGGATTTTCGGCTCTTGAAGAGCGAGTTATAAATGAGAAGCAATGTGTGCAGGAGCTTTTGTTCGTTTTTCCAAATGTGTATTTATCCTTCTTCAACAGATTGAATGAGCCGTTGTCAATATGAAATCTTATCTCTCACTCAGTAGGCTAAGGTACATTCAGGGATGCCAATTTTGCAGATATTCTCAAATATGACATAATAATAATTCGCAGACAAGTTAGTTCGCATAGCATTGTTCTTTGTGCATCAATGATTTCGATCATGCATATGAAAGAAAAACGGCGCTCAAAACAAACCTTCAGTTCCATTTAAATGAGCTGATGAGCTGATACATTGAATCTATTCCCATCAGTGAGCTGATCGGTTCGGAGCTGCTCACCAGTATGAGCTGCTTCGCACATCTCTAAGTGAGCGTCGAACGACCAATATATCATCTTAAAAAAACGTGTTCCTTCGCGATAACTCAATTTATTTACACGTTTAAAAATGAAATCTCTTCGTAAAGGTTTGTACTTTTGCAATACTTTTTCATATTTTGATTGGAAAACATTTTTAAATTTTTTTAATATGTGTTGAACTTTTGATAATTTTTCGGATTTTCAATATAAAAAACCCACTTTGAAAAGGCCTAAAAAAATTGCATCGAGTTCCACTTAGATTTTTTATAATATTGTTAATTGTCAAAAAGTAAACAAAATAAAAATCCCAACAATTTGCTTAAGTTGCGCATGCAAGCATAAGCATGTTTATGCGTGTTTAAGCGCACTTTGTAGTAGATACTTAGGTAATAGAGGTAGATTCTACGTAGATAAATCCAAAAAAACTGTTTTTAAAATAAAGTGAATATATCTCAAAAAATAATTTTTTTACACTATTTATATCTTCAACAAAAATATTTCAAATCTTTTTTTCTGCAAAATAAAATAGAAAAAAAAAATTTTTTTTGAAAAAAAATTATTTTTATTCGAAATTGGTGCTACCTCCTTAACAAAATTTAAGGTGCCACTTTCAAAAGAAGCGTAATATAATCTTGTAAAACTGCTTCGAAGATACGTTAGCTCTCAAAAATCAGTGAAAGTCAGTACAGACTTTTGACCGTCTTTTTCCAGTTTGTGACCACTGTGCTTCGGTTCAAAATTCGGGTTTCACAGTAATTCGATAGTCTTTCTAGATGAGAAAGGGAGAAAACAAAAAAAAAACATTTGTTTCTGGCTAAGATTTTATCCGGTTCTGACATTCACAGTTTTTGTCCGATTATTGCGAAAAAGATGTTTCCAGACGATTATTGCATTGCGAAACTCGTGACCGCTTTTCGCACTATACAAAATAACCAGATAAAATGTGAATCGAGCTTCAGCTAGGAAATCTTATAAAAAAGGAAATGTGACGAATTTATATTTTCTCAAGAAGGCACGTTTGCTGCGTTTTGGTTTATTCTTACTCAAAATGGCGTTGTTGGCTTATCGATTGACAAAATATGAAGACGAATGAAATTGAGTTTGAAAGTCTCATGTAACAAATGAATAAGTGCTAACAATTTGTTAATCGATATTCTTGAAAAAAAATGATTCCATGATTCTTTTCACTACTCTGTTACAAGCTACAATTAGGATGAAAGTTCAGAACACTGGTACACGGAAGCAAAGCCCGTTACGCTGTCCACATTTCACTTTAAGCGCTAAGTTACTTCATTCACGATATAAGTGCTAATAATAAAATTAACTAGACAAAGCTATACAGCCGACCAATCCACCGAGGCCAACGTGGTCTTCATTTTACGCCGAGACGAAACGTCGGCAGAATGTTTAGATAATAAATTATCCGTATTATACATCTATTATGTTATGGCACATCGTCTAATCGGCACTCGAGAAGGCCCACATCCCTCGGTACCGCGTCCCTCAGTGCCCGTGTCAAAACCGGCTGAACCCGAGGTGTATGACTTTGTGAAGATTAATTAAATTTTCGTTACATTTTATCTGTGCAACCGCTGGTGGCCGGTTTGCTCTCGAACGATGAGTACTTTATTCGTACACAGCTTTCGGATTCTTCCGTCACGGATGTGACACCACATGTAGGAGTCTGAGCCTGTTCCAATCCTACCGAGTAACTAGTGACTAGTAACTGCTAGGCTGTATAAAGTCAAAGCTAGGTGCAAATAGGCTCCGCACCCCGACGTGGAACTTTACTAACCGGAAGAAGTTCTCGGTGTTCTGTCATAACCACAAAACGTAATCTCTTGGTGTTGGCTTCTCAACTTTCAACGGATACGGGAACCCATCCTGGCTATAATTCTTGCCAATCCTCCTCCTAGCGTACATACGTGCAATACGTACACTTGAACCAAAGTGGACGATTATGGCATGTAAAGTTTTTCATCGGTTTCGGTGGTGCTGAACTGAATGGTAAACCGCAACCGGCGACGAAATTAGAAACTTTCCAAACAGATTCTCCACGGAAGGCAGGAAAACGGAACGGTTCTTCCGGACATTGGTGGTTTACGCTTTGAAATTAGTTCCATTCAAAACAGCTCGCGTCGCCAAAGAGATTTGAGCGATAAAATTTTAATCAAGGATGGTCATTCTAAATAAAGCGAAAAATCAATCAAGGAATGAATCATTTGGGTTGGGAATTTGATCAACTAGCGTTAAAGTTATTTCAATTGCTCCGTCAAACAAAAACTTTTACCAGTTTCCATTTTCTTCCTTTGGTTTCTCGTATCGGTACATTGACAAACATTTTCCAAACTAATCCTTTCGAAACACGCCATCCATCCTTTGACTGTTGACGTAAACAGATCCATCATGCCCCATTCAATTATACCAATTAATCAAATACATGACGAAGCACTACGTCGGGGTACCGGACTGGGTCGGGTTGGTGTCACATGCATTTTTCCAAGTTCGCAAGTCCCAGATGGAAAAAGTAGAATCTACACCGTATGTGACTTGTTTAGTTGGAAACTTCTTTCCAGGACTTTACCTACCACCGCTGCTCTTCGTATGATTTGATTTGAAAGTTTTCCCCAGCAGCCTCCTGCTGGAAACTTATTTTGCAGTTGTAGTGAAGTTACCTATTCGAAATAATTCAATTACCATACCGGAAGCATTACACAACATCAACCACTCCAAGAGCGTACGAACGTTTCGCAGCTGATTGGAGATGAAGCCCGCCAATGATGCCGGTGCCCGGTGTTCCAAAGGCGGACTTTTTCCCGACAACTAATGGATTAAATGAAAACATTTCATATAGCGAATCGACTCGGTATTTCACCGTTTTTTTTCTTTCCTCGTGGCTTTCATTAGAAGTTTATTGACGCAGGATTTCGTCTTTGCTCTTTATACGCAGGGGTGCAAATTCAAAATTCGGAAAATAAAATTGAACATCTACAGTTTGATCGATTTTAAACAGGTTAACTATTTAAACCCCCCATCCAGTTTTAACGATTTGCACCCAGTGATGTTCGATAATACCGTAGATAAAGTTGTTGCGTCCAGTGGATTTTTTTGCGGATTTATTCTATGCGCCGTTCGCCTCGCACAGTCCTCTCAAGCAATATTCGAGCAGCTTTTCAATCAGGTTTTTGAGCAGATGTGTTAAGTTTTGAAGCAGGTTGTTGAGTTTTCAGAAAAAAAATTTCGAGCAAGTTTTTCAAGTACTGTTAAGTTTCAGTTTATTTGATAAGTTTTTTAGCTATTTTTTCGAGCAGCTTTTCAACCAGGTTTCTGAGCTGGTTTTTTAGGGTTTTCAAAAAAGTTCGAGCAGGTTTTTCGAATAGATTTTCTAGTGCTGTTGGCGATCAGTTCATTAGAAAAGTGTTTTATCAATTTTTCCGAGCAGCTTTTTGAGCAGGTTTGTTAGGTTTTGAAGCAGGTTTGTTAAGTTTTCCAAAGAAATGTTCGAGCAGGTTTTTCGAGTTGATTTTCGAGTGGATGATCGGTTTATTTGAAAAGCTTTTTTAGGAATTTTTTCGAGCAGGTTTTCAACCAGGTTTTTGAGCAGATTTGTTAAGGTTTGTAAGTTTTCCCAAAAAAGTTTCGAGTGCTGTTGACGATCAGTTCATTCAAAAAGTATAGCAGCAATTTTTTCGAGCAACTTTTCAACTAGGTTTTTGAGCAGGTTTGTTCAGTTTTCCAAATAACAGATCGAGCAGTGTTTTCGAGTTCAGTTTGCTTTAAGCAGGTTTGTTAAGTTTTTTGGAGTAGGTTTTCAAGTGCTGTTGACGATCAGTGTATTCGAAAAGTATTTTAGCATTTTTTTCGAGCTGCTTTTTAATTAGATTTTTGAGCAGGTTTGTTAAGTTTTGAAGCTGGTTTGTTGATTTTTCCAAAAAAGTTCGAGCAGATTTTCGAGTAGATTTTTGAGAGCTGATGGCGATCAGTTTATGTGAAAAGTTTTTGGAAATTTTAACGAGCCTTTAATTTTCGAGCAGTTTTTTCGAGTAGTTTTTGGAAGTATTTTGAACTGGTCATTTAGGGGTTAGCCAAATTTTGTGCTAGGGCACATAACCGTTTTTATTATTTTTACGTTTCGTCTTTGACTCATCAGTGCAGAGCAGTTCAAATTGAACTGCTTAGTGCTAAACTCGGCAGTTCAATTTGAACCGCTAAGCAGACGTAAAGGTTCTGCTACTTACAGAACACTTTTTGTTTTGCAACGGAGTGCAATGTCTTTTCTGACGTGCCGAACGAAAACGTGTTTTCGACTATTTCTGCTTAGTCTGCTTAGCGGTTCAAATTGAACTGCCGAGTTTAGCACTAAGCAGTTCAATTTGAACTGCTCTGCACTGATGAGTCAAAGACGAAACGTAAAAATAATAAATTTTGAACTGTTTTTTCGAAGAGCTCCTTGAGCAGTTCATTCAAGAATTTGTTCAAATAGGTTATTCAAGCATTGTTGACGAGCCGTTTATTCTAATGGCTTTTTTAAAACAGTTTTTGGAATCTTCTTTTCGAGCAATTATTTTAGCAGTTTTCCGAACAGCATTTCTAACAGTTTTTAAGCAGTTTTCATAAACAGTTTTTTTAGGGTTTATCGAGTATTGCTGACGAGCAGTTTATTTTAGCATTTTTTTCGAAAGTTGAGTTCTTGAGTAAATTTTTCGAGTAGTTTTCACAGTTTTTTTATTGACGAACAGGTTTCTAGCAGTTTTATTTGTGCTACTTTTGCAAGTAAAATTACTTAAATTTTTCAAGCAGTTTTTGCTCGCAAAACGCATCGCAGTTATTTTTTAGAGCTTTTTTCGAGCAGTTTTACGATTAATTTTTATCGAGCAGTTTTTTCGAAGTTTTTAGTTGTTTTTTTATGCAGTTTTTTTAAGCATTGGTTTTCAAGCTTCGAAGGGTGTTGGTGCAAAGTAGTTTTTTTCGAGTGGTTTTCTCAACAGTTTTTAAAGCATTGTTGACGAGCAGATTTTTCTAACAATTTTATCAAGAGCTGGTATGAGAATTTACGACGAGCAGTTTATTTTAGTATATTTTCAAGCAGTATTTCGAGTACTTTTTTCGATTTCTCGAGTAGTTTGCAGAGTTTTGTTGACAAGTAGGTTATTCGAACAGTTTTTCAAACAGTTTTTTAATAGTGTTTCAAGCATTGCCGACGAGCAAATTTTTAAACAATTTTTTGTCTGTTTTTTCGTACAGTTTTACGATTAATTGTGTTCCAAAAAGTTTTTAAGAACTGTTTTTTCATGCAGTTTTTTGAATGGTTTTTCGAACAATCTTTTTGAGCATTATTGATGAGAAGTTTTTTCTAGTATTCTTGTGAACAGTTTCTTTTAAACAGTTTCCTCTGGCAGTTTTTAAAGAAGTTTTTCGAGCGTTACTGTTGAGCAGATTTTTCAAGAGGTTTACGTTTATATTGATCTATTTATACCCGGCTTGAACCACCTTTTTTGTCAAGAAGTCTTTTATTAAGAGTTCTCTTTAGCTATGGTTTATCTCGCGGATTATTTTAACTTTAGTTTATAATTTGACGGACTAGTAATTTGTTTTTATCGAGCAGTTTAAATTTGACTAAAACTGCGGTCCATTTCAAAGTTTAACTGATGAACAATACAAAGTATAATGCAATACAGAGAACGAGAGAAGAACTTCGAGAAAAACTTACCTGATTTCACAATGTATTGAATCTTAAAAACGCTATGATTCTAGGGGATGTTCAACCATCAACGCTGCGTGATATTTACAATCCCTTCCGCAGGCACCCTGGAGCTCTGCAGTACATCAGGGCAGTCACTTGGGGCCGTTAGTATTTTTAGTCTATCTCGATAATTAAATAAGAGTATAACCTTTCAAAAAAGTGCTGAAACGTGAGCCGTTCGTAAAAGACTTGAGCATTATTTATGATGCCAAGTTGAACATTAAAAATCAGATTGATTATGTGGTTTACGAATGAAACGATTGTTTCTTATTCACTCTAGAATCAATGCTAGTTTGTAAGTTCTTGAAGAAAATTTAGCATCTTTAAACTGGAACAAACGTATCCCCAGGAAGCCGTTTTCCATTTCCAGCAAGAATCGTATTGTACAGCTTTCGAACAAACTAATGAAAACGGATAAACAACTGCACAAGTGGTTATAGAAGAGGGTAAACGACAGGACGCAGCCATAAAAATTGACAGATTCTGAACCATTGCGAAATGGCAGCGGTTTTTGGTTGCGTCCATACTTTCCGGGACAGTCTTTAGAACAATTCTTCGAACCTCTCTGCTCAAAACAGCATGGTTCAAAAGCAGCAAAACCTGACCGGAATAATCGTTCTATTCTGTGAAACACCAACGTAGCTAAAGAAACCATCGTTAATAGCATAGTTTGTATTATCAAATATAACAGCATTCCGTTTGTCATGGGCATCAGCCGGTAATCATAACATTGTCGGAACGATGTTGTCCCCGAGTGCATTGTAGGTGTGTAACGCTTTGAATAGATTTCCGTTCAATAAACATACATGATGCACTGAGAAACTGCATATACATACTATCTTCGAACTGAATTCCGGTCCCTGGTGCACGTGCACAGATACACAAACACATAAACGAACAACACACCCGTTAACAAGCGGTTGTTTACACGGAAGGATCTTGAAGATGATCTTAATTCCGATGTGTACCGCCTCTTCCAGCGGTAATTTTTTTGGATTTATCTACGTAGAATCTACCTCTATTATCTAATTATCTACTACAAAGTGCGCGTAAACACGCATAAACATGCTTATGCTTGCATGCGCAACTTAAGCAAATTGTTGGGATTTTTATTTTGTTTACTTTTTGACAATTAACAATATTATAAAAAATCTAAGTGGAACTCGATGCAATTTTTTAGGCCTTTTCAAATATTGAAAATCCAAAAAATTATCAAAAGTTCAACACATATTGAAAAAATGGAAAAATGTTTTCCAATCAAAATATGAAAAAGTATTGCAAAAGTACAAACTTTTACGAAGAGATTTCATTTTTAAACGTGTAAATAAATTGAGTTATCGCGAAGCAACACGTTATTTAGGATGATATGTTCATCGTGCGACGCTCACTTAGAGATGTGTGAAGTAACTCATACTGGTGAGCAGCTCACTGATGGGAATCGATTTAATGTATCAGCTCATCAGCTCATTTAAATGGAACTGAAGTTTTTTTTGAGCACCGTTTTTCTTTCATATGCATGATCGAAATAATTGATGCACAAAGAACAATGCTATGCGATTTAACTTGTTTGTGAATTATTATTATGTCATATTTGAGAATATCTTCAAAAGTGGCATCCCTGAATGTACCTTAGCCTACTGAGTGAGAGGTAAGATTTCTTGTTGACAACGGCTTATTCAATCTGTTAAAGAAGGATAAATACACATTTGGAAAAACGAACAAAAGCTCCTGCACACATTGCTTCTCATTTATAACTCACTCTTCAAGAGCCGAAAATCCGTTCAGCTTGTAGCTTGTTTCCACCTTACCAGCAGGGATGCTAGGTCGTTTTTTAAAAAATCTGTGATGAAGCCAAAAACCTGTCTGTGCTAAATATGTGCACGTTTCCCCGTTTCCATAATAGCTGATCGGAATCATTTTGGTAAGATAAAAAAAGGTCTCACTATTTCCTAACGCTCTGTAATTTTTGGTGCTAAACTGTGATCTATTTCAAAATCTGTGATCGATTTCAGAATCTGTGTAAATCTGTGACCATTTTCAGAAATCTGTGAAAATCTGTGCAATTTTTTTAATTTGTGCAAAAGGTTGAAAATCTATGGAACACAGATTATTCTGTGAACCTGGCATCGCTGCTTACCAGTACGGTGAACTGGTGAGCTGCGGTTCTTTTAAAATGAGCTGTGAGCTATCAGCTCACTTTAAAGATTCGAATTGCTCATCTCTACGCTCACTGCCAAAGTGAGTTACAGAAATAGCAGATAGTGAAAATGAGTCACACGAATAGTACTCAGGATATTCTTATTATAAAATAAATTGAATTAGGAATATAATTTCCTAAAAGTATTGTAAAAGTTTGCTGCATTAAATTACATATTTCGCTTCGGTACAAGGTTTCCTAGGTAAAAGTAGGTAAAATGATGCATAACTTTTTCAGAAAAGAATAAACCTATGCAATACCTTCTACAAAATTATGGGATTTTATATTTTCTACAATTATTCCAAACAAAATATGTAAAAAAAATAACTTGAAACAAGTTTTGATTAGAAAACTAGTTTTAAGGGGGTTGTCATAATTCAATAACTGAAACTAACTTTGGAATGGCCCAAAAAAAAGTTCCATCGAGTTCCACTTAGATTTTTTATTATAGTATTGGGCATATCTTTTCCTATAAATTTTGTAAAAATCAGCTGCATAAAGTTGCATATTTCGCTTCGCTGTTAGGTTTTATCATAGGTAAAAACCTGTCTTAATCCACCTAGTGGTGTAATGATGCCTTTCTCATGTACATATAATATTGTGGTATTCTATTCAAAAATTTTCTCTTCGATTTTTGAAAGAAACCAAGTGATTGTTTATGCATAACATACAGAATAAAACAGTGCTTTGATTGCGTAAGCCATCCTTAAGAGAACGAAATGGGTTCACTATTATATGCACTTCCGGCACCGGAACCCGAGAACCGGTATAGTCAAAGTCGGTTCGTACGGCCACCAACTAACATGACACACAAAGTCTTCTAGTACGCACTCTTTAACTCCGGATTCGGAAGTCGGATCCGGATGAAATTCAGGAATTCCGTATGGGACCGGAAGACCTTTCATTTGAATCTAAGTTTGTGGAAATCGGTCAAACCATCGCTGAGAAAAGTGAGTGAGAACCATTTTGGTATATATGACCACTATTTCCGGTACTTCCGGAACCGGATACCGGGAACCAGGATAGCCGGAATCGGTTTGTTTAGTTGCCTACTGATAATGACTATCGATTTGTGTAGTTTTGAGACCAGTTTAGAAAAATTTTCACGTTTTTTGCTTCGCCGGTTTAAGTGACGGTGTACAATATTGAACACACTTTACCATATAATTTCGGAACCGGAAGTCGGATCCGGATGAAATTCAGGAATTTCGTATGGGACCGGGAGACCTATCATTTGAATCTAAGTTTGTGAAAATCGGTCAAACCATCGCTGAGAAAAATGAGTGAGAACCATTTTATTATATATGACCACTATTTCTGGTACTTCCGGAACCGGATACCGGGAACCCGGATAGCCGGAATCGGTTTGTTTAGTTGCCTACTGTTAATGACTATCGATTTGTGTAGTTTTGAGACCAGTTTAGAAAAATTTTCACGTATTTTGCTTCGCCGGTTTAAGTGACGGTGTACAATATTGAACACACTTTACCCTATAATTTCTGAACCGGAAGTCGGATCCGGATGAAATTCAGGAATTCCGTATGGGACCGGGAGACCTTTCATTTGAATCTAAGTTTGTGAAAATCGGTCAAACCATCGCTGAGAAAAGTGAGTGAGAACCATTTTGGTATATATGACCACTATTTCCGGTACTTCCGGAACCGGATACCGGGAACCAGGATAGCCGGAATCGGTTTGTTTAGTTGCCTACTGATAATGACTATCGATTTGTGTAGTTTTGAGACCAGTTTAGAAAAATTTTCACGTTTTTTGCTTCGCCGGTTTAAGTGACGGTGTACAATATTGAACACACTTTACCCTATAATTTCGGAACCGGAAGTCGGATCCGGATGAAATTCAGGAATTCCGTATGGGACCGGGAGACCTTTCATTTGAATCTAAGTTTGTGAAAATCGGTCAAACCATCGCTGAGAAAAATGAGTGAGAACCATTTTATTATATATGACCACTATTTCTGGTACTTCCGGAACCGGATACCGGGAACCCGGATAGCCGGAATCGGTTTGTTTAGTTGCCTACTGTTAATGACTATCGATTTGTGTAGTTTTGAGACCAGTTTAGAAAAATTTTCACGTATTTTGCTTCGCCGGTTTAAGTGACGGTGTACAATATTGAACACACTTTACCCTATAATTTCGGAACCGGAAGTCGGATCCAGATGAAATTCAGGAATTCCGTATGGGACCGGAAGACCTTTCATTTGAATCTAAGTTTGTGAAAATCGGTCAAAGCATCGCTGAGGAAAGTGAGTGAAATCCATTTTGGTATATATGACCACTATTTCCGGTACTTCCGGAACCGGATACCGGGAACCAGGATAGCCGGAATCGGTTTGTTTAGTTGCCTACTGATAATGACTATCGATTTGTGTAGTTTTGAGACCAGTTTAGAAAAAATTTCACGTTCTTTGCTTCGCCGGTTTAAGTGACGGTGTACAATATTGAACACACTTTACCCTATAATTTCGGAACCGGAAGTCGGATCCGGATGAAATTCAGGAATTCCGTATGGGACCGGGAGACCTTTCAATTGAATCTAAGTTTGTGAAAATCGGTCAAAGCATCGCTGAGGAAAGTGAGTGAAATCCATTTTGGTATATATGACCACTATTTCCGGTACTTCCGGAACCGGATACCGGGAACCAGGATAGCCGGAATCGGTTTGTTTAGTTGCCTACTGATAATGACTATCGATTTGTGTAGTTTTGAGACCAGTTTAGAAACATTTTCACGTTCTTTGCTTCGCCGGTTTAAGTGACGGTGTACAATATTGAACACACTTTACCCTATAATTTCGGAACCGGAAGTCGGATCCGGATGAAATTCAGGAATTCCGTATGGGACCGGAAGACCTTTCATTTGAATCTAAGTTTGTGAAAATCGGTCAAAGCATCGCTGAGGAAAGTGAGTGAAATCCATTTTGGTATATATGACCACTATTTCCGGTACTTCCGGAACCGGATACCGGGAACCAGGATAGCCGGAATCGGTTTGTTTAGTTGCCTACTGATAATGACTATCGATTTGTGTAGTTTTGAGACCAGTTTAGAAAAAATTTCACGTTCTTTGCTTCGCCGGTTTAAGTGACGGTGTACAATATTGAACACACTTTACCCTATAATTTCGGAACCGGAAGTCGGATCCGGATGAAATTCAGGAATTCCGTATGGGACCGGAAGACCTTTCATTTGAATCTAAGTTTGTGAAAATCGGTCAAACCATCGCTGAGAAAAATGAACGAGAACCATTTTGATATATATGACCACTATTTCCGGTACTTCCGGAACCGGATACCGGGAACCAGGATAGCCGGAATCGGTTTGTTTAGTTGCCTACTGATAATGACTATCGATTTGTGTAGTTTTGAGACCAGTTTAGAAAAATTTTCACGTTTTTTGCTTCGCCGGTTTAAGTGACGGTGTACAATATTGAACACACTTTACCCTATAATTTCGGAACCGGAAGTCGGATCCGGATGAAATTCAGGAATTTCGTATGGGACCAGGAGACCTTTCATTTGAATCTAAGTTTGTGAAAATCGGTCAAACCATCGCTGAGAAAAATGAGTGAGAACCATTTTATTATATATGACCACTATTTCTGGTACTTCCGGAACCGGATACCGGGAACCCGGATAGCCGGAATCGGTTTGTTTAGTTGCCTACTGTTAATGACTATCGATTTGTGTAGTTTTGAGACCAGTTTAGAAAAATTTTCACGTATTTTGCTTCGCCGGTTTAAGTGACGGTGTACAATATTGAACACACTTTACCCTATAATTTCGGAACCGGAAGTCGGATCCGGATGAAATTCAGGAATTCCGTATGGGACCGGAAGACCTTTCATTTGAATCTAAGTTTGTGAAAATCGGTCAAAGCATCGCTGAGGAAAGTGAGTGAAATCCATTTTGGTATATATGACCACTATTTCCGGTACTTCCGGAACCGGATACCGGGAACCAGGATAGCCGGAATCGGTTTGTTTAGTTGCCTACTGATAATGACTATCGATTTGTGTAGTTTTGAGACCAGTTTAGAAAAATTTTCACGTTTTTTGCTTCGCCGGTTTAAGTGACGGTGTACAATATTGAACACACTTTACCCTATAATTTCGGAACCGGAAGTCGGATCCGGATGAAATTCAGGAATTTCGTATGGGACCGGGAGACCTTTCATTTGAATCTAAGTTTGTGAAAATCGGTCAAACCATCGCTGAGAAAAGTGAGTGAGAACCATTTTATTATATATGACCACTATTTCTGGTACTTCCGGAACCGGATACCGGGAACCCGGATAGCCGGAATCGGTTTGTTTAGTTGCCTACTGTTAATGACTATCGATTTGTGTAGTTTTGAGACCAGTTTAGAAACATTTTCACGTATTTTGCTTCGCCGGTTTAAGTGACGGTGTACAATATTGAACACACTTTACCCTATAATTTCGGAACCGGAAGTCGGATCCGGATGAAATTCAGGAATTCCGTATGGGACCGGAAGACCTTTCATTTGAATCTAAGTTTGTGAAAATCGGTCAAAACATCGCTGAGGAAAGTGAGTGAAATCCATTTTGGTATATATGACCACTATTTCCGGTACTTCCGGAACCGGATACCGGGAACCAGGATAGCCGGAATCGGTTAGTTTAGTTGCCTACTGATAATGACTATCGATTTGTGTAGTTTTGAGACCAGTTTAGAAAAAATTTCACGTTCTTTGCTTCGCCGGTTTAATTGACGGTGTACAATATTGAACACACTTTACCCTATAATTTCGGAACCGGAAGTCAGATCGGGATGAAATTCAGGAATTCCGTATGGGACCGGGAGACCTTTCATTTGAATCTAAGTTTGTGAAAATCGGTCAAAGCATCGCTGAGGAAAGTGAGTGAGATCCATTTTGGTATATATGACCACTATTTCTGGTACTTCCGGAACCGGATACCGGGAACCAGGATAGCCGGAATCGGTTTGTTTAGTTGCCTACTGATAATGACTATCGATTTGTGTAGTTTTGAGACCAGTTTAGAAAAATTTTCACGTTTTTTGCTTCGCCGGTTTAAGTGACGGTGTACAATATTGAACACACTTTACCCTATAATTCCGGAACCGGAAGTCGGATCCGGATGAAATTAAGGAATTCCGTATGGGACCACGAGACCTTTCATTTGAATCCTAGTTTGTCAAAATCGGTTTAGCCATCTCCGAGAAAACCTAGTGAGATTATTTGACACATACACACACACACACACACATACATACACACACACACACAGACATTGCTCAGCTCGATGAACTGAGTCGAATGGTATATGACACTTGGCCCTCCGGGCCAATTTTCACTAGTCGGTTTTTCAAGTGATTGCATAACCTTTCTATATGAGAAAGGCAAAAAACATGCATGCCACAGTAAACACGATACGTTGCGTAGTGACTTTCAGCGCAACAAGCGACCAAGCACCACGTGCAAAGTTTTTCACGCAATCTACGAGCGAACAGAGGTTGAATTGATTTTTGCCATGACGGAACAAGATAATTCGATTGATGTTGAAGCGCTAATCGGTGCTATTTTAAAACGAAATACGCTCTGGGATCAGCGATATCGTAATTACCGGAAACAGGTTCCTGTGAAGAAGTTTTGGAAATATTAGGAACTACTGGTTAGTATAGTCATGAAATTTTTCGAGAATCTGTGAGCAATTCTTCATACAGATGGTGATATTCACCGAACTTTCTACTGTTTCGATTAATGGGATGAATTCCGAACTCTTTTATGATTTCCGAAGAAATAGTTGCGTGCGCCCTCGGACATAAAAAACTCTTCGTCCGAATCCATTCTTTTGAAACTTTAACAACGAATAAAAATGTCAATTTTTTTCCTGTGATGCTTTTGAGCATCACTTCTAGTTGCTTTTACTATGGCTACTATGTAGCATTGAAAATTTTCTAGTTACGCATCGCATCGCTTCGCGTCGCTTGTCGTCGCTCCCACTCTGGCTTCACCCTTACAGTTTTGCTTTGATCAAATGCAACTTGCTCGCACGCGTGCCTCGACGCTTCGCGTGACGCTTTCACTCTGACAGCAATCTAAGCTTGTTGAAATCCTTGCTTGCAATCTTTTTTGGAAATTTAGTAACTCGTTTACAACTTCGATTTGCATCGCTTTGATAAGAATATTATTATCCTGTTACGTATTAAATTGACATACTCAATTCAATTTGGTGTAGAAAAAAAAAACGGTTGCTGTCACAGCTCTAAAATGGAAACTTCCAAATTGGTATGATTTGTATTGAAATAAGTTTTCCAATTAGCAAAATGTCCAGAAACTCATGAAATCCGACAAAAGCTATATTGTGACAGTTCTGTTTAGCAGTATTCCATTCGATTCGATACATTTCTAGCCACAGTCCACATGTGACAGTTGACGTATTTTAATTAACGTAATTGTTATTATGTACGCACAATCTATTTCCCCTCTCAAAAACAATTGAACTAATATGAAACACGCTTCCTGCTATACCTTTGACGGATTTACCACAAGTTCAGTTCTCATTCACAGAATGTATGTGTTTGGGTAGAGGGTTTAATGTATTTCATCGAATCAAGTTGGTAAATATTTACCGTGCCAATTCGTTAGTGTTGTATTAAAATAAATACGATATCAACCTGTTCGGTCCGTTCGAAAGCTCTAAGGATTAGGCCGGCTAGAAATTGCACCTTCTTTATTCGGGACGATCAGACAGACATTTTCGGGTGTGCAGAATAGAACTTCGATTTTCCTATTTGGTTGATTAAAATCTTAACCCAACTCAAACGATGGATGGCGACGGGTGGGGAGGCGCAGTGGCCAAGGGAATACTATTGTCCATTGGTTATCCGGGCTACCGGTTGGAAGAAGGAAGCAAATGATTTCATTCATCTGAATGACTCACACAACGAGTCGGTCCTCGCTGAGTAGAATAAGAAAATATTTAGTAATATCATATATCACTTTGCAAATTGCAATTGCCTTAATCAAAACTAACTTACTGATACAGTCAAAATATAATGTGATTCCTCAAGAACCTTGAGATGACGCCAAAGGATCTATATTTCAAACGTTAAAAACCGAAGACGGAATACCAATGCAAAATTTCCGACGAGAACCCGCCGCTTTTCCCCTCTTTTATGACTCTATAACTATATCGTATCTCATGCGTAGCCACAAAATTGAAACCGCATGATTTCAGAATGGACCCTGGGACTGAGCTACCAGGTACGCCTGCACACATACCGGATCCGGGAATATCCTCAGCCGATGAGAACCGTTGGCTGCCCGTGCGGTCAGCGTTTGCATTGGCTGGCTGACTGGCGATGGCTGAATAAGTTGCATTTGCTGCGGATAGGAAGTGATTATCTGTCATGAATTTGTGATAATAAGTCCATGAATAAATCATTATCACCTCGTGACACACGTGAAGCGACGCTTGTTCGGAACTGCATATGTGTCCTGTCTGCGAGATTGAAACACTGGACCGTCAACCGTTTTGTGGGTCAGTGAATATTATGAGGTGGTTTTTGGCGAATCTGCCTCCCAGACCGTGTCCGTGATGAATAATGTAGTGTTTTTTGGAAGGGGGCAGGAGAGGTGGGGGGGAGTATTTAGATGCACTGTCTATTTCGTAAAGTCAGTGTTTTTAGACTGTTCGACCATGGTCGCTATACAAGAAGCTGGTGATGGGAATCCGGAAAACGGGTTGCATCATTGTTGGTTTTAGACAGCGATTCCTGAATAAATGATATGCATTCGTTCGTAAGCTTATTAGTGGCATAATTAAGTGTGTCACATGGAGCGTTTATTTACGTATTAGCTTTTTGTTACTACATTTGCGTCACACTAAGTCAGATTTAGTCACCTTTCGGTTTCAGTGCTTGCTGTTCAATTTTATCTCCGCCATCATACATTCGAAACAAGTCGAATATTAAATCAGTGTTTACATCATTGAAGCATCCTTACAATTAAATTATTCATTTCTTTCGGCTCATTGCGGGCTACGTGATGCCGACTCGTCACTAATGTTTCGCAAAGTTTCGTTTAGATTAAAATAAGACGGGTGAGTAATGTCATAGATATATGTTCAAGCCTTTAGGTTGTATTCTGGCAACCACAGAAAGCGGATTTCAAACATCTCTTTCTACCACCCGTTGTTTCTTATCATTGTTTCGTAGTAGCTTGTCGTTGGCTTCAGGTAGAAATTATCAGAGATCGGAAAAGATCGGTCATGTATATTCACCACTCATGATTACCAGTGTACAATATAGCGAGATGAGTCAATTGAAATAAATCTAGCGTAGAAGAAGCATCACACCAATTTACTTAAAATAAACCAATTGAGCACTAATTAAACCGAGCACAATTTTTGGTCCTTCAAAAATTCTTTCTTTTTCTGTGGAACAATATAAATGGATGACGTCAATATGAATAAATCTGAAATGTTTTTCCACACTTCGAAAAGTTGTTCCTTAGTTCGAGCGAATCCTATACCTATTTATTATAATAAAAAGTAAACAAACACAATAGAAATACATTTATGTAGAATCTAACCAAAATTAATAACTATTTGAAAAACCCTCTCGAGAAAACTGCTCGGAAAACTGCTCAGAAACATTGCTCACCACCAATGCTCGTAAATTGCTGGAAATCACTTAAAAAAAGCTGCTTGAAAATAACTGCTCGAAAAATTGTTTGACAAAACTGCTTGACAAACCTACTCGAAAAATTCTTAAGAAAGCTTCTTTAAGAAATTGTTCGAAAAAATTTCTGAAATAAGCTGCCCCAAAGAATCTGCTCAAAATATCTACTGGAAAAACTACTCGTAAATTTTTTCGAAAAATTACTCGGAAAAATTGCTTGACAAAATTGCTCGAGAAATGCTGAATGAAACTGCTAAAAAAATTACTGGAGAAATTTGATCGAAACTAAAATACTGATAAAAAACTACTCGAAAAAACTGCTTGACAAAATTGTTCGAAAATACCTCAGAAAAATTGTTAAAAAAATTACTCGAGAAATTTGATCGAAAAATAAACTGATCGAAATTACTGATAAAAAAGCTAATTAAAAAAAAAATTCGAATAAACTGCTAGAAAAAACTGGTCCAGAGGCTGCTTGAAGAACTTATTATAAAAGATACTGACAAAAATTACTACAAAAATGCACGTTGACAATGCTCAAAAGTTTCTCGAAAAAACTCAAGAAACTGCGCAAATATTGCATGGAAAAACTACTTGACAAATCTCAAACTTTCTCAAAAACAAAACTGCTCGAAAAATTCGAAATTTAGAGAAAGAGTTGTTTGAAAAATTGCAAAAACTACTTCAAAACCCTGCTCGAAATAGCTTGAAAAATTTCGAAAAAATTGCTTGAAAAACCCAGTTTGGAAAAATTACTTGAATAAACTACTCGAATAAACTGCACGACAAAATACCTGGAAAAAAGCAATAATATTTGCTCAAAAGCTTCCTAAAAAGCTGCTCGAATATACTGATTTGTAAAGTTTGTGTAAGAAACAGATTTAAAAAACTTCGGGAAAACTGCTTGAAAAAACTGGAAAGTTCGAAAAATTGTTCGAGAAAACTTCTTGGAAAAACTTCTCGAAAAAATTACTCGAAAGATCTGTACGAATAACTTATTGAAAAATTGCTCCAAAAACTTTTCTGAAGACTTGACCTTAGAAAACTGCTCGAAAAAACTAAAACTAAAATTGTTTGAAGCAATTACTCAGAATAGCTGATCAAAAAACTGTTTAAAAACATTGCTAAACAGTAATGTTTGAACATTTCTCAAAAACACTTCAAGAAAAAGCTGCTAGAAAAAACTCCTCGAATAAACTACTCGAAAAATTCTCAAGGAAGCTGCTTCAAGAAATTGTTAAAAAAATACTTAAATAAACTTCTCCAAAAAATCTGCTAAACAAACTCAAAAAATCTGCTTGAAAAACTACTCATAAAATCTGTTCGAAGAACTACTCGACAAAACTGCTTGACAAAACTACTCGAAAAGTTCTCAGAAATTTGTTTTTAAAAAATTACTCGAGAAATTTGATAAAAAACTGATCGAAAAGTCTGATAAAAAACATATTGAAAAAATTATTCACTGCTAGAAAAAATTGCTACAGAGCTGCTTGAAAACACTTATTCACAAAAATACTTCCAAAAACTACTAAAAATTGCACGTTGACTGCAAAAAAAAAATTTCGAAAAAACTCAGAAAACTGCACAAATATTGCACGGATGAACTACTTGACAAATCTTTTCAAACTATCAAAAAAAAATCTGCTAAAAAAATTCCTGTGCTAACTTAGAGAAAAAGGCGGGTGAGTAATGTCAGAGACATAACTGGATGTCGTGAATACGAAAAAACTGACACGCTCCCATCACTTTTCCGAATATCAGTTAGTTGATTGATTGTATGAATTGTGCAAGCTTTCCTCTTTTTCACTAATAGAATTTGAAGCGATTTACCTACATTAAAGTACAGTTTAGTTACATTAAACAGCTACTATTCTACAACTATATATTCCAAACTTGAAACAATTCCTTTTTAATTTGCTAATATAGGAAGCTAGGTACGACAAATTTGTAGTTTATTTTTATTGAAGCTATGAAGTTCGAAGATATCTGATTCTTCTCGAAATTTCAGTACGAGACAATTGCAATGGCCTGGTCTGAAATGTATCTACGATCTTCGGTATGCAAGAATGATTCTAATAATAATAATGATAGTAATAATAATAATACAGATTAACCTGTATATATGGCAACCCTGTTTCGCATGGCATATTTTCACACGACCCCATACTAGTATAAAGATGTGTTCAACATCATCATTTTCGCTTTCGCATTGCCGTTCGTAATTGAATGTGTTAGTGACGGTACAAATCTGCTTTTCTACCTGTCTTCGGAGCCATCGTTCTGACGGTGTCTCGTACGTACAGAGTAGCTGCTTTAACATAAATGACGCTATTTCTCACATCACATTTCCTTTTATACGTGCTAATGGTAGCACGGTAGGACGTCCCCTTTGTTAGAATTCCTTTCCTATACGCAGAACGGGAAACAGTGAAACGATATAAAAGAGAGAGTTAGCAGAGCGGCAGCCAGTAATACTGAATGGGTCGTCGAGCAACAACACAGCATATTGTGGAGGAACAATTAAGGGCAAGGCAAAGTCCCGCTCAAACCGTGCTGGTCTGAAGTGCCCAGTTGGCGGCAGAATCCATCGTTTGCCTCGGAAGGGGAACTACGCCGAGCGTGTCAGTGCTGGTGCAACGGTCTATCTGGCGGCAGTGATGGAGTACTTGGTTGCCGAAGTGTTGGAGTTGACCGGTAATGCTGCCCATGACAACGAAAACGAAAATCATCCCTCGCCATCTGCAGCTGGCCATCCGTTGAAAACCCCGTCCTTTTCAGGATGACCACATCACTGTGATAAAGAAATATTTAGAATTGCTTTAAGTTTAGCCAGTTCTGATACGCCTGGAAAGTAGAATACGCAAATCAAGTGGAAACATTTGTTCTAACAATTTTTGTTTTCGGCCGCATACTAAAGTACTCGCGACAAAAATACATATTGATCTGTGGCAACTCTGTTTCGCACGGCATATTTGTAAACTAGTATAAAGATGTGTTCAAAATCATCACTTTCGCTTTCGCATTGCCGTTCGTAATTGAATGTGTTAGTGACGGTGCAAATTATTTTAACTCCCATCTTGATGAATCTTTTGATAGGAAATATTGAGATCTGAGATGGTTCTCGTGTGTGTCTTGTTTCGGCAATGGGCCTTGCTGGACTTTTTGGCTGCCTTTTTCGGTTTCATTGTGCTGACGGTGTCTCGTGCATTCATATCGGGAAACAATGAGACGACAGGTCCTCGATGTTGCTCTCGTGTGTCTTGTTTCGGGGAGAGTTGCTCAGCAAATGATAGGAAAAGTGAACCATTCAACTTTTATATGGATGCTCTTGTATAGATACAGACATCTCGCGTTCTGATTGGCTGGTGCTGTCATGGGTTAAATCAAACAGGTTTTTCAATAGTGTACTATTGAAAAACTTCAATATTGTTGTAATACACGTTCAAGTTGAATATTTTCGATTCTATTGGTAGTTAGATTATATAAATCCTTCTACAGATCACTGAGCTATGAGCTTTCAAAATACGAGAAAGGCAAACGCGCCATATGAATTATCCTCTTTGATACTCGTTTATACCAAACATTTCAGAAAAGTTTAATTGTGAACTATTTAAGAATGTGTCACACAACTGAAAGTTTTATCATAAAATTGTGATCATATTTCCGATGGCATGTAGCAAGAATTATGTTGATTCGTTAGATATAACAGGAGATATTCACGATCAAAAACTTATCACTCTCTCAGAGGGTAAATTTTGAAAAGGCGCCCCATAGTAAAGTAAGTCGTATTCACGACAAAAGTTGCTTGAAAAAAATGCAAAAAAAGCTACTTGAAAAAAACCTGCTCGAAATAGCTTGAAAAAATTTCCAAAAATGCAAAAAAAATTGCTTGAAAACCCAGCTCGAAAAAATTTACTTTACTTAAATAGTAGTTTACTCAAATAAACTACTCGATAAAACTGCACGAAAGAATGCCAGAAAAAATTGCACCAAGAGCTGCTCGAAAACTCTCCAAAACGCTGCTCGAATATACTGCATAGTAAATATTCTATAAAAAACAGATTGAAAAAACTTCCGGAAAACTGCTTGAAAAAACTGGAACGTTCGAAAAATTGTTCGAGAAAACTTCTTGGAAAAACTTCTCAAAAAAACTACTTGAAAGATCTGTATGAATAACTTATTAAAATTTCTCCAAAAACTTTTCTGAAAACTGGACTGGAGAAAACTGCTCGAAAAAATTAAAATGAAAATTGTTTGAGGTAACTACTCAGAAAAAAAACTGATCAAAAAACTGCCTAAAAACATTGCTTAACACTATTGCTTGAAAATTTCTCGAAAACAATTGAAGAAAAAGCTGATAGAAATAACTACTTGAAAAAACTACTCGAAAAATTCTAAAAAAAGCTGCTTCAAAAAAATTCTAAAAAAGCTGCTGTTAGAAAAAAAATTTTGAAATAAACTGCTCCAAAGAATCTGCTCAACAAACTGCTAAAAATCGGCTGGAAAAACTTCTCGTAAAATTTGTTCGAAAAACTACTCGAAAAAAAAGCTTGAAAAATTGCACGGAAAATACTCGAGAAATTTGGTCGAAAAAAAACTGCTCAAAATTCAGATAAAAAATTGAAAGATTTATTCGAATAAACTGCTAGAAAAAAATTTCTCTAGAAGCTGTTTGAAGGAACTGCTAAAAAAGTACTCACAAAAACTATTGCAAAATTGCACGTTGACAATGTTCAAAAGTTACCCGAAAAAATCATAAAACTGCACATATATGGCACAGAAAAACTGTTGACAAACCTGTTCAAACTTTTTCAAAACAAAACTGCTCGAAAAAATTAATTAAATAGCTTTAAAAAACATAAAAAAAGGAAAAAATGCCTGAAAAGCTAGCTCAAAAAATTACTTGAAAAAAACACTTCAAAAAGCTGCTTGAATAAACTGCACGAAAAAATGACCGAAAAAATTTCACCAAGACTTGTTCGAAACAGAAACTACTCTAAAACGCTGCTCGAATATACTGCATCGTGAAATTTCTATAAGAACTATATTGGGAAACTTCAAGAAAACTGTTTGACGAAACTGCTCGAAAAATTCTCAAAAAATCTCAATAAATTTACTCAAGAAATCGTTTGAAAAAAAGGCAGAAATAAACTGCTTCGAATAATCTGTTCAACCATGTGCTCAAAAAATCTGCTGGAAATACTGCTCGTAAAATCCGTTCGAAAAATTTAACGGAAAACTGCTTAGCAAAACTGTTCGAAAAATTATCAAAAAATTACTTTAAATCTTACTCGAAAAATTTGATCGAAAGAATGTTAAAAAACAGCTAGAAAAATTCAGATAAAAACTCTATTTGAAAAAAAATATTCAAATATACTGCTAGAAAAAATTGCTCCAGAAGCTGCTTAAAGAAACTTATTCAAAAAGATACTAACAAAAAAAAAACTTATGAAATTGCACAAATTTTGCATGAAAATATACTGCTTCGTAACATTTCTGTAAGAAACAGATTGAAAAAACTTCCGAGAATCTTCTCGAAAAACTACTCGAATGATCTGCACGAATAACTTATTAAAAAATTGCTCTAAAAACTGGACTGGAGAAAACTGTTCGAAAAAACTAAAACGAAAATTGTTTGAAGCAACTACTCAGAAAAACTAATAAAAAAACTGCCTAAAAACATTGCTTAACAGTAATGCTTGGAAATTTCTCTAAAACACTTCAAGAAAAAATTGATCGACAAATTGATTGACCAAACTACTCAAAAAATTTTCAAGAAAGCTGCTTCTAGAAATTGTTCGAAAAAAATGCTTAAATGAACTTCTCGAAAAATTCACCCTCAACAAACTGCTCAAAAATCTACTGGAAAAACTGCTTCTAAAATCTATTCGAAAAACTACTGGGAAATACTACTTGACAAAACTGTTCGAAAAATTCTCAAAAAAAAATGTTTGAAAAAATTATTTGAAAAATTTGATTGGAAAAAAATGAAAAAACTGTTCGAAAATACTGATAAAAAATTTTCTCGAAAACACTCATAAAACTGCACAAAAATTGCACGAAAAAACATTCTCAAAAAATAAACTGCTCGAAAAATTTTCGTACAAACTTAGAGAAAGATTTGCTTGAAAAAATTTCTTATGAACTACTTGAAAAAAACTGCTCGAAATAGCTTTGAAAAACTTAAAAAAAAAAAACAAAAACAAGCTTGAAAAGTTAACTAAGAAAAATTACTTAAAAAAAAACAAAAACATTATTTCGTGCTTTACAAAACTTCAGAAAATGCAAAAAATGCTTGAAAAACCAGCTTAAAAAATTACTAGCAGCTTACTGAAAAAAATGCACCAAGAGTTGCTCGAAACAAAAACCGCTCCTAAACGCTGCTTGAAGAATTTATATAAGAAACAGATTGAAAAAACTTCGAGAAAACTGCTTGAAAGAAATGGGAGGTTCAAAAAATTGTTCGAGAAAACTTTTTGAAAAAACTTCTCGAAAAAACTACTCGAAAAGTCTGCACGGAAAACTGATTAAAACAATTGCTCGAAAAAAACTATTCTAAAGACTACTTGAAATGTTGTTCGAAATAACTGCTCAAATATCCTGCTCGAAAAAACTACTCGAAAACAGTGCTTTAATAAGCTGTTCGAAAAATAACTCGAAAAAACTGTTTTAAATAATGGCTTGGTAAAACTATATGATGTATCTGTCCGAAAAACCTGCTTGAAAAAAATGCTCGAAAAAACTGCTTGAAGAATTCTCAAAAAAATTTCTCAAGAAAAAAAATTGCTTAATTACTGTTATTAAAAAGCAACTACGCAGGCTAAAATGAATGAAACGTGTCAATTTTTACATTTTATATTTACCCAGTTGGTTAAAAAAAATATAAAATATAAAATTCACTCAAACTTTGGAACATTTTCCTGAGGGCCGAGCGTCCTATACCAATCGATTCAGCTCGACGAACTGAGCTAAAGTGCACATAATAAAGTGACGTAAATCTTATAAATGGTAGGGCCGTTTTTGATCGGACTAGTTGCAAATGAAAGGTCTCTTTGTCAGCCAGAACGTCATTGTTTTCGATCAATGATGCATTGTTTACTTTTTGAATTATAAAAAGTTTAATGTCAAAATTTTCTGTTCCTTGACAATACCTGTGTCAATTGTTCTCTAAAATAAAGTAGATTACAAAATTTAGATACCTTCCTGTAATACCTTTCAAACAAACAATGGTTTGTTGAAATCCGTCTATTTTAAACAGAGATATTGAAACCAACATCAAACTTCTCAATTTTCTCAGACTACTTAACCAATCAGATTCAAATGAAAGTCCTATCTACAAGCTTAGACTCATATGAACAGTCCTACGCCCCCATACAAGGTTCCTGTATTTCATTTGAATCAGACTTCTGGTTGCGGAGCTACAGAATGATATGTGTAACGAAAATAAAATAATGATACATTATTCTTCGTAAATTTTGAATAGAAGAAAATGTCTTGTTCTAATCAGTGCTAGTGGAATAATACCCGTAGTACCTGCGCAAAGACCCTGCATCAGATTCACTGTTCCTTGACACTTTGAATATCAAATATTTTGCTGGAGGTGCAATAAATGTAAGTTCTAAATAATTTAAGTTTGGAGACGTGGAACTTCCCGGCTTCAATGACATCCATTTACTCCTGGTAAGAACCTCTCAATTCGATTCCTACGGGACGCAGATGTATCGTTGAAGTCTTCGTGGGCAGCAGGGTACTCTGGTCTGGTCGTAATTTTCTGTCATGCCAGTAAGACTAATGTGGCAGATAGAAATCATTTTTCCAGCATGTTTGAACAAAAACCGAAATCGGTCTGCGACACGGTAACTTTGGAAGTACTACGACCGGTCGATTGCATAATAGCTCATGTGTGAAGCGAATGGTTTCCGCCCGCGGGCTCTCGAGTACCACCGTTCGACATTAGATTCCGGTGCGAATTTATCCCTGTACAGATTCAAAATGGAACCTGATGGTTTTTTATACGTTTCATTACCAGCACGGTTGGTTTGGTTTCTTAGGTTACAGGATACATTCGGAGTGGTGTTCGTTCAGACGATTGCATGCGAATTCCGTTGCCCTGGTAGGTAGTTGGAACGGACGGACGGACGGAGAGAGGAATTGAGGTTCATAAATTCTCTGATTACTGTGAACGAATCAATACGCCTTCGTAGACAGAATGTTTTTAGAGCTAACCAGACTGAGAAAATTGTGTTGAATGCTATCGTTTGAAATGCAATGAAAATTCTGAAAATGAATGAAGCGAATTCGGGGAAGACTCTGTGTAATCGATTAAGTTTAAGACAGATTCACGGAATCATTTTCGATTATTGAGTTTACATTGCGGTTGTCTTGTATCATTGTATCATATTTCGAACACTTTTACTAACAACATAAGACAATACCTTAATTAAGTATTTCTTGTATTCAAAGTTATAACAAGCCAATACATCACATTGAATTCGTTCTTTCTCGTAGCCAAACTGTCCCGAATCCAGCAACATTACTTATGCATTCGGTTTTCTAGTTCCATTTAATTAGAACAGACAATCATTTGAACGAAATCGTTTTCACCAGCTCATTCTGTTTGTCTGAGTTCCTAACCTACCGTAATCATTCAAATGGTGGGCGAGACTCTTCCTTTCTTTTTCTTTCTTTTAGGCATATTTTCCAGCAGAAGGAAAACCCCGCATGGGAGAGTACGAGAGCGAAGAGTATCGAATACAAATTTGGCTGCTGAGAGTGAGATCTCATCGTTGCTGTGTATGTTGCATGATGTGACATAAAGCGTGTTCGAAAAATGTTGCATTGGCTCGTGAGTGATTTCGCGCACGTTATCACGTGGTACGTTCCGGATCAAGAGAGGGAGTGCCCTTACTCATTGTACGTGTTGAATCGAGTGAAGAAATCTCACTCACTCTCTGTGGGCTTTTCACATTGACAACTGAACACCGAGTGACGCTTGTGTTTTCCAGTAAAATCCAACTTCGAAAGGATGACAGTTTGCATGACATTATTACTTTAATTACAAGGCTCTTCCTGGGGCAGTTGAAGGAAATTGATTGACGCTCAACCAGTAATTATCGGGTAACTGTAGAAATAGGGCTACGATGAATATTTACTGCCACTCTGTTGCTTTTGTAGTGAGCAACAGTTGAAGTACATCAGAACGGCAACCGTCCATCGGTTCCTGTTTTCCCGGTAACGGAAAGCGTTTTCATCGATTGATTAATCCTTTTTTTATATGTCTATCAAAAAGGATAGTCTAAGCATCGTCGTTGAGGGTGATGCAGATCGAAGCTGGCACTTACCTATCTTCTCATCTTTCTTTTTTCGAGCCATTAGATGAACGTAGAGTGGATTTTAGCTTCTGTACGATTCTATTATCACTTCGCAATTCTTGTCGCTGTACAACGTACGAAGGGGCAGAGCCGGTGAAACATGTTAAGCCCAGGTGGGTAAATTTTCGTACCAGGGAGAACGAGCCACTATTTTGAAGTATTATTTAGTCTATTTTTAAATAATATTTTGTTCCGATATAACTTTGCATGAGACGCGTAAATTCGAAGCTAGAAACGTTTTCGATATTTTGTTTTTTCTGATTTTAACATGACCAAATTAAGCAGTCATCCGGAAAAAAATGTGAGCAAGTTATCAAAATCGTTATGGATGAACACAAAATCAAAGTCCGACAGAAATGGAAGTGCTTTTATGGTCGTATGCGAAAATCTGGGCATGAAAAAGATCTTTTCCAAATAGGTGCCTCGTTCGCTCACAATCTATCAAAAGCAACAACTCATCAACAATTCAGAGAGCCTTGTCGGCACTTTTTAGTCGCAATAAAAAGGATTTCTTGCGTTGGTATGAAACAGTGGACGAAACATGGATCTATCTTTTTTCTCCGGAGTTGTTTCAACATTTGGACGGGGAAAACGCAACAGATAGCTGCAACAAGTATGGCGTCAGTTTTTAGATGCTCGAGGTATAATTAACGTCGACTATTTTGGAAAGGAAGTACCAACAAAAGTTTTTAGTTATTAATGCGTTAGGAGTTATTTATGCGTTTAAAGTACGGAATCGTAAAAAACGGCCTCATATGACACAGAAAAAATCATTTTTAACCAAGACAATGCACCGTGCCACAAGTCAATGAAAATAATTGCCAAATTGAACGTATTTGGCACCGATCTCTTTCTTCAGCCACCATATTCTCAACAACCTAGCCCCCAGCGACTTCTTGTCATTCGATGATCTGAGCGACTGAAGCCTATTTTAAGGCCATGTACAAATCATTCTATAAGTATGATGTAAAAAATTTAGATAATAAATAAAGAAATTTTGTTCAAGAAATGTTGTTTTCCTAGTTAGCTCCTGAACTTTTTGGACGATGTGGAAGCAACCTTCTCTACGGCAGTATCGAACCGCACAAAGTGCAAGTCGATTCGAACCTGAATTTGGTTGTCTGTGAGTAATTTTCTCAAATGCGAACGCACTCATTGAAGAGCAGAAATCATATGGAAACCGTGAACTTATGTATACGAAACCGTCATATCAATTAGAGGAATGACAATGGTTTGAAAAAACAAGGAGAATTGCACATTGTTCGTGTTTGAGTTGTAGATGGTCAAAACCTAACTACTGTCTATATGGTTTTACTTCTATGTTTTGAATTTGTACCCCGGTATAGAAAACAAAGACGCAATCTTACGTCAAAAGATTTTGAATGATTTCATTTATGTGAAGATAAAGAATGGAAAGGCGAGATGTGACCAGTGTTGCGAAAATATCAAATAATCAAATCTCACCGCTGCAGAAAACCATGCGCGATTTTCGACAGCGATTATCACTATCTACAATATCAATGATAATTGTGATCACTCGAAGTGAGTATGGAAAATATCACACCCCGTCCAATATCACCATAGTGATGTTTCGTAAACTCACACATGATTATAAATTATCATCATTGAAAATCATTCTCACAATTATCAGCCATGCAAAGATTTTCACTATCACATGGTGATATTCAATGAGGTGAGTGAAGTTTTGAAAATCAATTTCAACCAAATCTTATCATGCAGTATGATTATTTTTGGAATGGGTGGTGTCGAATCTCGATGTCTGAAGTAATTTGAAATTGTTGATAGTGAAATTCGGTTCGTAAAAATTCATCTAAACCCATGGCAATATGGATATTTTTGAAACGGGTATGATGAGTAGATGTTAAATATCGATGTCTGGAGTCATTTTGAAATCCAAGATGGCGGCTCTCGGATCATGAAAATTCATCTGAAACCATGCAATATGGGTATTTTTGGAACGGGTACGATGAGTAGATGTTGAATATTGGTGTCTGAAGTGATTTTGAAATCCAAGATGGCGGCTTTCGGTTCATGAAAATTCATCTGAAACCATACAATATGGGTATTTTTGGAACGGGTACGATGAGTAGATGTTGAATATTGGTGTCTGAAGTGATTTTGAAATCCAAGATGGCGGCTTTCGGTTCATGAAAATTCATCTAAACCCATGCAATATGGGTATTTTTGGAACGGGTATGATGAGTAGATGTTGATTATCGATGTCTGGAGTTATTTTGAAATCCAACATGGCGGCTCTCGGTTCATGAAAATTCAACTAAACCCATGCAATATGGGTATTTTTGGAACGGGTATGATGAGTAGATGTTGAATATTGATGTCTGGAGTCATTTTGAAATCCAAGATGGCGGCTTTCGGTTCATGAAAATTCATCTAAACCCATGCAATATGGGTATTTTTGGAACGGGTATGATGAGTAGATGTTGATTATCGATGTCTGGAGTTATTTTGAAATCCAACATGGCGGCTCTCGGTTCATGAAAATTCAACTAAACCCATGCAATATGGGTATTTTTGGAACGGGTATGATGAGTAGATGTTGAATATTGATGTCTGGAGTCATTTTGAAATCCAAGATGGCGGCTTTCGGTTCATGAAAATTCATCTAAACCCATGCAATATGGGTATTTTTGGAACGGGTATGATGAGTAGGTGTTGAATATTGATGTCTGGAGTCATTTTGAAATCCAACATGGCGGCTCTCGGTTCATGAAAATTCAACTAAACCCATGCAATATGGGTATTTTTGGAACGGGTATGATGAGTAGATGTTGAATATTGATGTCTGGAGTCATTTTGAAATCCAACATGGCGGCTCTCGGTTCATGAAAATTCAACTAAACCCATGCAATATGGGTATTTTTGGAACGGGTATGATGAGTAGGTGTTGAATATTGATGTCTGGAGTCATTTTGAAATCCAACATGGTGGCTCTCGGTCCATGAAAATTCAACTAAACCCATGCAATATGGGTATTTTTGGAACGGATATGATGAGTAGATGTTGAATATTGGTATCTGAAGTCATTTTGAAATAGAAGATGGCGGCTCTTGGTTCATGAAAATTCATCTGAAACCATGCAATATGGGTATTTTTGGAACGGGTATGATGAGTAGATGTTGAATATTGGTGTCTGAAGTGATTTTGAAATCCAACATGGTGGTTCTCGGTTCATGAAAATTCAACTAAACCCATGCAATATGGGTATTTTTGGAACGGGTATGATGAGTAGATGTTGAATATTGATGTCTGGAGTCATTTTGAAATCCAAGATGGCGGCTTTCGGTTCATGAAAATTCATCTAAACCCATGCAATATGGGTATTTTTGGAACGGGTATGATGAGTAGGTGTTGAATATTGATGTCTGGAGTCATTTTGAAATCCAACATGGCGGCTCTCGGTTCATGAAAATTCAACTAAACCCATGCAATATGGGTATTTTTGGAACGGGTATGATGAGTAGATGTTGAATATTGATGTCTGGAGTCATTTTGAAATCCAACATGGCGGCTCTCGGTTCATGAAAATTCAACTAAACCCATGCAATATGGGTATTTTTGGAACGGGTATGATGAGTAGGTGTTGAATATTGATGTCTGGAGTCATTTTGAAATCCAACATGGTGGCTCTCGGTCCATGAAAATTCAACTAAACCCATGCAATATGGGTATTTTTGGAACGGATATGATGAGTAGATGTTGAATATTGGTATCTGAAGTCATTTTGAAATAGAAGATGGCGGCTCTTGGTTCATGAAAATTCATCTGAAACCATGCAATATGGGTATTTTTGGAACGGATATGATGAGTAGATGTTGAATATTGGTGTCTGAAGTCATTTTGAAATAGAAGATGGCGGCTCTTGGTTCATGAAAATTCATCTGAAACCATGCAATATGGGTATTTTTGGAACGGGTATGATGAGTAGATGTTGAATATTGGTGTCTGAAGTGATTTTGAAATCCAACATGGTGGTTCTCGGTTCATGAAAATTCAACTAAACCCATGCAATATGGGTATTTTTGGAACGGGTATGATGAGTAGGTGTCGATTATCGATGTCTGGAGTCATTTTGATATCCAAAATGTGAACTTCTAGTTTATGAAAATTTTTCGAAAAATTTGAACTTAGTTTGTGTAGAACGCTCGTCGCGTGCGATTGTATTTCTTTGTTGCTCTGCGTTGTTTCGCTGTGTTTCGGTCGGATTTTTCTGCAGGTTCCAGTGTTGCATTCAATATTTTTGTTGTTAAAAACGGAGAAATGATGAATTTGAAAGAGGAAAGAAACTACAACTGATGCCAGAAGGGTGGACAGTGCATGGAAGTTCTTTTTTGGTGTTGGTATTTTATTCTCGTGAATGCAATCTATCACCGTGTTTTACCCACCAAAACTGAAGTGAAAACCACGGAGTTTTAACTTTTTCGGGAGTTGAGTGTCATCTAGCGGCAAGTAACACTCATCAATTAACCATTTACTATATATTAAATGGCATTAAGTGTGAATTGAAAATATTAAACGTCACCGTGATTGGTAGTATCTGCTACACAACCTTGTAATTTTGTCGCTATAATCTGCATCTCTAAATTCTAATTTCATAAGCTTGTAGGTCTACTAGAAGACAACTGTGCAGGCTATTGCGCATTAACGTCGATTTTGCAGTAATGTTTCCGACATTACTTACCGTTTGTTTATAGAGGTAATTTTTTTCAAATTTCGAATAAAAACGGACAATTTTCTTTGAAAAATTAGTGCAACACTTCGAGACGGTATTGTAGATTTGAATTCATTGTGCGAAAGCAGACATTTATTTAAGAATCACTATCAAAAATTTATCATCGACAGTTCTGCAAATATTGCACTTGAACCAATACTACTGTTCTAAAGCTTGGGAAAAGTAAGGAACTCGTTTGTTGAGCATTCTGGTAGTCGAATTGTTGACATCAAATTGGTTGCTGTCAACCAAATGATTGGCGATTGAAAACTAACACAATCCAATTATACATATTTTCGAAAATTTGCTATGTTTAATCTATCACTTCAAACAATTTTCTTACTTTCGTAGTATATTTTTATTGCTGATCTTGGATTTCAAAATGACTCCAGACATCAATATTCAACATCTACTCATCATACCCGTTCCAAAAATACCCATATTGCATGGGTTTAGTTGAATTTTCATGAACCGAGAACCACCATGTTGGATTTCAAAATCACTTCAGACACCAATATTCAACATCTACTCATCATACCCGTTCCAAAAATACCCATATTGCATGGTTTCAGATGAATTTTCATGAACCAAGAGCCGCCATCTTCTATTTCAAAATGACTTCAGACACCAATATTCAACATCTACTCATCATATCCGTTCCAAAAATACCCATATTGCATGGTTTCAGATGAATTTTCATGGACCGAGAGCCACCATGTTGGATTTCAAAATGACTCCAGACATCAATATTCAACACCTACTCATCATACCCGTTCCAAAAATACCCATATTGCATGGGTTTAGTTGAATTTTCATGAACCGAGAGCCGCCATGTTGGATTTCAAAATGACTCCAGACATCAATATTCAACATCTACTCATCATACCCGTTCCAAAAATACCCATATTGCATGGGTTTAGTTGAATTTTCATGAACCGAGAGCCGCCATGTTGGATTTCAAAATGACTCCAGACATCAATATTCAACACCTACTCATCATACCCGTTCCAAAAATACCCATATTGCATGGGTTTAGATGAATTTTCATGAACCGAAAGCCGCCATCTTGGATTTCAAAATGACTCCAGACATCAATATTCAACATCTACTCATCATACCCGTTCCAAAAATACCCATATTGCATGGGTTTAGTTGAATTTTCATGAACCGAGAGCCGCCATGTTGGATTTCAAAATAACTCCAGACATCGATAATCAACATCTACTCATCATACCCATTCCAAAAATACCAATATTGCATGGGTTTTGATAAAATTTTACGAACCGAAATTCACTATCATCAATTTCAAATAACTTCAGACAATGATTTTCGACACCACCCGTTCCAAAAATAATCATACTGCATGTTAAGATTTGGTTGAAATTGATTTTCAATACCACACTCACCTCACGGAATATCACCATGTGGTAGTGAAAATCGCGCATGGGTGATAATCGTGATAATGCTTTTGAATGATAATCATGTGTGAGTTTACGAAACATCGCTAAAGTGAGATTGAACGGGTGATGATTTCCCCCATACTCAGCGGTGATATTTGATGTTTTGAAAATTTCGCACACCGATATTAAGTGATAATCGTTTTCTAATATCATTCTCAGAATATCAAATGATTTTCTTCATGATGTTCGGCGATGATTTTGTAAGTGATAATCACCAACAATTATTATCGGCGATAATAACTGATTTTTGATATTTTGAGAATGATAATGCCAACACTGGATGTGACAAGGTTGATTTTAGTGAACTGAAATCTTTTACTAACTCAACTTTCGCAAGAGGAGTTAAACTTAAGCGTCTCATCAATGCAAATCACTCGAGTCTCTGGTATGCCGGAAAGTACCGATAAAGGTCCTTTACCACTTACTATCCGAACCGACAAAAGAATAGTTATCAGAAGTTGTTACTTTCTACTTGCGGCTGCATTCTCGTACACAATTAATTCTTCGCTATCTCTAATAGTGAAAAAGTAAAAATAGCATGATGGGTTTCCATCAGGTAGCGGTGAGTGCAACGCTACTGAATACCGCTTACAACCTAGGCTAAACAGCCAGCACGCTGTGACTCTGGGGGCTTAAGCAATAGTTCGAACAAACCTTTCATTCTGATGTTCAACTAGCTGTACAGAGATTGAGAAAAATATCCATACAGTGAAGAACTCAATGAGTATAAGAATGCTGTCGCAAGTAGAAACTGACAACTTCTGGTAACTTTTCTTTTACCGGTTTTTCGTATAGTAAATGGTAAAAGACCTTTTTCGGTACTTTCCGGCATCCCAGAGGCTCGAGTGATTTGCATGAATGAGATGTTTAAACTCGACCCCTTTGGTTGAAGGTAAAAGTTGAGTCATAGAAGATTTCTGCTTACTCAAATGACCATTGTCACGCTTCACCTTTTTGTTGTATATCTTCACATCCTTGCTCTACCTTGAGTACTAGCATTTTATAATTCTAATTTTATCTATTATTCTCAGTTATAATAAAACTACTTTTATTGTTATAAATGATACTAATATTACTATTATTTTTCCTTAGATATTTCAGGTAGGCAATTACCCACCTTTGGAATTTTCGGGTGGGTAGTACTACCCACCCTACCCACCTCTTTCACCGGCCCTGCGAAGGGGTGCAAAACGTCTACGAAAAAAACACATTTTAATTTTTAATAGGATCAATTTATTGAAGCAGAAGAAGTTAGAAAGGTTTGGAAAAAGTCGTGCGTAACAAATAGCAACGAATGGTATTGCAAATTGCTTCCAAAGTTGGTATTTTGACACAGTTTTTTTTTGTTTTGATTATAGAGGTTTTAACCATATTATTCATATTATTAACTAATTACCTAAAATATTTGTACTCTCTTTCCAACATAGCGTAGTAATTAAATTGTGGATCCCTTAAAAGGAAATCTTTTCCACTGGGACTCCACTTTAATAAATTGCACATCAAACCATGAATAAATAGAATCTCAGCGGACTTTGTATCAAAATTAAATTTGTATTTCTAGTATTATTATTGCCAGTGTCTGTTTGTTTCTTGTTTTTCCGCTGAGACTAGTTGCGTCCACTACCAGGGGGCTTCAAATTGAAGCTTTTTGGTGTGGGGGAGTGTGGTGGAAAAAAAAACCATAATGTCATTCGCCTCTTCGAGCCAGAAAAACTTTCTGACTCTATGTACGGGGTTGGGAATCGAACCCAGGTGGGCTGCGTGAAAGACATCGACTAACCCATCACGCTATACCCGTCCTCCTTTGACACAGTTTCCTAATCACACTGTTTTTTTTGCACAAACATGTTTGCCGACAACAAGTTGAGGAAATCAGCGAAAAAAAGTATTCCTGTGGAATTTTCTTGAATATCTGCATAACTGGCAACGCTGCTTACGAATTTGATAACGAGCAGAAAAGAATCAAAGTAAAAAAAAAGAAGCATATCAGTCGTTTTTCTAAGAAGGGCGAATCTTACATTGACAGCAAATGGAGAAAAACGGCGATGGATGTTTCGACTTTGGTTTCAAATCCTATTTAGAAACTATCGTATGTTCTCAGATAAATTTTTGATTAGTCGATGAACTGTTGGTTTCTTTTTGAAAGGCATGCAAATTTTACCAATTTTTCTTTGAAAGGCATGTAAATTTTACCAACGACAACTGCCAAATTTGCATAGCATAAAGATCTTACGAAAAGTTAGTGTTAGTGATAAAGCTTTAAAAAAAGTTTTGAATTTAAAAAAAAGGAAGGGGGGGACCGTTTTGGCCAGTAGGGGCAGTTTATAATACTTTCCCCTAACACTAGGCTTACGTGAGTCTGTTGATCAAAGAATGATGCTCAAGTCAAAGCAGAAAGTTTGAATGTTTGCTCTAGCTTCAACGGAAAAGTTTTTAGTGGTTTATTGAGGTCTATCGCTATGACGTAAAGTATTTCTAGTTAAGGGAAATCGGGGCCAGTCCGGACACGGAGTCAAACCGGACAGCTTAAAAATCTTCTAAATCAGTAATTATTTCGATCTATGGATTGACTTTGCAAACGCACTTTCATGTGACAGCTAGACGTCAGCTAGCTGAATGAAGCTGAGTCAATTCAGTTTGGCGTCAATCGTGTTCGTGTCAAAAAGTGTACGTTTTTACTGATTGGGGTATATTTGATTATTTTTGTGCATTGTTACGACGGTCTGGTTGTCATTTCGTGCTAAAGCCAGTAATGAATAGGTATTAGTCGGAAAATGAAATTAATACTGTGTCTTTTAAATAAATTGTCTGTGCTGGGCTAAGCCGGACAAAGAAAATGGAGCTCAATAGGACACATAATGTTTGACTTAAAATTCTTAACGGACTCTTGAAACATACCTTAATATTGATATCTATATTTCCATTCCAATTGTTATCACTTATTTCCATATTTATTTATTTATTTATTTATTTATTTAGTATTTTATTTATTTATTTATTTATTTGGAGCATAAAAAAGCCCGATGGAGCTGGTATATCACAATCTCTCACTCCAGCAGGCATAAAACCTCCTTATCGTTTATATTTAATCTAGATACTAGAACTATAAATTTTAGTAAAACGTTCATTATATGTAGCGAAACAAGCAAATACTCATCATTAAAGACACTAAAGTCAGTTTCAATATCATTTATTTGCTACGACAGGGCGTAAAGATTTGAGACAATACCAAGAGAATCTGGTTTCGAAGTTAGGGATTTGGAATGCGAACTTTTTGCGATTGCTATGGACTGTAAGTGCTAGCTATAAGGAGACGGAAAATGCTCGGTTACATGACAAGCAGTGTTGTTTCACAAAGTTGTATGCAGGTAGTTTCTGTCAGTGCACACTCGTTGCGTCGCTTTCATCCCGCATCCACCGTGAACAGCAGTGTGGCTATTTGAGCACAGTATAAAAATATTCTCTTTGTCCTTCTCATACCCAAAGATGTAGCATTCAAACATTATAACATTAAATTGAGTTATCTACTTGATCTCACACAACTCGCACATGTAAACACTTTGAAATACGAATTTAGAGGCTCTGAAGACCGACCGTTTTACAGTGAAGTCTTCTACAACACAGGGAACGTGAATTAGGAATACGGCAATAAGGTATTCCAGACCATTTGTTTTTTCGACTAATTGGAACAATGAACGATTATCTCGCTTCTGACCACAGATAGATAGTGCATTAAAGTTCCAAGATCTATTAGATGATTGATAAAATACTTCTGATAGTATCTAGCGTTAGTGAGTATATGAAGTTTTAAACATTTATAACTAGGAATGAGAATTGTTTTGAAGAGTGTCTTCGACACAGTTTGCGGACTACTTAGGCATATACAAATTAAACATATATTTTCTTGGTGGCTCCTCTAAGCCACTAAACTATTATTAAGAATTAGCTCTAGGTTCTGAAATCTGAGACATTCAATGTTCGATGTTCGAACTTCGTAAACAATGAATTTTGCCATACTGTTGGGTATAAAGTTATGGGTATTTTCAGAACGGGTTTGGCGAGTTGATGTTTTTCGCCATCCAGTTCCCCGATTTCTGGATGCACTGAAAATAATGGTCTAAAAACTTTGGAATGAACTTCGCGACGTCGTATGATTACAAATATCGAAACATTTTGTTTAAGGGGCTGGTAGGGTCTAACACTTTTGAAAAATCATTTATTATTTTCTTTATATTTTCTTATAGTAAAACATTTCAAGAATATTCTGTGAAATTTTCAAGTCTATCGGAACAAAACTCTGGAAGTTATGGGCTTTTACTTTTGCTTATCTCATACTGTAGAGAAGTAAGAGCTCGGCATCCAGGTCCAAGATTTCTGCTTCGTTTGACTTAAAAACTTAACAAAACATTCTTGAAATGTTTGATTATAACAAATTATACAGGAAAAACCTGTTTTAATCCTCCTAGTGGTGTAATGATGCCTTTCTCATGTATAATATTGTGGTATTCTATTCAAAAAAATTTTCCCCGATTTTTGAAAGAAACCAAGAGATTGTTTGTGCATAACATACAGAATAAAACAGTGCTTTGATTGCGTAGGTCATCCTTAAGAAAACGAAGTGGGTTCACTATTATATGCACTTCCGGCACCGGAACCCGACAACCGGTATAAACAAAGTAGGTTCGTACGGCCACCAACTAACATGACATACAAACTCTACTAGTACGCACTCTAAATTACGATTTAAATGTTTGTTGCACCGAAAATATGCAGTAATTTTTGGTTTGGCTTATGGTCCCAAACCAAAAACTACTGCATATTTTCGGTGCAACAAACATTTAAATCGTAATTTAGAGTGCGTACTATTAGAGTTGTTTATAACATTTTTTACGTTTTTTGTTTCGCCGGTTTAAGTGACGGTGTACAATATTGAACACACTTTACCCTATAACTCCGGAACCGGAAGTCGGATCCGGATGAAACTCAGGAATTCCGTATGGGGCCACGAGACCTTTGGTTTGAATCTAAGTTTGTCAAAATCGGTTCAGCCATCTCCGAGAAAACCTAGTGAGATTATTTGACACACACACACACACACAGACATTGCTCTGCTCGATGAACTGAGTCCTTTTCCTTATTTGTTATTTTTCCTTTTCCTTATTTCCTTTTTTCTATTTGTTATTTTGAGGAGATTTTACAGCTACAAAATGGCAAATTTTTTTGTGAAAAATCGTAGTTTTCACTTTGAGCAACTACCAAAAATGAAAAAAATAAAAAAATGAAACAGAAACGTTTTCTACGAAAAAATTACAAAATGTTGTGCGAATGATGATTTTTATCATGCAAAACATTCGAATTTTTTTGTTGTATGATAATTCTGAAAAAATATCGCAAAAATGAAAATGAACCCCCCCCATTAGTAGCAACAAGTGTTGAATTAAAGTTCCTTTCCTTCCCATATAGACATTTGTTGTTTAAAAAAAAAATATTCCACGTTAGCGGTCAACGTTTCGATGGTTTATTTCTTCATCTTCAGGGCAACTATAGATTGACATGCATAAATTAGTCTCACATTACTTCCACAAGCAACAATATAGCCCCCCCCTTACTCGCAACGAATGCAAATATTTTTCCTCATGTAGGTTGCGACGGTCAAAATTACTGATGCGAAAACGACTAATCTACACTAAAAGTACAAACAAATAAACAAATTGGGTTGTTAACATAATTAACATTACTAGGCAGGTAAATTTAAATGTGTTGAATTGAAGTTAAAATCATATCATTCTGCACGGAGAACCCTTCGATCATAAAATTTCGATATCGCAGTTTTTGATTTTTGCGATAGTTGATTTAACTAATTTATTTTTGATTCAACCAATATGGTTTTTGATTTGCATATATTCAAGTAGTTGAAAAATATGTTGTTTTGAATGCTGTCAAATGCCGGAGACAGTTGAAAGCAAAACAATAATCGCCATTCAAAATCAACAACTTTTTTAGTTGAAATCTGTTCGCTTCGCTTCAAAATGTCAATGAAAACAACATCGATGGTTAAAGCGTTTGGTGAAATCGTGTTCATTCGATTTGAGAAAATTATGATAACAAGTGTTTATCTAACAGCGGTGTTGTGATAAAGTTAACCTTGTTTAAGATGAAAAAGATTTGGTGACAAATTAGAAAATGTTAATGAATGATCATCTCGTAATCTTTCAGGTATGCACAAAAATTTTATGCTTCAAATTCGATCTTTGATTTACTTCCAGCAGACTGTTTTACCAGCTGTTTGATACCGATGATGATGTTCATGGATTAGCAATAAAACGCTTTTTGACATGAATTTAATTTATGAAAGTAACAGGAGCGAAGGGTTTCAAACGCACAGAACGCGCTGCGATTGAATGGCGCGTTTGAATTGCCGTCGCAAAATTCCAATTCCCAGCGGTTGATGCACCCAAGCTCATATAAATTGACTAAAATTTTCGAAAATCAATAACATTGTTCGAGTTGATTCAACTATTTGCAATGTCTAAAACAAATAAAACCGATTTATTTTTCAAATAACAGAATTTTGTTTCAATAACAACACCAGTTATTTCAACTAAAATATTTGTTGAAATTGAAAGGTATGTGTCCTCACTAATTGACAGCATTTTTTTCAAACAGTTGAATTATTTGTTTCAACCATCGTTTCTACTAATCGAAAAACAAAAATGACAGTTTAGTTAAAACAACAATCGATTAGTTGTACCAAATTTTAACCAATCGATTTCAGAAAATCAACTAATATTCTGGTTGTTTCACGATCGCGGGTGATTCCGTGTGGTCACAGAAGTACTCTGAAGTTCCAATCTTTTATCGTATCAAAGAACGCTCTCTAGCAACTCTTCACATGATTCAATCAGTGCCATCAAAGAGAGATGGATATCATCGCAGCAACAAAAAATCGGCATGGTTTATTTAACATAAAATGGATACCAGTGCGAGAGCGAATTTCTCGCGATGACCCGTCTGAGCATCACGAGGTAGCACGCTTCTGTGGGGTTTCGCGCTGAAGCAACAAACGGTCGCTCATTTCTGTTTTGCGATCCGATTCTATACGGGCAGTGGATAATTGCGGTATAATCATTTTACTATTGCCGCTTATTCTAACTATGTGCATATAACCTTTGTATAAGTTGTGTCTATGAAAATGTATGTGAATGTTCCACACAAGGGTTTTCAAATATTGCAACCTAGTATGAGAATCATCAAGTCGAATCATCGATTCGATTTTCTGCCATAATTGTCAACTTGCGATTCTCTCTTGGTAAATTCCACACAGCACCGATCATTATAAGACCGTAATTTTTTTAAGGGCCGTGAAATACTCAGAGTATAAAGTGGAGCGAAGAAATGTAGAAAAAATCTCTCGCGGTTCATGCATTGAATGACTCGAGTTCTTGTAGCATCTTCTACCGGATTGAGAATGTTGTACACAATATAGATAAATATCGAGCAGCTTCTGTCAAATTATCGGCGATCACCAACACTGGTTCCAATATTCTTTCTGTTTCATTAGTTAAATTTATTATAGTGATGTTCTGATCTGCAGACTAACGATTACCGAGAGATGGATTAGAAAATTCCATCTAACATTTTTAATTTCAAATTGAACAAACGGCTTCTGTTAATATTTCAAAAACTTTGTACCTAAATTTAAAACATTCACGAAGTTTTGCCCACAATCCACTGAAGGTTTCCCGAAGACGTCTCATTTGTTCGAAATTCGCTTCGACATCTCCCACCCGTGGACGCGATTTCCATTCCGGGAGTGATTCGGATAGCAGGATTCTAACAACAAACATAAAAACACGCTTCGATTGCCTTTAATGACTCCAATAATACGGAACAACTTCAAACGTTTATTTATCACATGTCGACCCAGTTCGATTATCAGAAAACGGCTCCAGGGAAGTATTGTTCTATTCTTCTATTTTTTTTCCGTTTGAACTAAGCCCTGCCATCGCGGCCAGTTCAATCTGCCAGTTCATGGGACCATTAACCTTTAGTGGTCCGGAACTTTCTTAGCATCATTTTCTACTGGTGCAGCATCTCGGTATCCTTGCCATCCCAGGACAACGCCTATTCATTTGGTCGGCATGTGCCTTCGCTGATGCCTGCCACTTCTCGTATGGCTGTTGGTATATTTCAATTTCATTTCACATGCAAATTGTAGCTCGTTTTATATTTATAAATTTATCTCGCACCGGGGTCTGTCTGTCTGTTTGTCTGCTTGTCTGAATGTCCGTCGTTGATTCGTACGGTCAGACGGTTCTTCCACATCCGTCAGCTCCGGCTAAAAGAAGGAAGCCTACACTCAGGTCTGATTAGCATAAGCACTCATCGAGCATTGAATTCGAGCAGCATCGAGAAAAGGAACCTCCGACCCACCACCAGCCTGGGGTTTGGAAAAGATGATGAAGGAAAAAAAAAATAAACTCGCACATCGTTGAGTACCGTGTGGCCACAATGCCTTCAGCAGGAAGCCTGCAGTTCAGTCATGCGGCGGTCGACTTTTGAAACTGACTTTCACTGCCTACCACCGAGCTCCTCTGTTGCGGTGAGTGCCGACTTGCTGTGGATGAATAGGTTTTGCATTGCCTTTCATACTTGAACTAACCCCTCTGCGGGTGGTACCCCGGCTACACAGGGCGGATAGGACTATCTATCTCTCTCTCTTTCTTTCTCGCAATAGAAACGGTCGTCTCGGAAAAGTATCCAATTGCTGCCTTCCGGTTAGCTTCTACCAACTACGGAAGATATGTTTAGAGTACACTGTCTTCCAGTTCTTTCCCGTGTGGGTAGAATGCAAGTAAATGATGCATTTTTCCTTTGCCCCGGGAATCACGCGTAGTTTCCTTAATTACTTGGCCGTTATGAGAGCATGTAGTTTCTTCATTGATCAAGCCTCCGCAATTGAGCGATGTGTACCTTAATTAACACGTTCAATTACTGGCTGCCGGAGAAGTCGACTGATGTCGGCTGACGATGTGGCTTAGAGCTAAGTTGTTTAATACCTAAACTATAAATTTTTAGCAAACTAAAACTATAGTAGCATCCCAAGTAGCACGTTAAGTTGCTGTCCTGTATTTTTCTACAGATTGTGCAATTTATCAAATTAGTTCATTTTACTATTGTAGTAACTGTTGGGTTATGGGAAAAGCGCAATTTTTCTGTGTTGTGCAACATATCTTTAATTGTCACGAACATTTATTCACAATTATTGTGCAACTTAAACAAAAACTTATGCATCGATCATATTGCAAATGCAGCAATTAAATCAACAAAAAAACAATTGTGAAACTCATGGGAACGACTACATAATGTAAACAAGAATGGGATTGATGTTTACAAAAACATAGCAAACATAATATCTAATGAATAAGTTTCACATTTGAATTTCAATACAACTGCCCGTAACACAAACAAGGAACTTTAAAAACATTCTGCACATAAATAATTGGTAATACTACATATTGTAGAATTGATCTTTTACGTTTTAGGAGATAGAAAATCGACAACGAACTGCATTTTTATGGTGAAACATGTCTTCGTACACCTGAAATTTTCAAGCGCCTTTGAATGTACGTGTTTTGATGATTGCACATAAATTTCTATGAAAAATAACAATCTATTCTTTTTAATTAATATGATCGGGAGAGTGTTTAAAATATTTATAAGAAAGCTATCAAACATTCATACACATTTTTAGACGATTTTTATCATATTGATGTTTCAATTAATCTGAAAAATCTTGAAATGAATTTTTCTTCAATGTTTTTCAATATGGCATCGAGGGTAACAGTGTGTTGAAAAGAAAGTGGTTCTCCCAACGTAATGATTTATTTTACCTAAATGAAACGAAATATAAACATGTAGATATTAAAAAGAGAAATTTTTGTTTTTATTTTTATCAGAATAGCTGTTTTTATTTTTATCACACTAGTAGACTTAAACAACAATATAGTTTAGTCATTCATCTTAGTGAACCCGACATTTGTGTTACGCACTGTAAGTATTATTTTGGTGAGCCAAAGACATCATATTAACAAGGTATCCAGCTCTTACATTTCTCGAACAATTTGTTCATTTGGCAACATCCTTTTTTGCAAGCATGGCGCCCTCAGGCGAGTCCGCATCGAATCTCGTACATAGAAGTAGGGGAGAGAAATGTCAAATTCGTGCGCGCAAAAACAGCAGCACTGCGCACCCATACAATTGACATGATATACCTATTGAATGCGATGCGGTGAGATGGCGTTGCTGAGCTGAAGATTGATTTCGGTCCAAGCTGACAGGGTCTGGGTGAGCCCAAGTGCTTTAGTTGCAAAAACAAGTTGCTCAAGCTGTAATATATTACTATGAGAGTAACTATGATGAACTTCACTTTTCATTCAATATCTTTGAAAAGTGATGTCAGGTCTGTTCATTTTTTCGCGAGATGAAAACTGAATATCAATTATCTGATTATAGTTTCGTTTTCATTGCATATATAATGCTGTATTTCTGAAACTGATGATAATATTCTCATATCGGCAAGTTTTACGTTCATTTCAAGCAGATAAATCTGGTACAGCTTATTTGCAAGTTTCGAATTGTTTTTCTAAAAATGAAGAAAACTGCACACACTGACCTAAAATTTCATGAGGCAGTCAACTCAAAACAATGCGGACTCGGCAGCAAAATAGTTTTTCTGTGAGGTTTTCAATTGGGCTTATCATTTTTTGCCTTGCGGAGAGCAAAATTTCACTATTTTTTCTTCACAAAAGATTTACAGTCATTTCGGCAAATATTGAGTCCGTTACAATTACAACAGCCATTTGGAAAATTTTTGATAAGTTGAACAATTGTTTTAGTTACTTCGTTTTTACATGACGATGTGAAAATTTTGGCAGAGCTTCTATGACTACTAGTGCAACGTGGGCAAGTTGGTGATTCGCTGCACAATTGTTTTAGATATACTTAAAATTGTTCTATAATGATTTTTTTCAGTATAATCGTAAAACTTAACAGGTATAAGTTGCACAACCGATTTTCATATATTTAAAAATCTTTTTGAACATATCTAACATACAAAACAATTCTAAAACAATTGTAGAACCTCTTGAAATTTAAATAAGTTACATTTGCTACTTGGGATTGAAATCAGGTATATGATCTACTGAAACAATTATTTGTCTGATCATAGCTTGCGGTTATAAATTTAAGAGAACAAATAACATTTCCTGTTATTAGCAGATAAATCTGTCATCTTCATCTTGTGACAGTTACGCTAGCGTAACAGATAGACAACTACCTACCACTAATCCTTCAATGTCATTCGCTTCTTTTAGCGAAGTTGATTTAGATAAAATAACAGAGAATAAAATAATCTACTTTCATCTCTTTCAGAAGCATTCCAAGTTGGATGGCAATTTGCAATACTATTATCATAAGTTTAAAATTCAGCAATGATGTCAAATAATTATTAGAAGATTTTAAATTGGAATGTTCAATCATCAAGTCGAGTGAAAATGAATTTTACAATTTTCTCCAAATGTCAAATTGAAAACAAACCTACATTATGTGGTGGAGAATTTTCTATTTTTGTCCAACGGCAAATCAAACATTCAAATTTAACATTCTTTCAACACCCAAAGTTTGGAAATCGAAATTGAAACTATTGAATTCATTGAATCTATTTTATTGCCGAAGCCATTCCAATGCGCTGTTGAACGAATGAATTTCGTTAAAGGCGATGTGCTGAAACTCACAAGATATCGATCTAAATTTTTCGTTATACTTCATCTCTACTGGTTATTTTTCAGTTCTTTATCGCAGTAATCCGATTTATTTCACTTCCGTGAGAAACCCCTCTGCAATTGATCTAGTTCTAACAGATCAAAGTCACATTTGTAGTGTACCGATTACACATGCTGACTTTGACTCAGATCATCTTCCTGTAATATTCAGACTTTCAAACAATGCTATAATTAATCCAATTAGTTCTATATTCAACTACCATAGTGCCAATTGGTTTTAATACAGATATCACATTGAAAATCATGTGGATCATGAAATTATTTTAGAAAATTCTGCGGACATCGTCACAGCAATAGATAATTTGAATGGTTGCGGGTCATTTCGCCGAAAACCATTTTGCCGAAAGTCGTTTCACCGAATGCCATTTCGCCGAAAGTCGTTTCGCCGAATGCCATTTCGTCGGAAGTCGTTTCGCCGAATGGGTCATTTCGCCGAATGGGTTATTTCGCCGAAAGGGTAATTTTTTAGGGTCAAAAATATTTTTTTTGTTTTTATATCTCCGCATGCCACATAACCGAGGCCAAGATGGCTCGGCGGCACAAAGCCGCCGAGACGACGCCAGCTGAGTTGGCCGCCGACCCGCCCTCGGAAGCGGCGGCCTCTTGCATATAAACCTGTAACCGCTTCGTTTGCAAAATCGCTGTACTATATGGAGCTAGTGTGCTAAAATATGATCTAGCTCAGAACCTGAATTCTTCAAAGCTTTTGATGTGGAACACATTTTCGTTTTCTATATAGGGGTGCAAATTAGAAATTCAAGGGTAACTACAAGTAGAAATGTGGTCAGCTTTTGAACACTTACAGCTATGTCAGTTTAGTTTCAATCAATTATATTATTTCATCAATTGATTGAAAATTTTTCTACGTTTTTATTTGAATGTTCATAGCCATGTAATTTTAATAGTATATCATTGAAATGTTGATTAATAGCTAGCAGTGTCCTATTTCATCTGCTAAAAATCTCCGACTTACCGGATTTCTCTGCCATAGACGATGGTTTTAAAGGAGTAAGCGATATAGCAATGGGAAAACATCGCTCTGATTGATCAATCGATGCAAAAACGAAGCTCTTGGAAGCACGCGAATTTGTGAATATAATCGAAATTATAGCTAACGTTTCAGTCTTACGGACAGCATGCCAAAAGATGCCTTTCTCATATTGCATATGTTCTGAAAAGATATTTTTTTCAAATTTGAATAAAATAAAAAAATTCTTTGGTAAAAACTACCATCACCTCCTCGATTTGTAAACAGCTATGTCAAGTTAATATAGATTAAAATGTGGCAACCCTGCACGCTACACAAAATTTGTGCTAGGTGGGTGCGTTTTCTTCTTCCGTACCAGCACGTACCGATGCGCACCGATTTTGCATCATTTTGTATGACAGTTTGAAAGTTTTGATACTCATTGCCCTTTTAATTTCGGAAATCGGATCTGGATGAAATTGCACAATGTCTCTCCAGACAATGAGAGCTTTAATTTGAATCATGATTTGTGAAAATCGGCTTAACCGTTGCTGAGAAATCGAAGTGAGTTCCGGTTTTGGAGCTTTTCTTTACTATTACCGGTGCGTTCGGAAGCGGAAACCGGGCACTAGTAGCCCCATGTAGATTTATATATCCACCAACTCACAGGATCTGCCAGCTAGATGAATTTACCAGTAAATTTTTTAAAAACGTCCATCGCTTATGAAAAAATACTCACTAAATTGAAAATTTATACTAATCGCATTGTAATACCGGAACCGGAAGTCGGATCGAGATCGACTTTTCGGAGACTTTTCTAAGAATCTCGAGACTTTTCAGTCCCGCACATACTCACTACCCAAAACACACTCTATCATCGTATTCCATCTATTTTCCTATTGATTTTCGCGAATGAGCGCTTCTTTTTTTTCTTAGATGGACGAGGCATTTTGAAAAGATTGCAATACTTGAACTGTTTGTTTTTTTTTGCATTCCATAGGAACGGTAAATAAGACAACAGGGTTGCGGATAACTGGGAGGGGAAGCAATGTTTGAAATGGAAATTAGGCAAATGTTATCGTTTTTTTTTTAATATTGAAATTTTAGATGGTGACTTACGAAATTAGTTTTGATCCGTAATTTCAACTATATCAATGTGCGACTAATTGAAAATATTGCCATTTTTAGTGCATTGCAAGGTTTTGTCGTGAATACGACTTACTTTACTATGGGGCGCCTTTTCAAAATTAATCATATGGAAGAATGGGCAGAACTTAATCGTGAATATCTCGACTTGTATTAATGGCAGCAAAATAATTCTTTCACTATTTCATCAAAAATATGATCAGGAATTTAGGATAATATTTTGAACAGTGTGAGATAACCACAAACAACTCAAAAATCAGGTTTTCTGAAAATTTGAAAACATCGCGGAAAACTCTTTACTTTTGCTTGGGTTTTTCGCGCAAGGACGACGATTTCGAGGTAGTCAGGCACATATCTTCAACTGAACGTTATAAAAGGGGAACCGTGGTCGAAAATCGACGATTGTTTCAATTCAAGCAAGAACGATTGCATCAGCTGCTGGTCGTTTGCATTGGAGAGAACGAAAACAAGAAACGAAAAGTGGACAACATTATACGAAATCAGCCGTTCTAATGGCTCTAAATGTTATCTAAAGAACTATTAAGATTACTTCCTTGCAAATCGAAGGTAAAAATCATCAGTTTAGTGAAAATCCAAAATAATTTGATTTGCTTCGTGCACTTTTCGCTGTGCAAAAATAGTTCGAGAAAAATGTTCCGAACTATGCTAAATATCGTAGAGAATTCCACAATTTGGTCCTTCTAAAAGGCAGAAATGAAACCTGTACAGCATCTTTATAGTTTCTTTCAATGAAATATGTAAATCCGAAATGAGATAATCGACGTAAAAATTCTATAAGTGCCTATATATGTGTCCGTTGGAACCGCCCATTTGTGAAAAAGCTACAAACGAAATCACGTAAAAAGAAGTCTCTCATGAAAACTTGATTCAGTTTGGCATCATTTGGCACTGCGAGCGGATGTGTCGGTTTGTTCGCAAAGCTAGTTTCAATTCAAGCAAGAACGATTGCATCAGCTTCTGGTCGTTTGCATTGGAGAGAACGAAAACAATAAACGAAAAGTGGACAACATTATACGAAATCAGCCGTTCTAATGGCTGTAAATGTTTTCTAAGGTAAAAATCATCAGTTTAGTGAAAATCCAAAATAATTTGATTTGCTTCGTGCACTTTTTGCTGTGCGAAAATCGTTCGAGAAAAACATTCCGAACTGTGCTAAATATCGTAGAGAATTCCACAATTTGGTCCTTCTAAAAGGCAGAAATGAATCCTGTACAGCATCTTTATAGTTTCTTTCAATGAAATATGCAAATCCAAAATGAGATAATCGTCAAAAATCGTTTAAAACTTAAGTAGTGAAAGGAGGGAAAATTTCGCAATTCACACAATCGATCAACTATCAATTCGAATTCGAAAGTGTAAAGAAATCGTGTTATTCGTATTCACGACATCCAGTTATGTCTCTGACATTACACACCCGTACTTTTTTTCTCTAATTATGTATGGCATCACTGCCAATATAAAAGGGTGGAATTACCAATACTAAAGCAGGCCGACAAACTTTTTATCGTGGATTTCTGGAAAATTTTTAAAACCAGAACTGTGAGTTATTCAAAGGTTTTATAATAAAATGTTTAGATCAGAGGATAAGTTTACCGGTGAGGTGAGTGAAAAATAATAACATTCTAAGAAGAAACCTTCTAATGATGGTCCGAAAAAGTTTTGCACAAATCATTCTTCAGAGTTGATAGTTTATCATAAACATATATCAATACGATGAGTGATTATGTCACCAAACTGCAGTAGCAATTCTACGCAGTATATTTACCCATACGCGTAGAAAAAATGTGTTTCATGGTTTGTTTACATCAAGAGCAGGGCAAAATAGCGGAAGGTGGAGTGGGAGGGTAGGCGGTTTCTTGGTTGCCATTTGTGGCTCGCTTCCATGGTCACCTTAACGCTATAAAAATTACTGCGTGCATACAAAACTTGAATACAAGCTTGTCGAAGAGATGCTTGATAATCGATATCCGTATCGCACGTATGTACAAAGATATAATTGCATACATTTGGGATACTGATGTAATTTCGTCGGCTATAAAACAAATACAAATCAAGACAAACAGAGTCTATATTATGGGTTCGCGTGCTCGGTGTTGGTTCCTAATAAAGATCAATCTTAGCAAACTCTTGTGCAATTGTCTATTCAAAAGTGTGACGATTTCCAACAGTACAGCAAAAAGATAGCATAATGTGATATAAATTAAAACATTCATGAACTGAAATCAAATTAAGATTTCAACGTGATGCTGCTATCGTAATTAGACTTCGATTTGCTCTCGTTTTGATGTTTGACTTTGCTCGGGAAGCTACTCCGAGAAAGCCCAGAAAAATGAAAGGAAGACTGAAAATTTTCTGTCAACGATCTGGAAGTACAAGTAACCCAACATTCCTGTCTTCCCGGACAGCGTCAAATGAAACAGTTGGCAAAACATAAACCCAACAGCTAAGTTGTGTTGCCCCACGCCGCCGTCTCGCTACCATAAAAAACGAACCATAAAATCGTGAAACAATTCACTAAATCATTATCAGATTGACAGTTGAAGTCAGACCACAGACAACAAATTTCTCTCCCGCTCCCGGTCCCCTCACCATCCACGATCGCTTCAGTATGTGACACTGATTGTGTTTACGTAGTACGATTATTTTCACTCCATTAAAAAGCCATTAATCATGGCAGACGACGACGAGTGACGGTACGAACAAAGCGAGGGTGGATTGAACCTTTCGCGAAGGTACTGTTGACTGCCTATGGCGACCACGAATAGGATGATGAGTAGGTAGGAGTAGCTGTACACTTCAGTGCAGTGCAGTAGAAGCTACTTGTCTAACACCGTTCCACCGTCTCAGACATAAATAGTGAATCATGTCGCTAGCATAACAGTCACTATATTGGTCCGGGTCAGTCGCCAGATGTTGTGTACATTCGTTTAGAGGAGGATGGAGTTAGAAGTATCCATTCGAGTTTAGTTTAACTACAAGAATCGTTTGAATAGGATACTGTCCAGAAAACTGTCAAATAGCTTACTGCTCATAGATTGAAGTACTCAATCGAAGTGCGTTTTGACTCGAGGTCCTGTGTTAATCAAAAACCTGTTCCGATAATCAGAACTTACGAACGGGAGCGACATGCACTCAACCATTGGACCATTAGCTATTTGCCGTTTCGTTCCACCTTGCTTGAAATGTTGCATGTTTTCAACGAAAGTCAAAATGACAGCTTAACACTGCCCAATAAGAGAAGTTTGGTGGCGGTGAATGGCCGAATCTAATCGGAATGGGCTAGCAAATTTAGCTCGGAAATTCGAGTTCGTTTCTATTATTAAATAGGGTAACGGTACCCCCTTTCATATCAGCTCCATTAGTCATTTCATATACGAAAACCATTAAATTGGAGTGAGATCTGTTGTCTCTGATCGACAGATTGATTTTTTTTCCATAAATACGTTTATTTCTTAACGCAGTTCACATAAGTTTTTTTTCGCCGAAGCATCACTTTTACATGAAATTCTTCTCTTAATATAATTCTAAAATAGTCACAACGATTTAAATTTATTAAAACATATTCCTCTTATTACTTAAATATCATCTGAGCTAATTTTTCAATAATTATGAAATCTATTCGGAAATATTATTTGTACCAAATGATTAACTTCTATAAATCATAAAATAAACTGTTATTTTCAGACATTTTGTTGATAATTTCATAAAGTATGTTATTTCGAGTTTGTTTGTATCATTACATAATTTCTATTCTAATTTAGCTGAACCTTCCCGAGCCTCTGAAATTTACTCAACAAGTTCCTACCAAACTTTCAAAGTAGGGTTACGGCTCCCTATTTCATCTGAGCTTCTATTTCCATCCCATTACTTTCAACATGAATCATATCTTTCAACGTACCTGAACCACACGGTGATCGTTGATTTCATTTAAAACCAACTCACTGTTCAATTTAGGACACATTTTCGTCTCAAAATTTACAGTTCGTCATGTCATGTCATGAATATCTATTAATCGATTCGTCTCAAAACATACTCACTAATTCGCACAATTACAGTTCTATTGAATGCTGGATGACTTCATAATTGGTAATGCTCACTTGCCGCTTATTTAGTTAACGATTAAAAACCTCAAAAATTACTCGACTAGCATTGAACGTTAGAAAAAATGTAATGGAATGATGCCCGTCTCATTTTCATTTTCTCCTGTATCAGGAGTGGAAATAAGCAAAGTTTTTGATTCACAGTAAATAAAAATAGTTAGTATTATCTGTTCATATCACATATTTATTCCAGATATTATAATGAATTCTGCAACGAAGGATTTTTGGAAAGATTAGAATTTATAAATGTTATCATCGTTATCAGTATTACTGTCTGATTCGGAATCAATAACAGATCGGCTGAAAAGTTCGTATCGTTTCTATGAGAGGGCGCCACTAGAATTAAATCCATACCATTTTCAGTTAGTACCAACCTTCAAAAGATACGTGTATAAATTTGACAGCTGTCTGATTATTAGTTTGTGAGAAATTGCATTTTGAGTGAAGCTACTTTTGTTATTGTGAAAAAAACGTGATTAATCCACCTAGCAGTGAGATGATACCTTTTTTTTATCAGTCCGCATGTGTTTTTTTGCATGGTAATTCTTAGGTGTTTTAGTTCTCATGACATTATTTTAATTATCGTCGTTTTAAACGGCAAATTGAGATTTTAATCACTCATTACCGTGTAATGCCGAAACTGCAAAACATATCGAATTTCAATCTTAGCGTGCGACAATCGATTGAACATTCCATGAGATGTCGAAGTAAGTTCCACTTTAGAGTTTTTCGTCATTATTTATGGTACCTCCAGAGCCGGTATTCAGGAATTAGCATAGCCCAAAATGATTCGAATGGCCATAATTTATTACGCCAAACAATTTACATGAAATTTATAAACTCATCATCTGTAATTCCAGAAATGGATAAAATTCACCAATTTTGAGCTTTGAGGAAGGGAATTGAGCTTTGAGAATCGATTCGATACTGGAACCGGAATTCTAAAATCGGTGTAGCCGAAATCAGTTAAATTCACCTGAGCAGTGTGTAGACATCTTTGAGAAATTGTAGTGCGAATTAAAATTTGGGGGTACATTCCGAATCCAAAAACGAATACCGCTCAAACTGGAATAAATTTATTTGGTAATCGACTATCCAAATCTGCAAACCCGATAAACCTGATTAATTTATGTGAAATGGACATTTTTATACTAATCACCCTGCATTTTCTAAACCAGAAGTCGGATCTGACTGAAAAGTAAGAGGTTTTATAGGATTTTAAGACCTCTCATTTGAATCATAGATGATTCTTACATTTCATTTGAATCTTGGATCGGTTCAGCCATCTACGAGAAAAATTAATTGCATCATTTTAATTTCGTTTCACATATCATCCTGTGGTTCCGCAATCAGTAGTCGGATCCAAACGTAATTCGGAACTTTGTTTGGGAGTATACGACTTTTCATATGAATCTGAGTTTGTAGAAAACGGTTTAACCATCTCCGAGAAAATTGAGTGAAATTATTTGTCACACACGCATTTGCTGATCCCGACGAACTGAGTCGTATGGTATATGGAAGTCATGTTCTTCCAGCATTTATTGCTGTAAAGAGTTTAAATCAATATAATTATGGAATTACTTTCAACTCGATAATGCTGGTATCATCTGGTTTACATATGCCATATTCGAAAGATTATGTTGCCAAAAATGAACTGTGCTAAAATTGGTCCGAGGCAAATTGTCATAAAAAAGGATGCTGTACACAGTCTTTTTGGTACTTAGAAACAATTATATGTAACAGTATAAACAATCGTGTTTCATGTTGCTCCCAAGCATTGTTTTTTCATACAGCGCTCAAAATTTCTTCTACTGGAATAAGGCTTACACAAAAATATCGATATCTCCGTTAAAAATGGACGGATTTTAACAATCTATGACTTGTTGGATAGGTATTACCGAGCGAAATCTAAGTCTGGAAACATATTCTGTTTTCAAGGTCAAATGTGACAGATACTGTCAAAAAACTGAAAATTTTGACATAAAACTTCGTATAACTCAAAAAGTAAACATCCGATCTCAAAACCATTCAATAGCGTTTTGGGTGACGGGGAGACCTTTCATTTGCGACTAGTTTGATCAAAATCGGTCCAGCCATCTCTGAGATCTCGACCTCTTAGTTGACAACACACATACAGACACACACACATACACACACACACACACACACACACACACACACACACAGACATTTGCTCAGTTCGTCGAGCTGAATCGATTGGTATATGACATTCGGCCCTCCGGGCCTCGGAAAATTTTTCGAAAGTTTGAGCGAATTCTATACCTATTTTTTATATATATAAAAAAAGGTAAAATGGAAAAAAAGGAATTTCGTGTGTTGATGAAACACTACTTTTTGATGAAAAAAAGTACCGCCGATACCAAAAAATGGCTTGATGAGTGTTATCCAGACTCTGCACCGGGCGAAGCAACAATTCGTAAGTTGTTTGCAAATTTTCGTACTGGTCATATGAGCACCGAAGACGATGAACGCAGTGGACGTCCAAAAAAGGCTGTTACCGATGAAAACGTGAAAAAAATCCACAAAATGATTTTCAATGACCGTAAAGTGAAGTTGATCGAGATAGCTGACACCCTAAAGATATCAAAGGAACGTGTTGGACATATTATTCACGAATATTTGGATATGAGAAAGCTTTGTGCAAAATGGGTGCCGCGTGAGCTCACAATCGATCAAAAACGACAACGAATTGATGATTCTGAGCAGTGTTTAGAGCTGTTATATCGAAATAAAATCGATTTTTTCGTCGATATATAACAATGGACGAAACATGGCTCCATCACTTCACTCCGGAGTCCAATCGACAGTCAGCTGAGTGGACTGCACGCGATGAACCGAACCCAAAGCGTGGAAAGACTCAGCAATCGGCCGGTAAGGTTATGGCGTCTGTATTTTGGGATTTGCATGGTATAATTTTCATCGACTACCTTGAAAAGGGAAAAACCATCAACAGTGACTATTATATAGCGTTATTAGAGCGTTTGAAGGACGAATTTTAAAAAAAACGGCCTCATTTGAAGAAGAAAAAAGTGTTGTTTCATCAAGACAATGCACCGTGTCACAAGTCGATGAAAACCATGCTGAAATTGAACGAATTGGGCTTCGAATTGCTCCCTCATCCACCGTATTCTCCAGATTTGGCCCCCAGTGACTTTTTCCTGTTCTCAGACCTCAAGAGAATGCTCGCAGGTAAAAAATTTAGAAGCGATGAAGAGGTAATCGCTGAAACTGAGGCCTAATTTGAGGCAAAGGACAAATCGTACTACAAAAATGTTATAGAAAAGTTGGAAGATCGCTATAATCGCTGTATCGCCTCTGATGGCAATTATGTTGAATGATAAAAACGAATTTTGGCAAAAAATGTGTGTTTCTATTAAACGATACGAACTTTTCAGCCGAACTGTTATTTCAACAACGTTTTAATGCTACTGCTGTGTTCATCAAACAGGTTTGAAGTTCAAATGGCTGTCACTCCGGCGATGTAATGGTATAAGTGACGTTAAAGTCAAAACTGATTACCACTCAATTTTCTCGGATATGGATTATCAGATATCAATAATTCTAGGCTCGTTAAGTAAGTTTATTTCGTCGGTCGCATCTAAACTCCATGTTTCGTGATGTATTTGAAATTTATTCAGTAACACCGTCGTGGTGGAGTAAAAATCATCAATAAAAACAGCTAAAATTATTAACATACATGGTGTGCTTTGTAATCTAATGTTTCTCGGTTCAAATCCACGCTGTTTCTATCGATCTTTTGTTTTTTATCCCAATTTGATTTCAATCCATATAATTTTCAAATCACACAATTTTCCATGTTCTTGAATATAAATACGTATGAAGTACGACGCTCTATTTATGTGCATCTTATGAGACGTAAAATCACAAGATTTCTTCGAGCTGTGTAAGCAAATTGGATAATCTATAAACACGAATTTCACATAGATACTAGTAGTGGGAGGAAAGTGCGGTACTATCTCTGTTGTATTAGTACAGGTGAATCTTTTTACATCTTACAGATGACTCATTTTGCTAAGTTACATATAAATTAATAATAACTTGGAATGTTTATATATTTACATATATTCTTACACTTTCAGCTACATATTCAGCTATTTTTGACTTGGAATGAAAACCTTATCTAATTTTACTTACTGAAACTCTTTTTGAATTTTCTGATGGTTTAGTTGAAGTAGTAAGTGATTGTTTTTTCAACAGTTTTTCTTTTTATCATAAACTGTTTGAATTGATTGCTCCGACTATCCACTGAGCTTTCCAATATCGAGAATGTATTTTTTCTCGTTTCTTACCGCATTTTCTCCATGGGCAAATTTAAGCATTTAATGAATCATTCTGACATTTTAAGCTGATGAGAATAATTAGAAGTATAACGTATAATACTTTCTGTATTGGTTGTATTAGGATAGGTTTCCCGTATTCCTTGTGATGAGACTTTCTAAGAAGTCTGCTTATTTGTTTCTTCACAAGTGAATTTAATGCTTTTGTGCATGTTATCGAAGGGGGAAATACCTCACTATGTATTGAGCCGGTATGTAATCAAAATGATAAAATCTCGTAAAGTCTTATCTCAGATGCATATAAGAAATAGGAAATACTAATGAAATCGCCAAAAGTTAAATTCATATGATTATTAATTCTACAATGCCGACCTTCACTAAACAAGGCCGAGTTTGAAGAAAAGATGCCAGTTATTATGAAAAACGTCACCTTTCTCAAAATTATTGAACTTCAATAGAATCAACTTGAAAATATTAAAAGCTGTTGACGAAGATTACAGACAGTTAAAAATGCTAGTATATTATATGTTTGAATATAATAAATGTTATAAAAAAAGGCGGGTGGGTAATGTCAGAGACATAACTGGATGTCGTGAATACGAAAACAACTGACATGTTTTTTAACACTTCCAAATATCAATTAGTTGATCATTTGTATGAATTATGCAAGCATTCCCCTTTTCCACATTTTTCGCAAAAACAAAGAAGACTTCACTTGATCTCGATTACTGTGAATTTCACACAGCGAAAAGTGCAAAAATCTAACGAAACTGTTCTAGATTTGCACTAAACCGAGGATATTTCCTTTCGATTTGCGAACAACAAATATTAATTGTTCTTCAGAAAACTTTTAGAGCCATTAGAACGGCTGATTTGGTGTAATGCTCTCCACCGTTGCTTTTTCACCAATGCAAATGACTAGCTGCTGTGACGTAATCGCGAAACTAGCTTTGCAAACGGCACAAAATACATCTGCTTGCATTGGCGATAGAATCCAAACTGATTCAATTTTTGTTAGGAGCTTTCTTTCACGTGATTTCGTTTGTAGCTTTTTCACTAATGGGCGGTCCTAACGGCTATAAAACTAGCCGCATACAGAATTTTAATGTCGATTATTCCATTTCGGATTTGCATGATTTATTGAAAGAAACTATCAATATGCTGTAGGGATTCGTTTCTAACATTCAGAAGGACCAAATTGAGATAGTATAGAATTGTATAGAGGTACAGTAAAGTAAATTCCGCATAATTCTTTAGGAGTATTATTATGGTTTTAAAAAGAACCGAATAGAAGTCTGGAATAGAGAACTGGACCCTGAGTTCAAGACCTAAATTTAGATCCAATAACAGACTCAGAATCCAGTTTCAATTCTAGAACTGCAATTTCGAAACTCAAATCAGTTTTGGAATACAGTTCCAGAATCCAGTTCCAGCACGCATTGATGGCCAGCAAGCGAATGAGAGATGCGACCTGAGCGTTTGAGGTTTTAACCACGCAGAAGGTGCATTCTCCGGTGCTGCTGGTTGATGATTCCACTCCCACGACGTCTGCTTCCCCCGAACGCACGAAAAGAAATGATCGATTTTCGACCACGGTCCCCCTTTTATACGCATTCAGTTGAAGGTATGTGCCTGACTACCTCAAAATCGTCGTCCTTGCGCGAAAAACCCAAGCGAAAGTAAAGAGTTTTCCGCGTTGTTTTCAAATTTTAAGAAAACATTATTTTTGAGTTGTTTGTGGTTATCTCACACTGTTCAAAATATTATCCTAAATTCCTGATCATATTTTTGATGAAATGGTGAAAGAATTATGTTGCTGCCTTTAATACAAGTCGAGATATTCACGATTAAGTTCTGCCCATTCTTCCATATGTCTAATTTTGAAAAGGCACCCCATAGTAAAGTAAGTCGTATTCACGACAAAAAAATGGTGGCTCTGAAAAGAAATTTTTATGAAAGCGTTCGTGATGAAGAGTGACGATTTGAGTTAGTTCAGCACGCAGACTCTGAATTCTAAACACATATTCCAGAACTAAGCTCTAAAACTTGACAATTTTTCGCCATGACTACCAGAATGGGTTTTATAGAGTACAGTAAAGTAAATTTCCGCATAATTCTTTAGGAGTATTATTATGGTTCTAAAAAGAGCCGAATAGAAGGATTCTGGAATAAAGAACTGGATCCAGAGTTCAAGAACTAAATTTAGAACCAATAACAGGCTCAGAATCCAGTTGCAATTCTAGAATTGCAATTTCGAAACTCAAATTAGTTCCGGAATACAGTTCCAGAATCCAGTTTCAGCACGCAGGCTCTGAATTCTAAACCTATATTGCGGAACTAAAATCTGAAAATTGAACTTCTCGTTACGACTAGCGAAAACCAAATGATGGCAGGTGCTCTCTCCGTCGCTGCTGGTTTAACTCCCGCGATGGCAGTCTTCTCGCCTTGATGGCCAGCAAGCGAATGAAAGTTGCTACCTGAGCGTTTGAGGTTTTAACCACGCAGAAGGTGCACTTTCCGTCGCTGCTGGTTGAAGGTTTAACTCCCACGACGTCTGCTTCCATCGAACGCACGAAAAGAAATGATCGATTTTCACCACGGTTCCCCTTTTATACGCATTCAGTTGAAGATATGTGCCTGACTACCTCAAAATCGTCGTCCTTGCGCGAAAAACCCAAGCGAAAGTAAAGAGTTTTCCGCATTATTTTGAAATTTTGAGAAAACCTAATTTTTGAGTTGTTTGTGGTTATCTCACACTGTTCAAAATATTATCCTAAATTCCTGATCATATTTTTGATGAAATGGTGAAAGAATTATGTTGCTACCATTAATACAAGTCGAGATATTCACGATTAAGTTCTGCCCATTCTTCCATATGGCTAATTTTGAAAAGGCACCCCATAGTAAAGTAAGTCGTATTCACGACAAAATGTTGTTAAGGCAGCACTGCTCAAAGATGACTTTTGCACCTTGATATCAATCCTAAGGCATTCCTTACTTATGTTTTTTATTTTGCTTGAAAATAAATAATGATTTGCGCCCTCAGTAGAATTAAATAAAGTATTTAAAAATATATCCACTCTGCGCCTGGAAATTAATTTTAAGAGCGCCCTTATCAATACAGCGCCCTTGAATCATTCTTAACGCTCTCTTCCAAATTAGGCTTCAAGATTTATTTGTTTGGAAATAGATAACACATTCTAAGATCTGGATGTAGATTAGTGTATGCCGATAATTTAAAGATTTATTTCATCGTTCGATTTACTGAGGACTGCGTTTGCCTTTCGTGAGCATTTCGAAATGCATGGTTATGTCCTACCATCGTACCAAACAGCCAATTAGATTCGACTGTGTTATCAATAGTGTTATTCTGCAAATAACTCACCAATTTAGCGACTTGGGTGTGCTACTTGATCAAAAGCTTTCGTTCAATTTGCATCGATCGGTAGTAATCGCAAAATCTAATCGACAGTTAGGGTTTATCAAGAAGATATCAAAAAAAAATTCTGATCCGTACTGTTTAAAAGCTCTCTACTGCTCTCGCGTTCGGCCAATACCAGGAGAATGCTTCAATTGTTTGGCATCCTAATCAATTGACTTGGAGCCTGAGGATCGAAAACGTGCAGCGCAAGTTCATTAGATTTGCATTGCGGTACCTTCCTTGGCGTGACCCGATAAATCTACCACCGTATGATGCTCGCTGCAAGCTGCTAAATATGGAAACTCTTGAACGACGTCGTTGTATCCAACAGGCTGAATTTGTTGGTAAATCTTTTGAATGGAGAAGTCGACAGCCGAAATCTATTGTCATCGTTATACACTCGTACCTCGCTTCCATCGTACTATTTTTGGACTTTACGAACCGTTTACATCAATGATCCGCAATTTTACATTTGTCGAAGAGTTTGTTTTAATTTGGAGAACCATCTTGTCGATTCATAACACGGATTATAATATAAGGTAATATTTCATGTAGACTACTGTCAGATGGAATCAAACAATAACAATAAATAAATAAGTAAATTATAGAAATTTCTATTTATTAGTGAAAAAAGATAGAGCAGATATAGACTTTTTATGCAGAGCAATACAGATTTTCTTAGAAAATATCTGGCATCTTTGTGCAAAGCCGATGCAACCCACACACACTTAACAGCATTATGATGACATTAGATTTTTTATCGTGACGTCACAAATGAACAAGAATTCATCGTTGACAGTTCAGCGGTACTGTTTATAAACAAGCTTAAACAAAAATTGAAGAACACATCTCGAACAATCATCTTTACACTTTCCAACTAGTGACTTTCAATTAATAAAACTCAAAAACCAACCGTATCCAATCGTGAACAAAAGTTTTAAAACTCTATTTGGGCGATATGGATTGTAAATGGTCTCATCAAATTTGTCAACAGACAAACAAAAAAAAATGTTTACAAACAGTACTGCTGAACTGTCAAAATGTGTTCATTTGATTGAGGTTAGCAGTGACGGTAAAAAACCTAATATAGTGGAATGAAACCAGTGCTACTAGATTTCCCTCAGTGGTTATTTCATTTGTATTTAACATGCTCTTTCTGATAATATTCGAAGCCGAAACAGTTTTAGTGAAACATAAATATCAATAATATAAATAAGCTAACGTCACGGATACCAAAACCATACTTGTTGATGATAATTTAAAAATTGTTGTTTTTTGTAACATTATGAGAAAAGTTGGCAACTTTGTGAAACCAAATGAGATGAACACAAGGTGCAATCAAGTGAACTAAGTGGAAAACATTCATTTCAAATACTGGCGTTTCTCATAGAGAAAGTCTATATAATCACTGCAAAAACCGACTTTCGAATCGAGGCCCGACAAGCTTAGCAAATGTGTGTGTGTCACTACACTATACCGAATCCAGCTTTCGTTTCCGGAAGTGCCGACAATTATAATCAAATATGATATGATCGGAATTATTATTTGAAAGAATAATAAATACATAAAGTGAAAATATTGACTAAATACTTAGAAAAATTCAGATTATGATAACACATTATGTCTATTGCAAATGAGTCTTCATGGTTAATTTGTGTGGCAATTATAGAGCTTCAGGAAATTTAAAAAAGAGTTGAAAAGGAGTTGTTGAGGAAAATACGGCGCCCCGCTCGCATCAAATAAGTCTGATGCTAGAAATAGATAACTGCTGTATACAAAAATACGAAGATGAAGAAACAACAAACCCCGTTATAGAAATCTAACTTCAGTCAATTGCAACGCGCCCCTGTACCATAGAAATCAAGGCGCCCCATAAACAAAGTCAGCGACTAACCAATGAAATTTAAACAACTACAGCACTGCAATTTCCAATGTCGAGTAAGGCAAATTAAGCAAAAATATGAAATAATTATGGTGATTTTAGTGGCTAAGTCTGGTTTTAAAGGTAACGTCCCTGAAAATGAGACATACCCTACATACCGATTCCGATTAAGGAGTGTATCGATAAGTAATTAGCAACATGCAAACAGTTATTACTCTGAAATAGCTTAATTTTTTGCAGCGTTTTTTGCGGTGACATGTTTGTTTACATGTCAATAACAGCTGCGCAATCGATTGGTTTCGGTAAGGTTTATCGTTTCAATGATGAGTACAACGAAATTGCAAAACGGGTGAAAGTGCACCACACCAGTGTCAACAATATTATTGAGAAGTTCGGTAAGACCCTTTCCATGAAGGATTTGCCCCGATCCGGTAGGAAAACGGGTCCCAGCCAGCCAGTGGTTGAGTACATCAGGAAAACCCCATCGGCGTCGACGCGGGATTTGGCCAAGCAGTTCAACACCAGCATCGGGATGATTCAACGGATCAATGTTCGGAACTTCCTGAAAACGTACAAGAAACAGAAGGTGCCGAAAAAGTCCCTGGTACAGCAAGTTCAGGCCAAAACAAGAGCGCAAAAACTGTATAACCGGATTCTACAGAATAAAGACGGATGCATCCTGATCGACGACGAAACCTACGCCAAGGAAGACTCTCGAGCGCTGCCCGGACCGCAATATTATACGAAATCGGTGTACCAGGACCTGGACGACGCTGACACCACGGTGGCGATGGAAAAGTTTGGGCAAAAGGTGTTGGTCTGGCAAGCAATTTGTACCTGTGGTTTGCGGTCGTCAATTTCCTTCACAAAGGGCACAATTAACGCCAAGGTGTACGAGGAAGAATGTTTGAAGAAGAGAATGCTGCCACTGTACAGAAAGCATAAGGCTCCTTCTCTCTTCTGGCCGGATTTGGCTTCAGCCCATTACGCCAACTCCGTTCTACAGTGGTTGTCAAAAAATAATGTACAATTCGTGGAAAAGGACATGAACCCACCGAACTGCCCGGATCTTCGGCCAATTGAAAGGTATTGGGTAATTGTCAAGCGGCACTTTCGGAAAGAAGGTACAGTGTCCCAAAACATGCAGGAGTTAAAAAAAACTGGACAGCTGCCACCAGGAAAGTCACAAAAGTAACTGTGCAGAATTTAATGAAGAATGTCATGTCCAAAGTGCGAGCGTTTCACAGAAACTAGGATTTTCTCCAATATAATCAGTGAAATGCATAAAAATGTAATTTTTCTACAATATATCGAAAACTGATGTCAAAATATGTTTTTAACGCTTTTTTTTATTCAAAAATCAATGTTGCTAACTACTTTTCGATACACTCCTTAATCACCGATCTTTTGTCCAAATGAATGTGAACAGGCAATGGTCTCTGATCCGAACTACTAAAAGAGTTGTTAACTTTTCGCATATTTCTCCGGTGCAAACCAAACACGTGTTTTCCTGTTTATGCAATGCGGTTGGAAATACAAATACGTTTGAAATCTTGTACCCCACATCACATCAATTTCTATCAAATGTTTCGTAACGGAAGCAGAAGAAGCAAAACAAGATCCTTTGCATTATTTGTCTTTATCGTATCCTGCCCGGTACACCTTCCCTTCCTAGCGAAAAACGGCGGAAAAAGGAGGGTTAGGCAAAATCGAATCTCGCTGTAAACAGAAGAATAACTTCGGCAGCTGGAATGCTGCTTATCGAGTAGGAAATTTTCTTTATGATTACGAGCGGGTTTTCCCGTTTATTTACACTGGTGCCACTTGTTCTGAAATTACCTGGTAATGAAAATGTGTTTCTCTACCCCCATTACCTTACCTTACCTTACCTGGTGTCAGTTTACTTTTGGCACGGTTCGAGATCTCAGCGAAAGTTTCTTTGAGTGTTTGAGATGTTCGGTGTTTTGTTCGTTGTTTGTTTTCTCGGCACAGTCAGCCAGCCTGTTGTGCTATGTTTATGCAAGCAAATTCAACACCAGCCAGGATTGATGTCCAATTAATGTTTTATCTCGTCATAATAAATTCATCCCACACATTCAAATGATGCGCAAACATTTCACGTAAAGTGGTTTACTTTTCCGAACGCTAAACCTACTTTCATAGTACCGCACCAGCTCCAGAAGCAGCTTCCCGCATCCTATTATCCTTTCGAGAAAGAAAAAACAAAATTGCAGCTATTGCTGATTCAAATCTTCAATTGAATGGAAAAATGCTTTTAGTGAAAAGTAACGGTGACGAAAATTAATGGAAAAGTTGCTCGTTCCTTCAACGGTGGCATGACGCACATGACAAAAAAGAAAATGAAGGCAACCCCGTTCCAAAACACACACACAAACGCACAGAAGTTCGCCACGTACCTACATCTCATCCTGAACGGCAAACTTTTATCATTCAACTGATAAAAAAAAATGTAAAGAAAAAGTACAATTCGTGGAAAAGGACATGAACCCACCGAACTGCCCGGATCTTCGGCCAATTGAAAGGTATTGGGTAATTGTCAAGCGGCACTTTCGGAAAGAAGGTACAGTGTCCCAAAACATGCAGGAGTTAAAAAAAACTGGACAGCTGCCACCAGGAAAGTCACAAAAGTAACTGTGCAGAATTTAATGAAGAATGTCATGTCCAAAGTGCGAGCGTTTCACAGAAACTAGGATTTTCTCCAATATAATCAGTGAAATGCATAAAAATGTAATTTTTCTACAATATATCGAAAACTGATGTCAAAATATGTTTTTAACGCTTTTTTTTATTCAAAAATCAATGTTGCTAAATACTTTTCGATACACTCCTTAATCACCGATCTTTTGTCCAAATGAATGTGAACAGGCAATGGTCTCTGATCCGAACTACTAAAAGAGTTGTTAACTTTTCGCATATTTCTCCGGTGCAAACCAAACACGTGTTTTCCTGTTTATGCAATGCGGTTGGAAATACAAATACGTTTGAAATCTTGTACCCCACATCACATCAATTTCTATCAAATGTTTCGTAACGGAAGCAGAAGAAGCAAAACAAGATCCTTTGCATTATTTGTCTTTATCGTATCCTGCCCGGTACACCTTCCCTTCCTAGCGAAAAACGGCGGAAAAAGGAGGGTTAGGCAAAATCGAATCTCGCTGTAAACAGAAGAATAACTTCGGCAGCTGGAATGCTGCTTATCGAGTAGGAAATTTTCTTTATGATTACGAGCGGGTTTTCCCGTTTATTTACACTGGTGCCACTTGTTCTGAAATTACCTGGTAATGAAAATGTGTTTCTCTACCCCCATTACCTTACCTTACCTTACCTGGTGTCAGTTTACTTTTGGCACGGTTCGAGATCTCAGCGAAAGTTTCTTTGAGTGTTTGAGATGTTCGGTGTTTTGTTCGTTGTTTGTTTTCTCGGCACAGTCAGCCAGCCTGTTGTGCTATGTTTATGCAAGCAAATTCAACACCAGCCAGGATTGATGTCCAATTAATGTTTTATCTCGTCATAATAAATTCATCCCACACATTCAAATGATGCGCAAACATTTCACGTAAAGTGGTTTACTTTTCCGAACGCTAAACCTACTTTCATAGTACCGCACCAGCTCCAGAAGCAGCTTCCCGCATCCTATTATCCTTTCGAGAAAGAAAAAACAAAATTGCAGCTATTGCTGATTCAAATCTTCAATTGAATGGAAAAATGCTTTTAGTGAAAAGTAACGGTGACGAAAATTAATGGAAAAGTTGCTCGTTCCTTCAACGGTGGCATGACGCACATGACAAAAAAGAAAATGAAGGCAACCCCGTTCCAAAACACACACACAAACGCACAGAAGTTCGCCACGTACCTACATTAGAGATGGTCGGGTATAGAAATTCTTATACCCGAACCCGACCCGTACCCGAGTGATCAGCAAAAAAAATTACCCGTACCCGACCCGTACCCGATTAAAAATTTAAAAAATTACCCGTACCCGACCCGTACCCGATCAATAATAAAAAAAAATTACCCGTACCCGACCCGTACCCGATAAAAAATAAAAAATTTTACCCGTACCCGACCCGTACCCGATTAAAAATTACCTGTACCCGTACCCGACCCGAATGAGTAGTAAAAAGTTTACCAAAATTCAGGATGGAAAAAATAAAGTGTTTTAGATAGCGAGCTAGATAGAGCGTATCAGGCTCTAGTTTGTCAGTAAAATACATTAAAATGCTTGTTTACATTTAAACATATAAACAAAGACAAATAATAAAGACATGTATGTGCTTACAAACCTATATATATAAAAATGGATGTAAGTTTGTATGTTTGTAACGCGATAACTTCGGAACTACTGAACGGATTGCCACCAAACTTGGCACAGGTACTTCTTGTATTTCAGAGATGGTTTAGGGAGTATATTTATATGGGAGCGTAGCACGTGTCATTACCAAGGGGGGTCATGAAAAAATTCATATAACTTGACAAGAGTCGATACGTTTTGAAGACCGTAGAAACATTTTGCATACCTTAGATATGACTATATGGGGGGTGGATGTAGCAAGTGTCTTTAAATAGGGGGGTGTAGTGTTTAAAACGGCATAATTCCGAAACTACTGAACGGATTGCCACCAAACGTGGCACAGATACTTCTTGCTCTTCTGAGATGGTCATAAGGATATTTTAATGGGGGAGGGAGCGTATTAAGTGTTCTTAACAGGGGGAGGTCATGAAAAAAATTGACTAATTTGACGAGAATAGATACTTTTTTAAGACCATAGAAACATTTTGCATGTATTAGATATGATTATATGGGGGGTGGATGTAGTAAGTGCCTTTAAAAAGGGGGGTGTAATGTTTGTAATGACATAACTCTGGAATTACTGAACGGATTGCTATCAAACTTGGCACATGTACTTCTTGCTCTTCAGAGATGGTCATAAGCGTATTTTTATGGGGAGATGGAGCGTAGCAAGTGTCATAACAAAGGAGGGGTCATGAAAAAATTCATGTAACTTGATGAAAACCGATATTTTTTGAAGATCTTAGAAACATTTTGAATACCGTAGATATAATTTAATGAGGGATGGATGCAGCAAGTGCCTTTAAAAGAAGGGTGTAATGTTTGTAATGGCATAACTTCAAAACTATTTAACGGATTGCTATCAAACCTGGTACATGTACTTCTTGCTCTTCAGAGATGGTCATGAAAATATTTCCATGGGGGAAGGGAGCGTGGGAAGTGTCCTTAACAAAGGTGGTCATTAAAATATTATCTAATTTGACAAAAATCGGTACTTTTTGAAGACACTTTTGCACAACTTAGATAAGATTATAAGGATATTCTGTGGAGAGAGGCTGTAGTAAGTGCCTCTAAAAAAGGAGTGTAATGTTTGTAACGGCATAATTCCGGAACTATTGCACGAATTGCTATAAAATTTGGTACAGTTATTTCTTGCTCTTCAGAAATAGTCATAAAGGTATTATTATAGGGGAGGAAGCGTAGCAATTATCATTAACAGGAGGAGGCATGAAAAAAATTCAAAAATTTGACAAGAATCGATAATTTTTGAAGATCATGCAAACATTTTCAATACCTTAGATATGATAGATATGGGGAGTGGATGTAGCAAGTGCATTTAAAAAGGGGGATGTAACGGCATAGCTCCGACACTACTTAACGGATTGCTATCACACTTGGCATAGGTGCTTTTTGCTCTTCAGAGATAGTTGTAAGGGTATTTTTAAGGGGGAGAGCGTAGCAACTATCCTTAACAGGGGTCATGAAAAAATTTATTTAATTTGACGAGAATCGATACTTTTTGAAGACCATAGATACTTTTTGCGCAACTTAGAGAATCGACATTTAGACTAGAAGGAGGGTTTTTGAAAATAAATTTTATTCTCCCATTTTTTATAAAACAAGAGAGTGGCAAGAATTTCAAGGTCGTATTTTTCTTTAAATAATTTTAAAAGTTCTGGTTCCATTTTGCGGGGAATTCAAAGAACTAAGGGAAAATAATCTTTGTCTGTTTATGAACGTGAGTGTATTCAAGTCTCAGCATAACTACAAAACAACTAAACGAATCGCCATCAAGTTTGGCACATGTACCAAAGGTGGGAATCGATATTTTTTGAAAAGCATAGATACTTACTACACTACTCAGGGTAATCATGAAGGAGATCTGTAGTACGTTCACTGACAAATTTCTAGCAACTAAATGAGGTTTGTCGAGAAATGAAATTTATGATTATTGAGAGATCTGAGATGGGGTACTGATCATTCGCAATTTGAACATGAACGGAGTATTGTTCGATCGGGTTTCCGTCTAAGTTATGTTTCACTACAAGAGTATTTCACTAAGCAGGACAACTTCGAGAAGTTTTTTCGGTCTTCCCTTCACGAAACATTTCCGAGCAACGCCGGGTAATTCAGCTAGTATTAAATAAAAATCTGGTCCGTTCCCGGTCTTCTGAAATGACCGCACTCACCGCTTGGTGGAGCGCGAGATTAATTGCATTGTTATCATTTCGACCAAAGTGTGCCATGAAATCTCAATATATACAAATGAGCTAACGTATCGAAAGGGTTCTCACGGTTTGACATTGGCATTATGAATGCGATGATGGGAACTCAGCAGTGCAACCAATTTATCACCATTGGTGCCAGTTTCACGGAGGACCGTAGATGTGCGCCAAAAAAAGATCGTGACTGTCATGTCTGGAAATTCGTTTGTGATATAAATACACTGTGAAGCATGAATAGATTTCCAATGTCTTTGGTACTTTATACTCATTTACAAATGTCAACAAAAGGGAGTAATATCTACTCAAATTTTTCGAGAAGCATATTTATACAAAATGTCGTAATACCCATTCTATTCAATTTTTGGTAGGTATGGTTTTTACGAAACAGTGCGACTTTTGATCCAATTCTTTAGAACCACAAGTAAGCGTGCTCATTATCTTGACACACAAATAAAAATTCACATTAGAATCACTTGAAAAATCACGAACATCCCCTAAAATTGATAGAGTATCATCGGTTCGTTTACGTGAATTGACCAAACATCGAATAATTCACGTGTATTCCCGGTGTGAAAATTCAATTTTGAAAATGGTGAACTGTGAGTCCTTCAAGTGTTAGTAGTTTGAACATTTGTAGGTACTTTGTAGGTACAGGTGAAAATTAAGGAGATATTCACAAAAGAGAAAGTAAACAAAGAGAAACTCTCATTGGTTTATGTGCCCTTATGAAATGTTGACATCGAACTGGCAATATAGCTCAACTTGCTGTGCCATCAATCGGTGTCATTTCAAGTGAGGTGACACCACCCAGAAGTGAAGAATAAGAAGAACTTCTATGCAGATTTTCTGAAATAAATGTTCATGTTTTTATGGTTAGAATATTAATGATTTATATGTAAATTTTGAAAATCTCCAACCAATATTTAAAATAACAGTTTTCTGGTATCTGAATGTGATATGAGTACTACACTACATTTTATATATTAATCAAATAATTTTTACTGGATTGTGCATTAAACAGCTTTAAAATGGGAGCCCGCCTGGGTTCGATTCCCAACCCCGCACATAGGGTCAGAAAGTTTTTCTGGCCCGAAGAGGTGAATGACATTAATGTTAAAGCCTCTATAATTGAAACAAAAAAAAATGGGAGTCCATTAAAACCTACGTGGAAAGTAGGGTCTGACCGCAACATCTTAGAGCTAAGGCAGTGTATCTTATTAAATATGTTATAAAAAAGTAGGGTGGAAAATATTCACATAACTTTTCACGTAACTATGATTGATCGTTTTTTTTAAATGAAGAAAAGAAATGTTTTTTTTCTGGAAAAAGATGCCAGTTTTCAGGTCTGGTTCTAGGCGCGAATGTCAAAACCCCTTGAATCAAATTGTTTATTTTTCGGAACAACTGTTTTGCAATAAAAAATTCTCGTCAACGTGTAAACATATTTATGTGAAGTACAAATGCTCGGGTAATCGATCAGAAAAAAAAATTTACCCGTACCCGACCCGTACCCGAGTGAGTAGTAAATTTTTTTACCCGACCCGACCCGTACCCGAGTAAGCAGTAAATTTTTTTTACCCGTACCCGACCCGTACCCGATCGAAAATAAAAATTTTTACCCGTACCCGACCAAAAACCCGTCGGGTACGGGTACGGGTCGGGTTTCGGGTAAAATACCCGATACCCGACCATCTCTAACCTACATCTCATCCTGAACGGCAAACTTTTATCATTCAACTGATAAAAAAAAAATGTAAAGAAAAAGGATGTATGGATTTGAAAGACATCGCGCATTTTATGAAAAGGAAAATTTCACGTGATGACAATGCTGATGACACCGATAACGCCGAAGGATCGGTTCCCATTCTGCGTTCGGTGCTCGGTTTACGTCCTCATCAAGCAATGTGGCGTTTGCTGAGGTGGTGAACCGAAACAATGAAAAATTTGGCACATCCGTGCATTATTTTTGCAATATATCAGTCAGTCTTTAGCTAAATCCTGAATGTGTTTCCAATGTAGTTCAGGTTCCTGCGCGTTCCGGAGTAAGCCCATAATTTTAGTAGCTCGACGTCGCCTCGTAAAATGCTCGACGCTTCATGTGCGTCGATAAAAATGATTCTAAATTTTATATCGCTTTGCTCACTTTTGTTTATAAATCTTGCGAGTAAAGAACCTTTCGCCCGTGAAGGAAATATAATAATTCCGCCGGGGGAAACGAGGATGATTACTTTCGGGACGGAAGTAAAAACTTTCGATCTGTACTCAAATTGTAAGAGACACTACCGCGAGAACTTTCAGAACTTTCCCACCGCTATCATTCCGGGCGGCAGTCAGTAATATAATATGAAAGAAAGAAAGAAAGTCAAAAAAAAAACCATACACTTCCCTCCGTTTTCGTTTCCCGGCAGAGTGACGTGTACTGCTAGCGTGACATTTGGAGGTGGGAAATCGAGCCTCTCTTATCAAGTTTATTCTCAAGTGGTTTACATAAACGAAAATTAGCGGAATGAAGAGATAAAAAGCTTCCGAAGAGGCACCAACAGAACGAGATGGCAAAGAGCTTTTCGCTGTCTCGCTGACTTGTTTCGCACATTTGATAGCGATGCGTAAATCTTAACTTTTCCAGCTGGGAAAGTAACTTTGTCGTTTCTAGAGTTGGTTGGTTGGTTGGGTGATCAGGGGTGGGGCGAAGCCGGGATAAGCCGCCACACTTGTTTAATGATGGATACATAACATGGATCTCGCTCTTGGATTCCGAATCGGCTTCCAAAATTTCGGTGCACCACCGAAGTAGGAACAGCTGGAGGTCGTAAAGTTCACTCGACAATGTCTTTCGCATCCACTCTTGCAGGCAGGTCTCCGAACAGACACTGCTGCAGTGAAGGGACCTCCCTTTAGGAGCACGGAGCAAACTCGCATCCATTCGAAGTGTGTATCTTTGCTCGGAACTGAATGCTGTTGAACTGTTGCTTACCGGAGTTTCAGACAACCCGTTGGTGAGATTGCGTGATCGACGTCGAGCTCAAAGTGCTAAAATCTTTCGAACACCAGTGAGAGTTACAAGCAAGATCAAGTTTATACCGTAATAAAATGTCAATTGTATATGGAACCTCTTTCCAATATTGAAGTTTTTTTGACGTGAATACGTCTTACTTTACTATAAGGGGCCTTTCCAAAATTTAGCACCCTACGAGAGTGATAAGCTTTTGATCGTGAATATCTCTGGTTGAAGCTAACGTATTCATTGATTTGAAAATATATCTATTAGTTTTCGTACCAAGTCACGATGAATTGATCAACCTGAAATCAAAAATTTTGAAAATCGTGGGGCTAAACCGGACAGCCTTTGGGACTAAAAATATTCACACAAAATGTAGAACGAATACTGCAGGGCGCCAAATCGCAAGATACCTGAAACCATGTTAGAATGAATGGTCTGTTGATTTTATGAGACATGAATCTGATCGCCGAAAATATAGGGAATTATCTCGAAACTTGACGTCCAGTTGTACCAAATAATGGATAATAAAACTGACTGTGCTCTTCAAAAAGTATTGATTCCCACCTTTGGTGTATATGCCAAAATTGGTGGCGATTCCTTTAGTTGTTTCGTAGTTATGATGAAATCTATATACACTCGCATTCGTAGACAGATAAAACTACAAGGATCAGCCCCATGTGGTTGTTCGAGCCATTGATGTGGAACAAGGCAACCAAAATTTCTAATGATCTACAATCAAACAGTTCAATCAATCGTCACACTTTTGAATCCGCAATTGCACGAGAGTCTGCCTAGATTGATCTTGATTAGGAACCAACACCGAACATTGTTTGTTTTATAGCCGACGAAATTACACTAATATCCCAAATGTATGCTATTATATCTTTGTGCATACTTGCGATATGGCTTTTCATATTAAAGCTTCTCTTCGCAAGGCTTGTGTTCAAGTTTTGTATGCAAGCAGTTATTTTTATAGCGTTAAGTTTCTCTACTATTATCAGAGCTTAAAATTGTCACGCATTCTCAATGAAAGAAACCATCCCAACAGTCTCATTTTCAATGTTTTACTGTCTCATTCGTAAATGACCGACACCAGTGTCGTGTTCCAAAGGAGTGATTCCGATATCTGTAGCACCTCTTTTCGTATCGGTGCCTTCGATTTTTGTCCGGTCCCCGCTGTGGTGCTTTTTGGTGACATTCATCGCCGATGATTCCAGGTGTTCAAATTTTTCCGCTGGTGCTGCTGATTATTTTAACTGCTAAACTACTGCTTCCAATAGTCGCTTATAAAGGGTGATTTTTTAAGAGCTTGAGAACTTTTTTAAACAATAAAACGCATAAAATTTGCAAAATCTCATCGGTTCTTTATTTTAAACGTTAGATTGGTACATGACATTTACTTTTTGAAGATAATTTCATTTAAATGTTGACCGCGGCTGCGTCTTAGGTGGTCCATTCGGAAAATCCGCTTTTTTATCGACAAATTTTGTTCAGCGATGAGGCCCATTTCTGGTTGAATGGCTACGTAAATAAACAAAATTGCCGCATTTGGAGTGAAGAGCAACCAGAAGCCGTTCAAGAACTGCCCATGCATCCCGAAAAATGCACTGTTTGGTGTGGTTTGTACGCTGGTGGAATCATTGGACCGTATTTTTTCAAAGATGCTGTTAGACGCAACGTTACAGTGAATGGCGATCGCTATCGTTCGATGCTAACAAACTTTTTGTTGCCAAAAATGGAAGAACTGAACTTGGTTGACATGTGGTTTCAACAAGATGGCGCTACATGCCACACAGCTCGCGATTCTATGGCCATTTTGAGGGAAAACTTCGGAGAACAATTCATCTCAAGAAATGGACCGGTAAGTTGGCCACCAAGATCATGCGATTTGACGCCTTTAGACTATTTTTTGTGGGGCTACGTCAAGTCTAAAGTCTACAGAAATAAGCCAGTAACTATTCCAGCTTTGGAAGACAACATTTCCGAAGAAATTCGGGCTATTCCGGCCGAAATGCTCGAAAAAGTTGCCCAAAATTGGACTTTCCGAATGGACCACCTAAGACGCAGCCGCGGTCAACATTTAAATGAAATTATCTTCAAAAAGTAAATGTCATGTACCAATCTAACGTTTAAAATAAAGAACCGATGAGATTTTGCAAATTTTATGCGTTTTATTGTTTAAAAAAGTTCTCAAGCTCTTAAAAAATCACCCTTTAGAATCCCAGAATAATGTTACAGGGTTTACTTTTATAGCCGAAGCTCTCACCGAAATTGACTGAGCTCTCTCAGCAAGAGAGAGTATTGAGAGATTGAATTGAAGCGTCATGGAAATCATACACTGAGAAAATTATCAAGTAGAGAAATTTGTATATTTATTAATATAATTATTATTAATATTATAATTACTATTATTTTTTTATTATTACCATTATTATTATTATTATTATTATTATTATTATTACTATGTTTACTCCACTCACTACAACCAGAACAAACGAAAAGAGACGAAGAATTTTCGTTTCTCATCGAAAAAATGAGAGAGCATAATTGCCAACGTCACTCTTTCCTCTGTGACAAGACGAAACTATACTAACGTCTTTAGGTAGCAACAGCAGAATTTCAATTCTCATTCTTTCATCGATGTATTGAAAATCTGTGACGCTTGGCTATAAAAAGTGACTAAAATAAGGCAAATCGAAGTAATTACATCCCAGAACTTTTTTGGAAACCAAAACTACTACAAATTCGAGCATCAACAGTTAAAACTTGTTGTGAAACCTTTATCTGTCGTTTTCAATTCTCACAGCGTTGGTTGAATATCGACACTGCATACTATGGGATTTTCACTGAAAACTGCAAATGACTGAAAGGGCATATGAAAGAAAAAACACAAATTTGAAACTGCTGTCCCGCTTATGTCATTGACTGGACATGGATTTCGTTCTCATAGTTTGCAAGCGAAGCTGAGAGTGACAGTAATTTCTTTTCATTTTCGTCTATTTTTCAGTCAATGAAATTGACTTTTATTAGCTCTGACCATTATACGATTTCGGTTAAAGCAATTCGCGACTACGAAGTTGAGTTTGACAGCTTATGTGAGTGAAGTGGAAGTAAACAAACAAAAGAAAAAAGTGATAAATTTTTGGACAGAAGATACCATTGGAAATGGGAGGAAACCGATAAATGCACCATTTGTGACGAAACAGAAGATATTAAGCACCTCTTATACTACTGCCCAAAGTACTACTCAGCAAGAAGTAAATACACAGCACTAGAATACTGCAAACCAATAGAAAAAATATTCAGTGAAGAATGTGAGGAAAGCATGAAACAAATTCATCGCTTTATAAAAGAAGTAAAAATTCAAATATAAAAATTCGGCAACACTGCAACGACAATCCTCAGGCAAGATGGGCCCATTGTGGCCTCAGCCAGTCATCTAATGATAGCGCAAAGAAAAAAAACGTACCGTTTTCTTCGATTTTAGTTTTGCTGTTTGAAATGGTAAGTAACAGTGTTTCTTAAAATCTTTGAAGATACTAATTCAGTTATTGAGTATAAAAAATCGCTTTAAGTGATGTCTATTTTCTCATGTAAAAAACAAATGATCGGTATGCGAAAAAAAGTAAACATAATTTCAGAACAATATTCATGAATGAAAATCTACTGCTATTTTTGAAAATTCTTTAAATTGTATTGAAACTACATGTTTTCTACGTGTGTTGTAATTTTTTTGTCGAAGTGTTCACTTTAAATGTGAAAATAATGCATTTTTCGATTCATCTTCAGGAGCCTTCAAAAGGTGTTACGTGCACTGTGTTGATGAACTTATCGGAAGATTTTAGCTACGCTGCCGGAGGAAACCGTTTGGATAGTTGGACTAGAAGAGATCTACAATGATGGATTTGGCTTATTTTCGACTTGTCTACAGTCATCCTCCAAGTGTCGAGCAGCACACAATAAAAGTTTGCACTAGAAGTGAACGCTCTGCTTGGTTATTTGCATGTACTTTCAAAACTAGTGAAGGAAAATGCAAATCTGTGATAGCTGTTTTGAATCATTTATTGAGGTTTGTTTTTTTAAATCCGTGTTCGAGATCACAAAATTATTATTTTGATTTGTTACAGAAACTCGACTCAATAGAACGATTAACATCCAACGAGATTTAAACTAGCGGTGGTCGGATATTCCGAACTGATAACATCATGTTTGAGGACATTTGACATTTATTCATTATTTATATTTTATTGTCAGATGAACAAATTTAATAAATACATAAATATATCAGTTTACAAATTGACGACACGCATTGAATGATAATCGATAAAATTACGGCTCAACTCCTTAATAGGGACAGAAAACAGCGGGTACAGAAGAGGTTACTCGCTTAGTTGGACGGTTCAAACCTGAGAACAGAATACGAGTTACAGTTGTCTGAATTTGAGCTAGAACAATATTTAATACTTACTGGGAGGAACGAAATTTATTGCCAGAGAAATGTGAATTGCACTCAAGCAGTTTTCGTTGACTCAATTCTGAATCGTTGAATCCATGTTATGTATCGTTCATTTTACTTGTTTGGGAAGGTTTGAATAGATATACTTAATCTGGAACATAACACACTGTTCTCATCAGTATAACAAACACTGTCATGAAATGTTTTTGCAAGCCCTTTCGAGCAACTTTTCAGATCCATGACCTACAATATTCAGAGAAAAAAAGTCTTTAATAAGTCTCAATTACTTTCCTCTGTATCGTAATTCACTGGTTTACCGCATTAGAATAACCAAGAATAGTTGTTTGATCACAAAATTTCAAATATTGTCTTACGTATGGGGATTACTAGTGCGGAAGAGGAGTTCTTTCTCGCTTTTTACTCACGAAATACCAGCAATGATGTACCGCAAAATATGTTTTAATGACTAAATAGGAGTCGTTTAATCTTTTTAGTATTTCAACGCACAAAAAATCAATTGAACAAACAGAGAATTAACTAATTTTACTTGAGTGAAAAAGTACCCTGCTTTGTTTACATTCACTTCACACACAGATTAAACTTTCATAGATAGCAGCACTAGAGTGTCTATAACCAGAGTGACGACATCTTATCCGTAATGTTGGCAACAATTCAAAACATTCCATTGGCTTTACATTGAATTGACAGGTCGTTTGCTCGTTTGGAACTGGTAGCTGTCATTCCAAACGAACAGCTGTCGCCACTCTGATTATAGTCACTCTAAGCAGCACCGTTCCTTCTAGGTCGCGAATAAACTTTTTCTCATTATCAATCGAGTTCGTCTTATATAAATTAGAAATTAATCATAAAACCTCCTCATCATTTGTATCAACAGATTACAATGATCCAACAGATACATTTAGGCCTAACACTGCAATTAAAACTAACAATTAAAACTAAATTTATAGTTAATTTAATTTATGTTTATATGGCAACCCTGTTTCGCATGGCATATTTTCACAAGACCCTATACTAGTATATAGATGTGTACAACATCATCACTTTCGCTTTCGCATTGCAGTTCCTAATTGAATGTGTTAGTGACGGTACAAATTATTTTAATTTCCATCTTGATGAATCTTTTGGTAGGAAATATTGAGATCTGAGATGGTTCTCGTGTGTGTCTTGTTTTGGTAACAGTTGCTCAGAAAATGTTAGGAAAGCCCCTTTGCTAAAATTCCTTTCCTGTTCGCAGAACGGGAAACAGTGAGACGACAGGTCCTCGATGTTGCTCTCGTGTGTCTTGTTTCGGGAACAGTTGCTCAGCAAATGGTAGGAAAAATGAACTACTCAACTTTTTATGGATGCTCTTGTATAGATGCAGACATCTCGCGTTCTGATTAGCTGGTGCTGTCATAGGTTAAATCAAACAGGTTTTCCAATAGTGTAATATTGAAAAACTTCAATGTTGTTGCAATACACGTTCAAGTTGAAAATTTTCGATTCTATTGGTAGTTAGATTATATAAATCCTTCTACAGATTACTGAGCTATGAGCTTTCAAAATACGAGAAAGGCAAACGCGCCTTATGAATTATCCTCTTTGACACTCGTTTATACCAAACATTTCAGAAAAGTTTAATTTTGAACTATTTGAGATTATGTCACACAACTGAAAATTTTATCATAAAATTGTGATCATATTTCCGATGGCATGTCGCAAGAATTATGTTGATTCATTAGATACAACAAGAGATGTTCACGTTCAAAAACATATCACTCTCTCAGAGGGTAAATTTTGAAAAGGCGCCCCATAGTAAAGTAAGTCGTATTCACGACAAAAAAAATTAAGCTTGAATACTCTGACGACATTGAATGGCCGAAACATCGTATCTTACCCAGTTGTTCGAGACGGATGTGAGAGACGGTCCAGTTTACAGTATTGAAAATTAAGCTCACAGAAAGAGGAATTGAGTCTGAAACCTTATTCTTACCTTGGAAATGCTGTTAGAGCTAGCCTACTCTGATATTTGAGTGAACACATTCCAGAACATAAGTATGAGACTCTACAAGGGGCAAATCACTCTTAACTTTGTTTGAACTCAAAAAAGTTTTACCGGGAGTAAAAAAGTTTAGCAGGGATTTCGCTAGATTAGAATGGGATTAGAGAAGTTTAGCCGAGATCTGGAAAAGCATTATTTTGACATAAGAAGCTGTAAACGTGGGAGCAGAGATACCAGATATTTCATAGAAAATCAGTATCGCTTTGTATAAAAAATCTGTATTTATCTGTATTCACTAACGAAAGGAAATTTAGGAAATAAAATGATGTTTAAAGATGTTATTCCATTAGATTATTGTTATAGAATGGCGGATGCAAGGAGCTTTCCTTTATATCGTAAGTCCTTGCCGCAATGACAAGAACATTCAACGACGAAATTTAATTGTTTTTGTTATCAACCACAATTGAATTGTAAATCCATATACTTTTTTCGTTTGAAAATGATGACATGGAATTCAAACGCCCAATACGCAACGTCAAGTCAGGTCATACAACTTTTCAACTGCACGAAAAAAATTCATTTTAATATAGGCAATCAAACACGCTCAGACAGAAAAGTTTCATTATTTCTTTCTTACTTTTTGTGGTATCTGTATAAATCTGTATTTAATTTGAGAAATCTGTATAAAATCTGTACTCTGTATTAAATCTGTATGCGCATGTAAAAATCTGTATAATACAGACAAATCTGTATAAATGGCATCTCTGCGTGGGAGCTCGAATGACAGATACACTTCAAACAAAATCAGGCAAAACTAGGTTGGAATAGTTTTAAATTACCCAAACTTATCTAGACTAGTTGGGATTAAATGAGATTAGAGAAAATTATTTTGGAATGACATGAGTTTATTAGTATGAGATTGTCTAGAGTTTAGAGTGATTTGCCCCTTGAGACTCTATACATGAGAATATGAGCAAATGTCATTCTGATTGGTACACCAAATACCAAACAGACAATAGTTTCAACAAACTTTTCAACCGTTTCATAGCGTACAGAACACCATTTTTTGGCTGGTGATACGATCATACTGACACTAAGAAACCTTCCAGACCTGGGCTCGAACATACGACATCTGGCATCTGCAATGAACCGTCAACCCAGGTCGAATACCCAATACGACCCTTACCCTTTCATACTGTCTTGCAGAGCCAGTGAAACATATTAAGCCCAAGTGGGTAATTATTCGTACCGGGGAGAACGACTTCGATATAACTTTGCATGAGACGCGTAAATTCGAAGCTTGAAGCGTTTTCGATATTTTATTGTAAAACAAAATTGCGCATTTGAAGGTTAAACACAATATCAAACTACAAAATTTCTGCCAATATTTGTTTGGAATATTAAGTCAGCAGTCTTTTAGGTTCCGTATAAACTTATTTGCAAATTTTTGAAATTATTTCTTTGAGAATTTTGGTTACCCTGATCGTTTAGTGTGTTGGGGTTGATGGTGAAAGATGTCTCGCATGAATCGAAAGCAATGTCTTGGCATTACATTCCATTCCCTATGGCCTTTCTGTTTCAACAGACTAAGCAGTCGATTCTTAGCATACAGAATCATTTTATGGCTAGTACTGACACTATGAATCATTCCACGTCGGGGCTCGAACATATGACAACTGGCTTATAAGACCAGCGCCGCATGCATTGAACCGCAAACCCGGGCGAATCGAACGGTGCACAAAACAAATCCAGCCGCTGATGTGCATAGCACATTGTTAAAAAAAAGTCTCGGGACCGATTGAGATGACGTCTGTAATGTCAAACTATCATCATCGTTCAGAAGACACTTGTCAAATTTTCACGTCAATCGCACCACAAACACTAAACTTACCGACATATAAGTGACGTTACTTTTTGATTTACGAAAACTTAAAAGTAACGAATTCCGTTTATTGGTAAAACATTGCTTCCTATAGGAAAAAACCGGGCAAGTCCGGGAATGGTTTAAGAAGTGCTACCCGCACTCAGATTTAAAACAAAGATTTGTGGTATTCTGATTTTAACGTGACCAAATTAGGCAGTCATCCGGAAAAATTGTGAGCAAGTTTTGCTAGTCGTTATGGATGAACACAATTCAAAGTCCGACTGAACTGGAAGTGCTTTTTCGGTCGTATGCGAAAATCTGGGCATGAAAAAGATCTTTTCCAAATAGGTGCCTCGTTTGTTCACAATCTATCAAAAGCAACAACGCATCAACAATCCAGAGAGCTGGTCGGCACTGTTTAGTCGCAATAAAAAGGATTTCTTGCGTTGGTATGAAACAGTGGACGAAACATGGATCTATCTTTTTTCTCAGGAGTTGTTTCAACATTTAGACGAGGAAAACGCAACAGGTAGCTGCAACAAGTATGGCGTAAGTTTTTAGATGCTCGAGGTATAATTAACGTCAACTATCTAGAAAAGAAAGTACCAAAAAAGTTTTTAGTTATTAATGCGTTAGAAGTTATTAATGCGTTTGAAGTATGGAATCGTAAAAAACGGCCAATCAAAAAAGAACCGGAATTTTCATTTTAAAATTCCCGCGCTTGTCCAATCGGTAAACTTTTATTCTCTCAACGTTGGCAACACTTTTATTCACATTCTGTCACATTCTGACGCATATCGTAAGATTAGTTTTCCGGACGGTCAAACGGTTAAAAAGGAATATTATTTGGCCGTTATGCGTCATTTGCGTGAGGCCATTCGCAAAAAAAAAGGCCAGACTTATGGAAGGAAAACTCATGGATTTTACACCACGATAATGCGCCGGCTCACACAGCGTTGATTGTGTCGCAGTTTTTGGCCAAAAACTCAACCAATATCATCAACCAAGCACCGTATTCTCCAGATATGACCCCGTGTGACTTTTTCCTCTTCCCCAGACTCAAATTGCCATTGCGGGAACGCGTTTTGAGACCATAGAGAGAATTCGCTGCGTGAACTAAAGGCCATACCTTCGGCGGCCTATAAAACTTGTATGGAAAATTGGATCAAGCGATGGCATGCATGTATTGCCGCAGGAGGAGAGTACTTTGAAGGCGATAATAAAGAAATTTATTAAAAATTGAAATTTTGCGTTTTGTAATAAAATTCCGGTTCTTTTTCTATCTTAAGGTATATGAAGCAAAAAAAAACATCTTTAACCAAGACAATGCACCGTGCCTCAAGTCAATGATAATAATGGCCAAATTGAACGTATTGGGCACCGATCTGTTTCTTCACCCACCATATTCTCAATAACCTAGCCCCCAACGACTACTTGTCATTTGATGTTCTGAGAGAGTCATCGCCGCAACTAAGGCCTATTTTAAGGCCATGGACAAATCATTCTATAAGTATGATATAAAAAATTTAGATAAGAAATAAAGAAATTTTGCTCAAGAAATGTTGTTTTCCTAGTTAGTTCCTAAACTTTTCGGACAATGTGGAAGCAACCTTCTCTACGACAGTATCGAACCGCACAGAGTACAAGTTGATTCGACACTGCATTTGGTTTTCTGTGAGTAATTTTCTCAAATGCGAAAAAATCATATGGAAACCGTGAACTTTTGTATACGAAATCGTCATATCAATTAGAGGAATGACAATGGTTTGAAATTAGACATTGTTCGTGGTTGAGTTGTAGATGTTCAAAACCTAACCACTGTCTATATGGTTTTACTTCAATGTTTTGAATTTGTACCCCGGTATAGAAAACAAAGACGCAATCCTACGTCAAAAGATTTTGAGTGATTTCATTTATGTGACGAAAAGAATGGAAAGACGAGATGTGACAAGGTTGATTTTAGCAAGCTGAAATCTTTTACTAACTTAATTTTCGCAAGAGGACTTGAACTTAAGCATCTCATCAATGCGAATCACTCGAGTCTCTGGTATGCCGAAAAGTACCGATAAAGGTCCTTTACCACTTACTATTCGAACCGACAAAAGAATAGTTATCAGAAGTTGTTACTTTATACTTGCGGCTGCGTTCTCGTACACAATTAATTCTTCGCTATCTCTAATAGTGAAAAAGTAAAAATAAAATGATGGGTTTCCATCAGGTAGCGGTGAGTGCAGCGCTACTGAATACCGCTTACAACCTAGGCTAAACAGCCAGCATGCTGTGACTCTGGGGGCTTAAGCAATAGTTCGAACAAACCTGTCATTCTGAGGTTCAACTAACTGTACAGAGATTGAGAAAAATATCCATACAGTGAAGAACTCAATGTGTATAAGAATGCTGTCGCAAGTAGAAACTGACAACTTCTGGTAACTTTTCTTTTACCGGTTCGTATAGTAAATGGTAAAAGACCTTTTTCGGTACTTTCCGGCATACCAGAGACTCGAGTGGTTTGCATGAATGAGATGCTTAAATTCGACCCCTTTGGTTGAAGGTAAAAGTAGAGTCATAAAAGATTTCTGCATGCTCAAATGACCATTCTCACGCCTCAACTTTTTGTTGTATATCTTCACATCCTTGCTCTGCCTTGAGGACTAGCATTTTATAACTCTGATTTTATTTATTATTCTCAGTTACAATAAAACTATTTTTATTGTTATAAATGATACTAATATTACTATTATTTTTCGTTCGAAATTTCAGGTGGGTAATTACCCACCTCTTTCACCGGCCCTGCTGTCTTGTGTTACGGGAATCCTTCACTTTTGCATACATACATGATAGGGTGGTGAATTTTCATTTTTTCTCGTTGTTTAATCCTATCTATTTCAATTAATTTTATAGCATCGTGAAATTATCGTCAAATTCCTGGTTCTAGTCAGTTATTCCTCTAATACCGAGTCACACTCCTTGAACTGACTGAATGACGGATATGCTGGGTTCGGTCATCGGGGTTCTAGTTACACAGCGATCTGAAATTTGAGCTCAAGTATGGCTTATGAATCCATCATATTTCCTCAACCAGATAATCAAGTAAGTTAATCCTCCATGTGCACTTTGGTACGGTCGAACTGAACAGTTTTATACGATCTTTCCGGAGTACGAATTTTTTAATTCCAGTGAAGCATTGAATTCCAAGTTTGTTTGATCTTAAAACTGAACACATTGCGATAGAAAAAAAAACATGGTCCGCCATTCGACGAAAAACCGAATAGCGTACTGCCAATGCAGAACTCAACAAAGCGAATAAACGTTTAAAAATACGGCTTTATCCTCGTGTCATTAACCGAGCACGAAATGGTCGTCGTACAGTGGAATACCGACGAATACTCATCCACTCTATTCCAAATCGGTAATAACAGCGCAGAAAACCCGCTTTTGCGAAAATCTGGGTAAAACCGAGCGTGCCACCGGAAGTGAATATGCTAATTTCTGACGCTCTGTTTAACCTACATCATTTTCGCTTTCATGATTTTCATAACCCCTTAATACAGAAATTCACAGCGGGTGGCGCCCCGTACACGAGCCGAGCCTGTGGTGTTTGTGTCAAGTACCGGAGTATGTAATATTTGTATGTAGAAGGAATAGAACATGCAATTATTTTCCTCAACCGACGGAGAGAAGTTAGTGGAAATTGTGTTTACTGCGCTGTTCTTCACGGTCGGAGAAAATGAGCGTCACATGTATGTACCGACTTTGGTTCCGGTTCGTTGAGTGACACACCACAACGTCTTCCAGTACGTGACACAACACGAACACTCGCACACACACACACCCGTCGATATGTTCGCAATTGAATGGAATCTGGAAATTGATAAAATTGAACCTTGGAAATCATCCCAAATGTCATTAAAAATATCAACAAATTTCGTAGCACCACAGTAACTGACATGCCAATCCCGTCAGCCAGAACCGACCGGGACGGTTCCGCTTGGCCCCATTTCCCGTCCTGCTTTTGTTGCCAGTTGAAATAAAAGTTCCGAAAAGGGGTGATGCTACACACCGAAAACTACGCATCGTAGCAACCATGGTAGGAGAGGTCAAACTGTCAAACTTCTTTACTGTTGCCTTTTTTCGTTGGTGTTCCTAGCGTTTCGAGTGTTGCACACACTTCGGTACGAACCCGCAGGAGATCACATATGAGAACGAGCGAGAGTAATAATTTTAATTAAAATGTTTGCCATAATTAGAAATTTCCCTTGAAAACTTGAAAAAGGTTAAGATCTTAGGGTGAGCCAGCGAAGGTGCCTCTACTACTCGGTGAAACCGAAAGGTACGTGTCACAAACACGGCTGGAAATGCGTGAACGATTCTCGGCTGTCGCCCCCGGGGGCGTGCAATTTCATTAAAATGAGCAACACCCCGCAACCGGCCGAGCGTCAACAGCCAGCCGCCAGTCAACCGCCGAAGGATGACCTTCGGGAGTCTGCGAGCCGCTGGCATCAAGGGCGGGCATTCAATATCGACATATCAATTCTATTGAGTTTTCTTTGAGTGTGTGTGTGTGTTGAATTATAGAAAGACAAACCTAAATGCATGCACAGGGATCGAGAAAATGGCTCCCCGAACGCCAATCGCCGGCGGTTAAAACTTGCCATAAGGACGAACGCAAACTGCTGGCTGAGCATTAATTTGTGCGACGGAGTACTTCGGCGGATCGCCCTCTCTCGGTTGTACGTACGGCCTTTCGCGCGACTACGGTCCGTTGGCGGCAGTCGGAACGAAGAACAAACGAAGGATTATCGCAAATACTTATGACGGTACTGGAGGAAGGTTGGCAGAAGGTTGCGCGGAACGATATCTAGTGCTTAACTGGCATGAAATTGTAATTACAAAATTATGAAGTTAACTGAGAAGTCCCTTTCATTTCACTAGCGATTGTGAAACGTACGCATAACGGCTTCCCCCCCATAACGTAATGTGTTTCAAGTATTAAGGGTTGGAGTGAGTTCCAAGGTTTGCCATATGTTTGATATTAACTGTCGTCCTAACGATGATGGGATGAGATGCTCGAATGGAAGAATTACGAAATGAATGAAATGCTTTTTCAGTGTAAGTGTTTAATGATTCAGTCAGCCAGTAATTTACGATTGAGTTTAATGTTACGGAACATTATCAAAACAAAAACCTTTCAATTGTCTACAATGCTTGACCGAATTGATAGTTTCTCACAATCTTAGATCTTTGCAGTCCAGAAAACTGAATTTTGTTGAGTTTAGATTAAAGAACTGAAGGGAAATAGTAAAAAGTTACGGGAAGGCAGTGAAAATTTTAAGAATTTGAAGTAAAAATTGAAACGTTAAGCGTGACAATAAAACAGCAAAGAGTAAATCTTGAAGAAAAACCTGTTTTAATCCACCTAGTGGTGAAATGATGCCTTTCTCATATTACTTATATGTATTTACAAAAATATCACCAGAAGATTTTGTAAAGATTTTTTTTTCAATCTTGAATAAAATAAGAAATTTTCTTTGGGTATAAACTAACATAACCTTTTCAAATTCTAAACAATTATGTCAACTTGATGAGAATTTTTCTTTATTTTGCATCGTCGCACTAATCGGAAATCGGACCCGGATGAAATTAAACAGCAACATATGAGACTGTAGGAAATTATATTTGCAGGGTTGTTACTAAAAATTTCAAAATCAAAACGCGCGAAATCCGCGCGAAGTCGAACACTAAAACGCGCGAAATCTGCGCGAAGTTGAAAACTAAAACGCGCGATATTCGAGTGAAGCGTTAGACAACTATTTTTATGCAGGTGATACTTTATGCAGTACTTGAAAATTCACTTAAATATAATTTAAAAATCAGCATAAGTTTGTCATATGAACACAATAAATAAGTCCGCATACAGCACGTCACTTCGAGAAACCCCATGAAAACGATTTCATTTTTATTCTTCTTCTTTTTCGATGCCCTTAGTTAAGGAGCAAGACTTTTTGCAAGCGTATACAAATGCTTTGAAGCAGTGTTGCCAACTTTTTTTATTAGGGAATTAACATCTACATCAGGGGTTCCCAAACTATTTTTGGTCATAGACCCCTTTATTAAAGTTAACTTAGGCTTCAGACCCCCATCAACAAATTCCGTTTCTTGCTTTTTTAATAATGATGTAAAATACTTACCAATTTCTGCGTATGGTCAAATAAACACAACTTTTTTAGCGAAAATATTTCAAATAACAAGTTGTTGTAATAAACAATAGAGGGTCGATTTCTAGACCTCGTCGACCCCCATAGTCAGTTTTCGTTTACGTCGACCCCCGCAAGAAGGATATCGACCCCAAGAGGTCAATATCGACCACTTTGGGAACCCCTGATCTACATTCATAAAACGTAAGCAATTTTCCGTCGAACGTTGGTGAAAAATTGTTCAAAACTGACATTTCATACAAAATGTCAGGCTTAACATTCATTTGAGAATAAATTATTGTTAAAAAAGATTGTTTGAAACTCAATCCTGCAAGTCACTTTAATAAACTCGTTGCACTGCATATATCAATCTTATGTTGTTCTAATGTTACAGTAAAAATAAAAATCCTAACAATTGTGATTTTGAAAGAAGTGGAACAGATTTCGTCGAAGATATTTTTTTGCTTCGACATCTTTTGACTCAGCAAACATTTCCTTCTTGGTAAGAAGAATTTCAAGGTAGACCACATCAGGATGATCTGATTCACTCTTTTTAATTTCAGTTTCAATTATAATAGCGCCTTCTTCTGTTGTCAGATTTTACTCTGAATGGCTTTCTTTTCCTCCTCTTCTTTTATTTTTTTATTTGAATCAGGGAAAAGCCCACTGGAATTAGTTTCTGTCAAACTTGTTCTCCAGCAGGCATAAAACCTCCTCATCTTTTGCATCAACAGATCAAAATCATCCAAATGATATATTTCCTTAAATCTAGTGCTTCTACAGTAACTAAATCTAATGAGACAGTAACATAAGAAACGATTTCTTGATAACATTACGTGATGAATGACAGTCGAAAGAATTGAAACATTTGTTAAATATGCGGCACATGCTAGCAATGAGCTCGTTATATCCATAATTAGTTCTAACATAGGGAATCTGAAGAAAAAAATAGGAAAACTACGACGTCGAATGTCAAATTGTAACATCTGAAAGCTCTATGTGCTCTTTAAAATTTAACTTGGTTTCCAGGTCCTTAACAGACGATGCGTGTTCGAGAACAGTTTGTGGAATATTATAGTCGAACTTGAATACAGACTTTTTGCTACTAAAAGAGATGACGGAGTATTGAGTGACATTTGAACTATTTTGAAATATGAAATACGAAAGTCATCGGCGAACGATAATTTCATACACTTGATCGAACAATTTAGATCGTTGAGATACAATAAAATTATGAACGGTCCAAGGTGACTTCCTTGAGCAACTCCAGATGTAACAACACTTGGTGAGGTTGTACAGGCTCCTATTTTCACTATCGTTTCATTACCAGTTAGATATGATCGAAGCCAATTAAAAAATGATCCGTTTAATCCCAGTCTACTTAACTTGGAGATCGTTATGTGATGATTGATCTCGTCGAACGCAGCAGGGAAAGTTGAAAGCTTTGGCATGGATCCAAGCTGAGTCTCTGATATGTAATCAGAGCAACTATGTGTTAAACGTAAAGAACAATTGAAAATGTTGGATAGTGGAACCAACAAACTATTAGAACACTTTCTTATCACCACGGATGGAATCCCAGAACTTCTTTTTTTTGCTATTGTCAAACTTCGTTTCGTAAGCATGTCTGGTAAATTTTGCTTTAAGAATGCGATTTTTATCATACACAAAATTTGTTACCATGTTATTGAAGAATCGCATTTCATTTATTACGTTCTTCCCATTATTGAATGTATTATGATTGAGACGATATTTTCCAACTGACATCAATATCCTTGAGTGCAAAATGTTGAAATAGCAACTAGTATCACTCGAGATCAAAAAGCATAAAATCGAAATTTTGTCCACTGACGAAAACATTGGCTAGAACCATCTTCTAGTAAATTTTAGTTTTATCAAGGTGAAAATTCGGCCATCTCGACCAATTGCTGAAACGTTCGCCCATCTTTTATTTTTTAGGGTTTCATAAAACTCACAAGCTTCAAAAATTTTGCAAAGAATTTTGTGGAATGATGTTTTTTGAAATTCGCGCGAAATCCACACCATAGCATCAAAATCTTAGCAGAAACCGCGCCAAATCCGCGAAAACCGCGCCAAATCCGCGAAAACCGCGAAATCCGCGCGACCGTAACAACCCTGTATTTGAGTCTGTTTGTGGAAATCGATCAAATCTCTAATCGATCTAAGAGAATAGAGTGAGCCTCGTATTTAACTTTTTGACCACTACTTCGGGTACTTTTGGAACCAGGAACTTGGAACCAGTATAGCCAAAGTCGGTTCGTTTAGTAAGTAACTAATATAGCCTACGAATTCAATCAGTTTTAAGCCAAATCTAGAAGAATTTTACCCTTCGTCGCTCTAAATGACGCAACCTACAGGACTACGAGATTTTTCTTATGAGTGACATTATTTGACACATAATCACACACAGACACATGCATTGCTCAGCTCGATGAACTGTGTCGAATTATATAGAACACTTGGCCTTTCGGGTCAAATTTTCAAGTGATTGTATAAACTTTCTATATGAGAAAGGCAATAAGTAAGTACCAATTGAATAAAAGGATTAAAAATTTACATATTTTTCTCCTGAAAAATATAAATTTTGATGTGGCAACCCTGCACGCTATACGAAATTGAACAAAGCACGCTGTGAAAGGAGCAAAGCCGCACGTACCGTCGCGTACCAGTTTGCATCGTCATTCTTTTTTTCGATTATAGAGGTTTTAACATTGTTGTCATTCACCTCTTCGGGCCAGAAAAGTTTCCTGGTCCTATGTGCGCGGGATTGGGAATCGAACCCAGGTGGGCAGCGTGAAAGGCATCGACTTACCCATAACGCTATACCCGTTCCCCTGCATCGTCATTTTGAATTTGAATGTTATGAAACTTCTCGCCCTATAATTTCGGATCAGGATGAAATTGCACAGTATGTTTAAAGACAATAAGAGCCTTAATTTGAATAATGAATCGTGAAAAACGGCTTAACCGTTGCAGAGAAATCGAAGTGAGTTCCGTTTTTGGAGATTTTCTTCACTATTATCGGTGCTTTCGGAAGCGGAAACCGGGAACTAGTAGTTTCAAAGTAGTTTTATAAATTCACTGACTAATAAGATCCGTCAACTAGATCAATTTAGCAGTAAGTTTTATAGAAAAGTGCACCTCGTTTCGTCATCGCTAGTGAAAAAATACTCATGTAATTGAAAATTTTAACCAATCGCACTGTAATACCGGAACCGGAAGTCGGATCTGAATCAACTTTTCGGGGACTTTTTAAATAATTTCAAGACCTTTTATTTGCTTCCTAGTTTGTGAAAATTGGTCAAGAAATTTCCAAGAAAATTGATTGCATATTCTTTCATGAATTTTCACATATTTCCTTGTAATTCCGGAACCGGAAGTTGGATCCCAATGAAACTTAGGAAAATTGTATAAGGTCATAAAACCCTTTTATTTGAATCTAAGTTTGTTAAAATCGGTCCAGCCATCTTTGAGAAACGTGTGTGACTATTTTTTTCCTTTTTTTTTATGCATATCACCCTGTAATTCCGGAACCGGAAGTCGGATCCATATGACGCTCAGGAACTTTGTATGGGACCTCAAGACGACTATATTGACTTATTGGGACTTGGAGAAAATATCAAAAGTCCCAGAAAGTTGATTTGAAAAAAAAAATATTTTCAGATGACACTAAATCTAGACGTTTCATGCAGTTTTGAGACTTTCGGCATAAAAATTTTTTTCGATTTTTGAATTTTCATGTACTCCCCACTATGGTGCTTTTTAAAGATCGAAAATTGTCAAACCTTTACCTCCGGGCAGCACCCCTTACGCATGTCCGATTTAGCTCAAATTTTGCATGAAGGCTTTTTTCGAGGTGCTTAAACTTTTGAGCATTACAGCTTTACGAAAATAGAGGTGATCCGAAAATTTTGGCACCCTTATATATATATATATATATATATATATATATATATATATATATATATATATATATATATATATATATATATATATATATATATATATATATATATATATATATATATATATATAAAAGCGTGTTTTGTAGGTTATGTCACTTATACCATCATATCTCTGGAACCAAAAGTCACAGTTATTTGATCTTTGAACTTGATCAATGGCCCAATAATAGCTTTCAAACGAGCCCAAGTTTGTTAAAATCGGTTCTGCAGTCTCTGAGAAAATTAAGCGCGTATAAATATCTTCGCAAAGTGCACACACACAAATGTCTGTGTGTATGTACACACAGACATTTTCCGATCTCGTCGAACAGAGTCGAATGGTATATAACACTATGGGTCTCCGAGGCTTCGTTCGAAAGTCGGTTTTTCCAGCAATTCTAATACCTTTCTATAGAGAAAGACAAAAAGATGTATTGAGTGTAAAAAATTGAAGAGAAAAACGGCAAATTGAAGAGATAATTCTTAGGAGTGAGATGTAAATTTGAAGTTTTAAGGGAAATAGAAAATAATAACAGAAAGAAAATTAAGAGTTCAAAATAAAAACTGAAGAGTATGGAGTAAAACTTGAAAAGTACATAGTGAAAAATAAACAGAACAAAAACATAACAAAGTAATAATAAAAATTGAAGATGCAGAGAGTAAAACATAAACATTGAATGGTAAACAGTAGAAATTTAACAAGAAACAGTGCGCAATAACAAGGAGTAAACATTGAAAAGCAAAGAGGGAAACTTGCACAGTACAAAAAAATTGAGAAGAAACCACTCAAAATGGTGGCTAAACAGTAACTATTGAAAAGTGATAGGTAAAAATTGAAGAGGAAAGCGCAAAATCGAAGAGTAAGAAGTTAGTATTTAACAAAAGAACATAATGTTTGAAGAATATAAACAGAATAAAAAGTAAAAATTGAAGAACGAAGAGTAAAACTAGAGATAAACTGTTAAGTAGAGTGCGAATTCCGTAGAGCAAAAAGTAAAAGTCGAACAGTAAAGAAAAAAAATACTAAGTACTTAAGAGAAAAACTGTCAATTCAAGAGTGTACCGTGAGAATAGAAAAGTAAGGAGTTAAATTGAAAAAGTAAATAATAAAGGCTGAAAAGTAAAGAAGAAAATTTTGAAAGTAAAGAGATAAATTGAAAAGTAAAAAGCCAAAATGAAGAATAGAAAGGACATTGAAAGATAAAACGAAAAATTGATGAGTACAAAGCCAAATTGAGAAGTGAGAAGACAAATTTAGGAGCAAAAAGCTAAATAGAAGAGTAAAAATACAATTTGAAGAATAAAAAGACAAATTGATGGGTAAAAGGACAAATCACAACAAATTGCAAACGAAACAGGTAATAGTAATGAACAAAATAAAGATGAATGATGAATTAAGATTAATAATGGAGGAATCAATAGAATAAATTTAAGAGTAGAGTGAAAAATCCGAAGAGTGAAAAGAAAAAGTTGAACATTCTCCGGTGATCGACCACAATTAGGTTAAATTCGGGGGAAATAAACGATACAAAAAAGGCGGGTGTGTAATGTCAGAGACACAACTGGATGTCGTGAACTGACACTTGTTCTTTATATACTTCCGAATTTCAAATAGTTGGTTGTTTTTGAAAAGAACCTTTTATAACGGCGTTTGTGATGGAGCGTGACGAGTTGAGTAAAGTAAGTCGTATTCACGACAAAAAACGAACATTACAGAGTAAAAATAGTGCTTGAGAGAAAACCGGACCATTCAAAGATGAATAGTAAAAATTGAAAAGTAATTGAAAAAATTGAAAGGTTTAATGCTATAATCGTGTTATTTTTGTATTATTTTACATCATTTTTCAGTAATTTTCGCATCACTTTCGTGTCATTCTCGCATCATTTTTGTATCAATTTCGGTTCATTTTTGTACGGTTTTTATAATGTTACTGTTTGAATCGTTTTTTGTATAATTTTTTTCTTCATTCTTGAATATTTGAAATCGTTTTCGAAACGATTTTTTATCATGTTCGTATAATTTTTGTCTCAAATTTGTAATAATTTTGCATTTATTTTGTACCATTTTTGTTTTATTATTGATTCATCCTTATATCACTTTTGTAATGCTTTCGTATTATCATTGTGCCTCGTTGGATTGTTTTTGTATCAATTTTGTATCATTTTTGTATCTTTTTGTATTATTTTCGTATTGTTTTTCTATCACTACTCTATCAACTTCGCGTCATTGTTGTGTCTATTTCGTATCAGTTTTGAATTTATTTTATGCCACACTCGTGCTATTTTTGCATTCTTTTGTATCATTTCTGAGTAATTTTTGTATCACTTTCGTGTCATTCTCGCATTATCATTTTGTATCGTTTTTGTACGATTTTTATACTGTTTCTGTTTGAATAGTTTTTGTATAATTTTTTCCTCATTCTTGAATAATTTAAAATCGTTTTCGAAACGATTTTTTATCATGTTCGCATAATTTTTGCCTCAATCTTGTAACAATTTTGCATTTATTTTGTACCATTTTTGTTTCATTATTGATTCATCCTTATACCTCTTTAGTATTGCTTTCGTATTATTATTGTACCTCGTTGGATTGTTTTTATATCAATTCTGAATAATTTTTGTATCATTTTCGTATTATATTTGTAGTGATACAAATTGTATCAATTTCGTATCATTGTTGTATCAATTTTGTATCGTTTTTGAATCTATTTTATGTAATACTCGTATTATTTTTGAGTAATTTTCGTATAACTTTCGTACTATTTTTGTTTTTTTTTCTATTTTGTACGAACTTTGTGTAATTTTGTTCCCTTATTTTGTCATTTTTGCAATTAGAACTGAATGAGTTATGTCTTATTTTGTATTATTTTTGTATTATTTGTGAAACATTTTTTGAATGTATTTGTGTCAATTTTGCATTATATTGTTTCCGTATTTACATTGTGTCAATTTTGTATGAATTTTGTATCATTTTCGTTTCATTTCTTTATAATCCTAATATCACTTTCGTATTGTGTCAATTTTATTATTAGATTTCTTTGGATCGTTTTGGTATCATCAATTTTGAAACAGTTTTGTATCCTAAATGAATCGATTTTTGGATTACTTTGGAATAAATTTTCTATCATTTCGTATAACTTTAGCATCATTTTCGAGTTAATTTTAAATCATTTTGGTACCACATTTGTGATGTTTAGTGATTCTATTTTGTGTTTTATTTGTGTAGCATTTTTATATATTTTTTAAAATTATTTTGGAATCGTTTTTGTATATCTTTTGACTCGTTTTTGAGTTAATTTAAATCGATCTCAAAGCGTTTTTGTAGCAATTTCGTTTCATTTTTATATCGATTTTGAATATTTTTTGTCTCAATTTTGTATCATTTTTGAGTCAATGTTAAATCATTTTGAATCGATTTTGAGTTATTTTTTGTATAAATTCTCTATCATTTCTTATAACTTTTGCATCATTTGAATTGATTTGAAATCACTTTGTGCCACTTTTGTGATGTTTAGTGTTTTTTCTGTGTTTTATTTGTGTATCATTTTTATATATTTTTGTATTAGTTCGGAATCGTTTTTGTATAACTTTTCACTCGGTTTTGAGATAATTCAAATTATTTTCAAAACGTTTTTGTACCATTTTAATTTCATTTTAATATCGATTCTGAATATTTTTTGTCTCAATTTTGTATCATTTTTGAGTCAATTTTGAATCATTTTGAATCGATTTTGAATTAATTTGTATGCATTTTCTATCATTTCGTATGATTTTTGCATCATTTTCAAGTTAATTTTAAATCATTTTGGTGCCACATTTGTGATGCTTAGTGGTTTTATTTTGTGTGTTATTTGTGTAGCATTTTAATTTTTTTTTTTTGGATTATTTTGGATTCGTTTTTGTATAACTTTTGACTCGTTTTTGAGTTAATTTAAATCGATCTCAAAGCGTTTTTGTAGCATTTTCGTTTCATTTTTATATCGATTTTGAATATTTTTTGTCTCAATTTTGTATCATTTTTGAGTCAATTGTGAATAATTTTGAATCGATTTTGAATTAATTTGTATAAATTTTCTATCATTTCTTATAACTTTTGCATCATTTTAGAGTTGATTTGAAATCACTTTGTGCCAGTTTTGTTATGTTTAGTGATTTTTTTTGTGTTTTATTTGTGTATCATTTTTGTATCATTTCTATATATTTTTGTATTAGTTTGGAATCATTTTTGTATAACTTTTCACTCGGTTTTGAGATAATTCAAATTATTTTCAAAACGTTTTTGTAACATTTTCGTTTCATTTTAATATCGATTTTGAATATTTTTTGTCTCAATTTTGTATCATTTTTGAGTCAATTTTGAATCATTTTGAATCGATTTTAAATTAATTTGTATACATTTTCTATCATTTCGTATGATTTTTGCATCATTTTCGAGTTAATTTTAAATCATTTTGGTACCACATTTGTGATGTTTAGTGGTTCTATTTTGTGTTTTATTTGTGTAGCATTTTTATATATTTTTTAAAATTATTTTGGAATCGTTTTTGTATAACTTTTCACTCGTTTTTGAGTTAATTTAAATCGATCTCAAAGCGTTTTTGTAGCAATTTCGTTTCATTTTTATATCGATTTTGAATATTTTTTGTCTCAATTTTGTATCATTTTTGAGTCAATTTTGAATCGATTTTGAATTAATTTGTATAAATTTTCTATCATTTCTTATAACTTTGCATCATTTTAGAGTTGATTTGAAATCACTTTGTGCCACTCGTTTTTTAGATAATTCAAATAATTTTCAAAACGTTTTTGTAGCATTTTCGTTTCATTTGTATATCGATTTCGAATCCTTTACGTCTCATTTTCGTATCATTTTTCAGTCATTTTTTGGTATCAATATTGTGTCATGTTAGCATGTCAACTTATTTCGCCTTAGTCTTGACCGAATATTGTATCTTGCACTTGCTATACCAGAAAGGGTGCCGAAAATACACTGCAAAAATTGGGTGGCTAATATCAGAGACATAACCGGATGACGTAAATTCCAATGAAATGTATTGTTGAACTGATCACTGAATCTGTGTTCTGGAAATGAATTTAGGATGGATTTAAGATTTTTTTCTGACAATGTAATAAAACCTATTTATTCGACTGTTCAAATGTTTTGTGTTAATCAAAACAACCCTGAGATGGAGCTTATTTCTTACGTCTTAAATTTGTCCCTGCGTTACATCAAGTGATGCCATACAAAATGTAATCTGTAATAAGAGTACGGCTATTGTATCGAAGTTTACGTTTAAATCTTTACTCAATAGGAAACCAAACTGACATCCATGGAAAAAGTTCTGGTTTTTTTCCGGCAACAACGAGTCGAGCCTCTTTTCTATTTGATTTAGTTTTCCTACACATCAAAAGCCTCCGTTCAACAGAAGTATTGAATCGCATGAAAAGCGTCTAATTAACTTGGAAGAAATAACTGTGCTCATGGATCCGGAAAGTATTTTAGTGTTTCATTTCAATAAACTTAATGAATGTACTTTCTCAATGGGAATCAATAAATTGCCATTAACTTAATATCGAGAATGTAATTTGTTTAGGACCGCAAAGGAATATTTTCGAATTAGGTAACGTGTGTGTGTGTGTGTGTGTGTTTGGCTTTCATCTCGTTAGCCGGAACTGTTCACCTGGAAACTGGACTCCAATCGATTCTACTTTATTCTGGATAGTACAAAGTACGGGAAAAAATAACAATTCCCCGATCCTTTTAATGAAATGCCATCCATAAGGCTGACCTAATCGGGACACGTGCCGCTTGTGCGTCTCCCTTTGCCAACGCCGGAACAACTGGCGGCCGGGCCCATCAATTCGATAAGTGTATGCAGAGACGATGGAATTTATTGAATTAATATTGACTTTTAATATTATTCTGCGAGCCTGCGAGTAAGGCGCGAATTTTTCCGCGATCGGAATATTAAACAAGCCGATAATAGACCAACAGTTTGAATGGGGTGGGGAAAAACTCTCCGGCCTTTTCGGCGTAATACCGCTGGAACTAATAAACGATTTGGCGATATATTGCTTACGTTTAGCTAGGCTTTTAGGTCTCTGCACACCGCATATTCTACTCCGACAAAGTTGGGTCAAAGTTTAGACAGAGCAATTTCGCTGACGCAGATAATGGCAGTCCATTTCACGAGTGAATCATTTCTGGCACGGAATGAAAACTGACATTATGATCACATCAAACACATTTACGGTGTGATGAATATTCAATATGTTAATTTCAAACCCGATGCTCACGGACTGTGGCATGTCTATTTGATAAATCTGCTGTTGAATGTAGTCGCGAGCACTATTGATTGATTAAACCGGTTCCAAAACAGCCACGCCAGTCGGTAGAACCGCTTTTATGCGGTGGAAGGTTGTGAATTATCATGACCCTTCCACCAGCAACATTTGAATAATTTCAATTATTCCAACTCGAAGCTCCAGACCGAAATCTATTGACTCACGCCGAAAGGCCGCCCCACCCTAGGAAACGAAGCGATAAACTCCGTCGTTGGAATGCTAAACAAACCCAGTAATGAAAAACCTATTAGAGCATAGAGTCTGCTTTGGTGAAAGATACGACCTGCAGCATCAGTGCTTTCCCGGGAAGAGAAAAACAAAGCGGCCGGTCCGGTGAAAAATGTCCGATGGGGTGTTCCCTTTTGTTTTTTTTTTTGACTTGGAGAGGAATTGCAGCTTCCCGCAGCCGTTCGATCCGAATCAGCAGCGGCGCGGTGCCCCGAGGGAAGGACCGAAATCACTCGCCCCGTCCGGTATCATGTCACCGGAAACAAACCTCGAAAGTCTGGTGTGATTCCTATGTTCGAAGCTTAGCGAAAATCCTCTGTAGAACTAGACGTTAAACCCGGGGGTTGCCGTGTAGCAAATGATTCACAGATTTGCATTAGATTAATTGATTTTTTTTTCACTGTTCTCATCTGTAAGGTGCCCATGAACGTGACCGGATTAATGGATTCAAACGGCCCATAAATTTTTCGGTGAAGGAAGGTTATATTAGCAGGAGATTAGAAAAAAAACAGTTCTGGGGAGAATTCGAGAGCAGTGTAGAAACGGAGGAAAAATAGAATGAAACTTCAAATATAATTTATTTGAATATATTATACTATATGCAAGTAAATGTGATGTTACTCAAACTAACAACAAACTTTTCTCAGTTACTTCTGGTTGTTTTAATGTTCGACTAATCAGTGATAAGGTGAGGATAGAAGTGAGCCACAACTGAGATTCCGGTTACCATCTCACTTCTTCCGTCCTTTTGCCATATCCTCTATTTGAACAAAACAAAAGCTCTTCATAAAACACATTTTTTCTACGGATAATTCGGAAATTACTACTTAATATTACTTGAGGAAAGTGGGGAATTTCGAATCACAATTTGATTCAGACTGAAAACTCACCAGAAAGGTTAAAGTAGACGTCAAATGCCCAGTATTGGAAGTTGCAGATTTTGAAAATGCGTATTTAATTCAAAATCATAAGTATAAATCATAAAACACTCGATATCCAGGGTTGTTATGGTCGCGCAAATTTCGCAGGGCCAAGAAATGTAGCTATTGGTGGCCTTTTTGTCGAAGATTTGTCAAGAGAAACCTCAATGAGCACTCTTTGGAATACGGCCAGACGAATGAGGAATCGTAACGTAGGAAATGAGAGTGAGGAATATTCGAACCGATGGATATTTGATTTTGCGAGGAAAGCTTGTCCAGATTCTGTTCCTATGCAGAGCATTATTTGGGAGTCTTCTCAAATAATGGTTCCATTGATAGGTCCTTTTCAATGATGGAATTTTCCATAGCGCTCATGTTTTGTAACAATAACGCTCGTGGGTTGAACAGAATTAAATTCAATTTGGTGAAGAATCTGCCCGACCTCGCAAAAAGACGGTTATTGGAATTGTTCAACAAGTTTCTTGAGCAAAATATTTTTCCACCTGACTGGAGGCAAGTGACAGTTATCGCCATTCAAAAGCCGGGGAAAACAGCTTCCAATTACAACTCATATAGACCCATTGCGATTTTATCCTACATCGGGAAATTGTTCGAACAAATTATTCTTCGACATCTCGACACTTGGGTCGAGACGAACGGTTTGTTGTCAGAAATAAAGTCAGTTTGGCTTCCGTAGAAATAAAGGGACGGCCTTGCATTACTTTCATCTAACATCCAAATTGCCTTCGATCAAAAACAACAAATGGCCTCTGTATTTTTAAACATAAAAGGAGCATTTGATTCAGTTTCCATTGATGTTCTTTCAGACAAGCTCCACCAACATGGACTTCCAGCGGTTATAAATAATTAGTTGTGCAACCTTTTGTCAGAGAAGTGCATGCATTTTTCACATGGCGATTTGGCAACATTCAGAATTAGCTACATGGGTCTCCCGCAAGTCTCATGCCTCAGTCTGCTCCTCTATAATTTTTACGTGAATGACATTGACAGCTGTCTTGTAACTTCATGTACACTAAGACAATTGGCAGATGATAGCGTGGTTTCAGTTACTGGTTTCAAAGCTATTGTTCTGCATAAACCATTGCAAGATACCTTAGATAACTTGTCCGTTTGGGCTGTTCATCTGGTTATCGAATTCTCTGCGGAGCAAACAGAGCTGGTAGTCTTTTCAAAAAAGCATGATCGCGCGAAGCTTCAGCTTCATATGATATGAAGAATGATCCAACGGGTTTTGACTTTCAAATACCTCGGGGTGTAGTTTGATTCCAAATGCACATGGGAAGGATACATTAAGTAGCTGATAACAAAAACTAAATTTTCTTCGAACAATTACAAGATATTGGTGGGGTGCTCATCCGGAAGATCTAAAAAAACTGACAAGACAACGATACTCTCAGTGATGGAATATGGATGCGTTTGCTTTCGTTCCGCTGCAAACTCTCATATTATCAAACTGGAGCGAATTCAGTATCGTTGTTTGCGAATTGCTTTAGGGTGCATGCATTCGACACATACAATGAGTCTTGAAGTTCTGGCGGGAGTTCTTCCATTGAAAGATCGTTTTTGGGAGCTTTCATCGCGACTGCTAATAAGATGTGAGGTACTGAATCCCCTAGTTATTATTAACTTCAAAAGGCTAGTTGAGCTTCAATCTCAAACAAGATTCATGACAGTATATTTTAACCATATGTCCCAGGAAATAAACCCTGCAAGATATATTCCTATCCGTGTCAGCCTCCTAAATGTCCCTGACTCAACTTTATTTTTCGACACATCCATGCAGCGCGAAGTGCGTGGAATCCCGGAACACCTACGCTCGATGGAAATCCCAAAAATATTTTCAAGTAAGTTCAGGCATATTGACTCTGAGAAAATATTTTACACGGACGGATCACGATTTGAAGAGGCCACTGGGGTGGTATATTTAACAATAATGTTTCGGCTTTATTTACGCTTCAAGTACTTGCATCTGTTTATATAGCAGAGTTAGCAGCAGTTCATTACAGTTTGAGTGTAATCGTCACATTATCGCCAAACCATTATTTTCTCATCACAGATAGTCTGAGTGTAATTGAAGCTATTCGCTCAAACGCTGGTGGCAAAAATGAACCGATTTTCTTGGGCAAAGTAAAACAGTGCCTGAACGTCATATCATATAATAATTATCAAATTACAATAGTTTGGGTCCCGGCTCATCGCTCCATTCCAGGCAATGAAAGAACCGATATTGTAGCCAAACGAGGTGCTATTGAGGGTGAAATTTATGAGAGACCGATTGCTTTCAACGAATTATATAGCGCGTCTCGCCAACGAACATTTGACAGTTGGCAAGCATCTTGGGATAAGGATGATCTGTGTCGGTGGATGCACTCAATTATCCCTAAAATATCGACAAAGGCATGGTTCAAGGGACTGGATGTGAGTAGGGACTTCATTCGTGTGATGTCCAGTTTCATGTCCAATCACTACACGTTATATGCACATCTCCTTCGAATTGGACTTTCCGAGACTAATTATTGTGCTTGTGGCAAAGGTTTGTTTGGACATACGTGGAGTATCGTGATGTCAATGTCCCAGTTCGCGACATTCTTGCTTGTCGTGACTTTGCTTACATGATACTTCTTTATCATTTCATTAAGACCATTGCACGGAACCACCCGCGATCCCATTTCAACCAGAATATTTGTTGATTTTCTGAATTCGATTGGTTCAAATTTGCAGTATGAGCGAGATTTTTTTCCGAACCGATTGTAGATAAAACTTCATTCTAGTCTAATAGTACTGTACAACGTTGAATTCCACTATGTCACGTCATTACACTCTCACAAAGTCACTATTTTCACAGTCACTATTTTCACGAAAGTGTATCAAACTTTATAATACATATACGTATTTCGGAATGTTATTTACATCCTTCTTCAGTGTATCGGTTTTATAAATTTGAACTTAGCTCTAGTCGAGCTCTGTGTACCTTTTGATCAAACTTAAACCGGACTGGTCCATTTAATCCACGTGCGTGAACCCAACCCAATTTTTTTCCTAGGTTGGTACAACCTTCTTTGACATTCTAGTTAAGTTTGAACGAGATATGTCAATTGGTGTGAGTTTGGAAGCTGTTTGTTTACAACACGAAAAATTTGTCTGGCTATTTTTACTATGAAAGAAAGTTGAACAACAAGTTTGCTTGAAATTTTATGCTTTAAATGGTATTTCGGCTACGAAATCATTAAAATTGTTGCAGACGTGTTTTGGGGAGCGTGCCATTTGAGCCAATTTGTTCTGATTCCTGATTCCTGAGGGTCGTGAGATCGTAGAAAATTTGACCAAAAACGAGAACGTGTAGATGATTCTGAGCAGTACATGAATTGAACTTCGAATTGCTTTCGCATACACCGGATTCTCCAGATTTGGCTCCCATCGACTACTGGCTGTTCATAGACCGAAAAAAAAAATGCTCGCCGGTAAGAAATTTCGCACGAATCAAGAAGTTATCGCTGAAACTGAGTCATATTTTAAGGGCAAAGATAAATCGTTCTACAAAAGACCACTTTTGTAGAACGATTGAAATGTTAGAGCGGTGCTGAAATGATTGCGTTGCTCTTGGTGGAAATTACATTGATGAATACAGTCATTTTGAACCAAAAAAAAATCGTGTTCACTTTGTTCGGCCCGGGACTTTTCAGCCAATGTGTTATATACCTTTTCTATTATGAAAAACCCTTCTTAATCCACCTAGTGGTGTGATAATGCTTTTCTCTTATCGTTTAAATAGTCTCATTAAATCATTTGTAAGATTCTATCCTCGGCCATTACTATTATGAGTTTATCAAATCAAATAAAAAAGAGGAATAGTTTAGATGTAGTATTTAGATCGGAATATTCTACCATTTCTCGTGAATATCTGAAGGAAGTATTGATACCTTTTGTTCACGTTTGGCGATGCGATTGTCAATAAATTATAGTTGTAGAATTCCTAAAATCCAAGATGGCGGCTTTCAGTTTACTTTCGAATCGCTATATAATTATTTTCGAGACGGGTTCAACAAGTTACTAAAAATAATGCCATATTATTTCTAAAACTTAATTTAGAATTATTATTATTGGCTCCAAACGAATTGTTGTGGATTTTTCCAATTTTGAAATCTACTCTGTATTTTTGCTGGTTCCGGAAATATAACAGTATAAGTGACGTAACCGACAAAACGTACATTTTTTTTTCTCCGCTACGTTTTCTCAGACTAAACGGATTTCTAGTAGCTTGGACTCGTGTGAAAGCTACTCTTGGAACATTGATCATTGTATGGCTAGTACTACGATTCTACTGACACTAAAAATACTTCCAGGTCGTGGTTCGAATATACAACAACTGGTTTGTAAGATCAGGCCCTATGCATTGAACCACCAACCCGGGACCCAAAGCATTCACTCCTCCTTTATTCGGGCTTGTGGCTGGCAGTTCCATTTCTCAATAATTAAACTTTCCTTCAAATTTTCGTAATAGTTGAAGATTTTAAATATATTCTGAGATATGTATACTGGCGGAGTTACATGCAAGGGATCTGACTTGAGTTGCTACTAAACACAAACTTAGTTACAACTTAGTTTGGGCCTCGTTCAGTTGAACACTTGAGCTAATATTGAATAATTATTCCAATATTCAGCCTCTTCAACACTACGCGCAGCTGATCCATTCTAACAATGGAGGATTACATATAGGTTAAGCCATCACTGAGAAAATTGAGCGCGTAAAAATACTACGCTTTTTGTCGGTTACATCACTTATACAATCATATCTCCGGAACCTAAAGTCACAGCCATTTGATATTTGAACTTGATCAATGGCCCGACAGTAGCTTTTAAACGAAAGGTTTGGTAAAATTGGTTCAGCCATCTCTGAGAAAACTGAGCGCGTTCAAATATCTTCGAAAAGTGCACACACATACACACACTGCGATTTTTACAGTGATTGCGTGTACTTTCAATATTGACAAGAATAAAAGGATACTCAACCGATTCCACTTCTTGCATCCCTTTATTCATTACAACAAATAAGTGACAGCATCAATCCATTTTCCGCATAATACAAGTGACAAACATTCAATCCCGACCTAATGAACCCCTCAAAACGATAGGACATTGAATTGATGAGTCTATTTCTTCCCCTAGAGCCATAAATCGTCATAAATGGATGAGAAGTACTCTTTATGGTTTGTGTAACGGTGAAAAGTGAAATGTTTGGTCCCGATGGCGTCCGACAAAACCGAACCAGCAGCGCAGCACTCTTTGATGTGTCGAAATTAAAATATCACAAAATCAGGCAGCCGGTGAAGGCAGCAGCCGGCGGCGATAAAAACGGCGGAATCCTGACTTCACATACCGAACAAAAAGAGAGAGAGAGAGAGAGAGAGAGAGAGAGAGAGAGAAAGAGATGCTGGCAGAGAAACAAAACAAAAAAATGGAAACAACCCCGAAATTCAATTTACGCGTTCATCGGTGTTGTATATATTTTTTTTGTCCCTGCAGAGTCTGCAAATAACAATAACAACTGTTTGTTACTTTGATTAGAGAAAATTGGAATTACAGTCCCAGAGAGCGATGCGAGGAAATCAATCTAGAATTGTTACCCTCCTTCGGCGAAACTGCTTCCTACAAGCATCCGGAATAGCTGTTACCCTTCACTGTGGAAAATGAGTGAGATGAGTGATTACCTCATAAATTAAAAGGGTGTTTTAGAGAACTGGCACGAACAACAAATGGTCCCCGCAGTTTCTCGGTGGGTTGACAACAATTCTGTGTGTGTGTTTTAGGGAAGGAAATTAGCATACCTTCTGTAGGATCGGTGATAATACGTAGTGTGGATTTCAATCCAACTAGGATTTCTACGTTCTCGGTAGGAATTTCTTCTATTTGTTAACGATTTGGTGTGAAGTTTGTTCAGTATAATTATAATTTGTAACACGCAGGTTGCGTTCCTTGGAGGGGTATTTGCCAAAGTGTTTCATGTTTGTGCTTTTTGTTCTTGTTGCTCTAGACTGGACAGAATCTGTAGAAAATTTTACATTATACACAGCACAGTCAAAAGTTGTAAATATATGTCATGTCGTTAATGAGTAATTCCAGAAATGATTAGCAAGTCACATCCTCCGATTCGGATAAAACTTTGCACACGTTTTCAGTAAGACAAATCATTTATTTCGCACGGATGCTGAGACCGATTCGACTCAAGACTGGTTTTTAGAAAGGGCGTATGTCCTAAAATCGTGGATACTCGGAAACTGTGACTTTTACAAAAATCCAATGGTATCCAAGACGAAATTACTCTTAAAAAATATGCTCTGTAAAAAAAAATTGAATAATTCTTCAAAAATTAGAAAACCAACCAAAACACTAAATAAAAACGTTTCTCTAAAATTCTTTTTTAATAATTTCATGTTTATCCTCTATTTAAACCTCACATTTTGGTACAAAATTGGTTAGAGTGTATTGAAAAATGACGAAGTTACAGCTAATATAATTTTGCAACATTTGCAAAAATTTATGTTAAGTAACGGCTCTCCATTTCATCTCATTTGTAGGGAGCCACTAGAATCACTATATATCAAATTAAAAAAAAAAAACCCCGTGTGTTTTTACATCAGATATGTTCACTACTCTGCTCCTAATTTCATCACAATGGTTTTTGCCTTTCTCTATAGAAAGGTATTAGAATTGCTGGAAAAACCGACTTTCGAACGGAGCCTCGGAGACCCATAGTGTTATATACCATTCGACTCAGCTCGACGAGATCGGAAAATGTCTGTGTGTGTGTGTGTGTGTATGTGTGTGTGTATGTGTGTGTGTGTGTATGTGTGTGTGTATGTGTGTGCACTTTTCGAAGATATTTGAACGCGCTCAATTTTCTCAGAGATGGCTCAACCGATTTTAACAAACTTGGGCTCGTTTGAAAGCTACTATCGGGGCATTGATCAAGTTCGAAGATAAAATGGCTGTGACTTTTGGTTCCGGAGATATGATTGTATAAGTGACGTAACCGACAAAAAGCGTTGTATTTGAACGCGCTCAATTTTCTCAGAGATGGCTGAACCGATTTGAACAAACTTGGACTCGTTTGAAAGCTACTGGCGGGCCATTGATCAAGTTCGAAGATCAAATGGCTGTGACTTTTGGTTCCGGAGATATGATTGTATAAGTGACGTAACCGACAAAAAGCGTTGTATTTGAACGCGCTCAATTTTCTCAGAGATGGCTGATCCGATTTTAACAAACTTGGACTCGTTTGAAAGCTACTGTCGGGCCGTTGATCAAGTTCGAAGATCAAATGGTTGTGACTTTTGGTTCCAGATATATGATGGTATAAGTGACGTAACCGACAAAACACGTTGATTTTTACCGCTCTTGTATATATAAGGGTGCCAAAATTTTGGGATCAACTCTATTTTCGTAAAGTTCTAGTGCTCAAAAGTTTAAGCACCTCGAAAAAAGCCTTCATGCAAAATTTGACCTAAATCGGACATGCTTAAGGGGTGCTGCCCGGTGGTAAAGGTTTGACAATTATCGATCTTGAAAAAGCACCATAGGGGGGAGTACATGAAATTTCCAAAATCGAAAATTTTTTTTGATGCCAAAACTCTTAAAACTGCATAAAACATCGAAATTTAGTGTCATCTCAAAAAAAATTTTTTTTGAAAATATCAACTTTCTGGGACTTTTCAAAAAATTTTTTTTTAGAGATGACACTAAATCTCGACGTTTCATGCAATTCTAAGCCTTTTGGCATCAAAAATTTTTTTTTCGATTTCGAAAATTTCATGTACTCCCCCCTATGGTGATTTTTCAAGATATATGAAAATTCCACTAAGTGGACTAAGAAGGGTTTTTGCCTTTCTCTATAGAAAGGTATTAGAATTGCTGGAAAAACCGACTTTCGAACGGAGCCTCGGAGACCCATAGTGTTATATACCATTCGACTCAGCTCGACGAGATCGGAAAATGTCTGTGTGTGTGTGTATGTGTGTGTGTATGTGTTTGTGTGTATGTGTGTGTGTGTGTATGTGTGTGCACTTTTCGAAGATATTTGAACGCGCTCAATTTTCTCAGAGATGGCTCAACCGATTTTAACAAACTTGGGCTCGTTTGAAAGCTACTATCGGGGCATTGATCAAGTTCGAAGATAAAATGGCTGTGACTTTTGGTTCCGGAGATATGATTGTATAAGTGACGTAACCGACAAAAAGCGTTGTATTTGAACGCGCTCAATTTTCTCAGAGATGGCTGAACCGATTTTAACAAAATTGGGCTCGTTTGAAAGCTACTATCGTACCATTGATCAAGTTCGAAGATTAAATGGCTGTGAGTTTTGGTTCCGGAGATATGATTGTATAAGTGACGTAACCGACAAAAAGCGTTGTATTTGAACGCGCTCAATTTTCTCAGAGATGGCTGATCCGATTTTAACAAACTTGGGCTCGTTTGAAAGCTACTGTCGGGCCATTGATCAAGTTCGAAGATCAAATGGTTGTGACTTTTGGTTCCAGATATATGATTGTATAAGTGACGTAACCGACAAAACACGTTGATTTTTACCGCTCTTATAAATATAAGGGTGCCAAAATTTTGGGATCACCTCTATTTTCGTTAAGTTCTAGTGCTCAAAAGTTTAAGCACCTCGAAAAAAGCCTTCATGCAAAATTTGACCTAAATCGGACATGCTTAAGGGGTGCTGCCCGGTGGTAAAGGTTTGACAATTTTCGATCTTGAAAAAGCACCATAGGGGGGAGTACATGAAATTTCCAAAATCGAAAATTTTTTCTGATGACAAAACTCTTAAAACTGCATAAAACATCGAAATTTAGTGTCATCTCAAAAAAAAATTTTTTTGAAAAAATCAACTTTCTGGGACTTAGAAAAATTTTCATATTTTTTCTAAGTCCCAAAAAGTCGATTTTTTCAAAAAATTTTTTTTTAGAGATGACACTAAATCTCGACGTTTCGTGCAATTCTAAGCCTTTTGGCATCAAACATTTTATTTCGATTTCGAAAATTTCATGTACTCCCCCCTATGATGATTTTTCAAGATATATGAAAATTTCACTAAGTGGACTAAGAAGGCTTTTTGCCTTTCTCTATAGAAAGGTATTAGAATTGCTGGAAAAACCGACTTTCGAACGGAGCCTCGGAGACCCATAGTGTTATATACCATTCGACTCAGTTCGTCGAGATCGGAAAATGTCTGTGTGTGTGTGTGTGTGTGTGTGTATGTGTGTGTGTGTGTGTATGTGTGTGTGTGTGTATGTGTGTGCACTTTTCGAAGATATTTGAACGCGCTCAATTTTCTCAGAGATGGCTCAACCGATTTTAACAAACTTGGGCTCGTTTGAAAGCTACTATCGGGGCATTGATCAAGTTCGAAGATAAAATGGCTGTGACTTTTGGTTCCGGAGATATGATTGTATAAGTGACGTAACCGACAAAAAGCGTTGTATTTGAACGCGCTCAATTTTCTCAGAGATGGCTGAACCGATTTGAACAAACTTGGACTCGTTTGAAAGCTACTGGCGGGCCATTGATCAAGTTCGAAGATCAAATGGCTGTGACTTTTGGTTCCGGAGATATGATTGTATAAGTGACGTAACCGACAAAAAGCGTTGTATTTGAACGCACTCAATTTTCTCAGAGATGGCTGAACCGATTTGAACAAACTTGGACTCGTTTGAAAGCTACTGTTGGGCCGTTGATCAAGTTCGAAGATCAAATGGCTGTGACTTTTGGTTCCGGAGATATGATTGTATAAGTGACGTAACCGACAAAAAGCGTTGTATTTGAACGCGCTCAATTTTCTCTGAGATGGCTGATCCGATTTTGACAAACTTGGGCTCGTTTAAAAGCTACTGTCGGGCCGTTGATCAAGTTCGAAGATCAAATGGTTGTGACTTTTGGTTCCAGATATATGATGGTATAAGTGACGTAACCGACAAAACACGTTGATTTTTACCGCTCTTGTATATATAAGGGTGCCAAAATTTTGGGATCAACTCTATTTTCGTAAAGTTCTAGTGCTCAAAAGTTTAAGCACCTCGAAAAAAGTCTTCATGCAAAATTTGACCTAAATCGGACATGCTTAAGGGGTGCTGCCCGGTGGTAAAGGTTTGGCAATTTTGGATCTTGAAAAAGCACCATAGGGGGGAGTACATGAAATTTCCAAAATCGAAATTTTTTTTTGATGCCAAAACTCTTAAAACTGCATAAAACATCAAAATTTAGTGTCATCTCAAAAAAAATTTTTTTGAAAAAATCAACTTTCTGGGACTTAGAAAAATTTTCATATTTTTTCTAAGTCCCAAAAAGTCGATTTTTTCAAAAAAAAATTTTTTCGAGATGACACTAAATCTCGACGTTTCATGCAATTCTAAGCCTTTTGGCATCAAAAATTTTTTTTCGATTTCGAAAATTTCATGTACTCCCCCCTATGGTGATTTTTCAAGATATATGAAAATTTCACTAAGTGGACTAAGAAGGCTTTTTGCCTTTCTCTATAGAAAGGTATTAGAATTGCTGGAAAAACCGACTTTCGAACGGAGCCTCGGAGACCCATAGTGTTATATACCATTCGACTCAGCTCGACGAGATCGGAAAATGTCTGTGTGTGTGTGTGTATGTGTGTGTGTGTATGTGTGTGTGTGTATGTGTGTGTGTATGTGTGTGCACTTTTCGAAGATATTTGAACGCGCTCAATTTTCTCAGAGATGGCTCAACCGATTTTAACAAACTTGGGCTCGTTTGAAAGCTACTATCGGGGCATTGATCAAGTTCGAAGATAAAATAGCTGTGACTTTTGGTTCCGGAGATATGATTGTATAAGTGACGTAACCGACAAAAAGCGTTGTATTTGAACGCGCTCAATTTTCTCAGAGATGGCTGAACCGATTTGAACAAACTTGGACTCGTTTGAAAGCTACTGGCGGGCCATTGATCAAGTTCGAAGATCAAATGGCTGTGACTTTTGGTTCCGGAGATATGATTGTATAAGTGACGTAACCGACAAAAAGCGTTGTATTTGAATGCGCTCAATTTTCTCAGAGATGGCTGATCCGATTTTAGCAAACTTGGGCTCGTTTGAAAGCTACTGTCGGGCCGTTGATCAAGTTCGAAGATCAAATGGTTGTGACTTTTGGTTCCAGATATATGATGGTATAAGTGACGTAACCGACAAAATACGTTGATTTTTACCGCTCTTGTATATATAAGGGTGCCAAAATTTTGGGATCAACTCTATTTTCGTAAAGTTCTAGTGCTCAAAAGTTTAAGCACCTCGAAAAAAGCCTTCATGCAAAATTTGACCTAAATCGGACATGCTTAAGGGGTGCTGCCCGGTGGTAAAGGTTTGACAATTATCGATCTTGAAAAAGCACCATAGGGGGGGGGTACATGAAATTTCCAAAATCGAAAATTTTTTTTGATGCCAAAACTCTTAAAACTGCATAAAACATCGAAATTTAGTGTCATCTCAAAAAAAATTTTTTTTGAAAAAATCAACTTTCTGGGACTTAGAAAAATTTTCATATTTTTTCTAAGTCCCAAAAAGTCGATTTTTTCAAAATATTTTTTTTTCGAGATGACACTAAATCTCGACGTTTCATGCAATTCTAAGCTTTTTGGCATCAAAAATTTTTTTTCGATTTCGAAAATTTCATGTACTCCCCCCTATGGTGATTTTTCAAGATATATGAAAATTTCACTAAGTGGACTAAGAAGGCTTTTTGCCTTTCTCTATAGAAAGGTATTAGAATTGCTGGAAAAACCGACTTTCGAACGGAGCCTCGGAGACCCATAGTGTTATATACCATTCGACTCAGCTCGACGAGATCGGAAAATGTCTGTGTGTGTGTGTGTATGTGTGTGTGTGTATGTGTGTGTGTGTATGTGTGTGTGTATGTGTGTGCACTTTTCGAAGATATTTGAACGCGCTCAATTTTCTCAGAGATGGCTCAACCGATTTTAACAAACTTGGGCTCGTTTGAAAGCTACTATCGGGGCATTGATCAAGTTCGAAGATAAAATAGCTGTGACTTTTGGTTCCGGAGATATGATTGTATAAGTGACGTAACCGACAAAAAGCGTTGTATTTGAACGCGCTCAATTTTCTCAGAGATGGCTGAACCGATTTGAACAAACTTGGACTCGTTTGAAAGCTACTGGCGGGCCATTGATCAAGTTCGAAGATCAAATGGCTGTGACTTTTGGTTCCGGAGATATGATTGTATAAGTGACGTAACCGACAAAAAGCGTTGTATTTGAATGCGCTCAATTTTCTCAGAGATGGCTGATCCGATTTTAACAAACTTGGGCTCGTTTGAAAGCTACTGTCGGGCCGTTGATCAAGTTCGAAGATCAAATGGTTGTGACTTTTGGTTCCAGATATATGATGGTATAAGTGACGTAACCGACAAAATACGTTGATTTTTACCGCTCTTGTATATATAAGGGTGCCAAAATTTTGGGATCAACTCTATTTTCGTAAAGTTCTAGTGCTCAAAAGTTTAAGCACCTCGAAAAAAGCCTTCATGCAAAATTTGACCTAAATCGGACATGCTTAAGGGGTGCTGCCCGGTGGTAAAGGTTTGACAATTATCGATCTTGAAAAAGCACCATAGGGGGGGGTACATGAAATTTCCAAAATCGAAAATTTTTTTTGATGCCAAAACTCTTAAAACTGCATAAAACATCGAAATTTAGTGTCATCTCAAAAAAAAATTTTTTTGAAAAAATCAACTTTCTGGGACTTAGAAAAATTTTCATATTTTTTCTAAGTCCCAAAAAGTCGATTTTTTCAAAATAATTTTTTTTCGAGATGACACTAAATCTCGACGTTTCATGCAATTCTAAGCCTTTTGGCATCAAAATTTTTTTTTCGATTTCGAAAATTTCATGTACTCCCCCCTATGGTGATTTTTCAAGATATATGAAAATTTCACTAAGTGGACTAAGAAGGCTTTTTGCCTTTCTCTATAGAAAGGTATTAGAATTGCTGGAAAAACCGACTTTCGAACGGAGCCTCGGAGACCCATAGTGTTATATACCATTCGACTCAGCTCGACGAGATCGGAAAATGTCTGTGTGTGTGTGTGTATGTGTGTGTGTGTGTATGTGTGTGCACTTTTCGAAGATATTTGAACGCGCTCAATTTTCTCAGAGATGGCTCAACCGATTTTAACAAACTTGGGCTCGTTTGAAAGCTACTATCGGGGCATTGATCAAGTTCGAAGATAAAATGGCTGTGACTTTTGGTTCCGGAGATATGATTGTATAAGTGACGTAACCGACAAAAAGCGTTGTATTTGAACGCGCTCAATTTTCTCAGAGATGGTTGAACCGATTTGAACAAACTTGGACTCGTTTGAAAGCTACTGGCGGGCCATTGATCAAGTTCGAAGATCAAATGGCTGTGACTTTTGGTTCCGGAGATATGATTGTATAAGTGACGTAACCGACAAAAAGCGTTGTATTTGAACGCACTCAATTTTCTCAGAGATGGCTGAACCGATTTGAACAAACTTGGACTCGTTTGAAAGCTACTGTTGGGCCGTTGATCAAGTTCGAAGATCAAATGGCTGTGACTTTTGGTTCCGGAGATATGATTGTATAAGTGACGTAACCGACAAAAAGCGTTGTATTTGAACGCGCTCAATTTTCTCTGAGATGGCTGATCCGATTTTGACAAACTTGGGCTCGTTTAAAAGCTACTGTCGGGCCGTTGATCAAGTTCGAAGATCAAATGGTTGTGACTTTTGGTTCCAGATATATGATGGTATAAGTGACGTAACCGACAAAACACGTTGATTTTTACCGCTCTTGTATATATAAGGGTGCCAAAATTTTGGGATCAACTCTATTTTCGTAAAGTTCTAGTGCTCAAAAGTTTAAGCACCTCGAAAAAAGTCTTCATGCAAAATTTGACCTAAATCGGACATGCTTAAGGGGTGCTGCCCGGTGGTAAAGGTTTGGCAATTTTGGATCTTGAAAAAGCACCATAGGGGGGAGTACATGAAATTTCCAAAATCGAAATTTTTTTTTGATGCCAAAACTCTTAAAACTGCATAAAACATCAAAATTTAGTGTCATCTCAAAAAAAATTTTTTTGAAAAAATCAACTTTCTGGGACTTAGAAAAATTTTCATATTTTTTCTAAGTCCCAAAAAGTCGATTTTTTCAAAAAAAAATTTTTTCGAGATGACACTAAATCTCGACGTTTCATGCAATTCTAAGCCTTTTGGCATCAAAAATTTTTTTTCGATTTCGAAAATTTCATGTACTCCCCCCTATGGTGATTTTTCAAGATATATGAAAATTTCACTAAGTGGACTAAGAAGGCTTTTTGCCTTTCTCTATAGAAAGGTATTAGAATTGCTGGAAAAACCGACTTTCGAACGGAGCCTCGGAGACCCATAGTGTTATATACCATTCGACTCAGCTCGACGAGATCGGAAAATGTCTGTGTGTGTGTGTGTATGTGTGTGTGTGTATGTGTGTGTGTGTATGTGTGTGTGTATGTGTGTGCACTTTTCGAAGATATTTGAACGCGCTCAATTTTCTCAGAGATGGCTCAACCGATTTTAACAAACTTGGGCTCGTTTGAAAGCTACTATCAGGGCATTGATCAAGTTCGAAGATAAAATAGCTGTGACTTTTGGTTCCGGAGATATGATTGTATAAGTGACGTAACCGACAAAAAGCGTTGTATTTGAACGCGCTCAATTTTCTCAGAGATGGCTGAACCGATTTGAACAAACTTGGACTCGTTTGAAAGCTACTGGCGGGCCATTGATCAAGTTCGAAGATCAAATGGCTGTGACTTTTGGTTCCGGAGATATGATTGTATAAGTGACGTAACCGACAAAAAGCGTTGTATTTGAATGCGCTCAATTTTCTCAGAGATGGCTGATCCGATTTTAGCAAACTTGGGCTCGTTTGAAAGCTACTGTCGGGCCGTTGATCAAGTTCGAAGATCAAATGGTTGTGACTTTTGGTTCCAGATATATGATGGTATAAGTGACGTAACCGACAAAATACGTTGATTTTTACCGCTCTTGTATATATAAGGGTGCCAAAATTTTGGGATCAACTCTATTTTCGTAAAGTTCTAGTGCTCAAAAGTTTAAGCACCTCGAAAAAAGCCTTCATGCAAAATTTGACCTAAATCGGACATGCTTAAGGGGTGCTGCCCGGTGATAAAGGTTTGACAATTATCGATCTTGAAAAAGCACCATAGGGGGGGGGGTACATGAAATTTCCAAAATCGAAAATTTTTTTTGATGCCAAAACTCTTAAAACTGCATAAAACATCGAAATTTAGTGTCATCTCAAAAAAAATTTTTTTTGAAAAAATCAACTTTCTGGGACTTAGAAAAATTTTCATATTTTTTCTAAGTCCCAAAAAGTCGATTTTTTCAAAATATTTTTTTTTCGAGATGACACTAAATCTCGACGTTTCATGCAATTCTAAGCTTTTTGGCATCAAAAATTTTTTTTCGATTTCGAAAATTTCATGTACTCCCCCCTATGGTGATTTTTCAAGATATATGAAAATTTCACTAAGTGGACTAAGAAGGCTTTTTGCCTTTCTCTATAGAAAGGTATTAGAATTGCTGGAAAAACCGACTTTCGAACGGAGCCTCGGAGACCCATAGTGTTATATACCATTCGACTCAGCTCGACGAGATCGGAAAATGTCTGTGTGTGTGTGTGTGTATGTGTGTGTGTGTATGTGTGTGTGTATGTGTGTGCACTTTTCGAAGATATTTGAACGCGCTCAATTTTCTCAGAGATGGCTCAACCGATTTTAACAAACTTGGGCTCGTTTGAAAGCTACTATCGGGGCATTGATCAAGTTCGAAGATAAAATAGCTGTGACTTTTGGTTCCGGAGATATGATTGTATAAGTGACGTAACCGACAAAAAGCGTTGTATTTGAACGCGCTCAATTTTCTCAGAGATGACTGAACCGATTTGAACAAACTTGGACTCGTTTGAAAGCTACTGGCGGGCCATTGATCAAGTTCGAAGATCAAATGGCTGTGACTTTTGGTTCCGGAGATATGATTGTATAAGTGACGTAACCGACAAAAAGCGTTGTATTTGAATGCGCTCAATTTTCTCAGAGATGGCTGATCCGATTTTAACAAACTTGGGCTCGTTTGAAAGCTACTGTCGGGCCGTTGATCAAGTTCGAAGATCAAATGGTTGTGACTTTTGGTTCCAGATATATGATGGTATAAGTGACGTAACCGACAAAATACGTTGATTTTTACCGCTCTTGTATATATAAGGGTGCCAAAATTTTGGGATCAACTCTATTTTCGTAAAGTTCTAGTGCTCAAAAGTTTAAGCACCTCGAAAAAAGCCTTCATGCAAAATTTGACCTAAATCGGACATGCTTAAGGGGTGCTGCCCGGTGGTAAAGGTTTGACAATTATCGATCTTGAAAAAGCACCATAGGGGGGGGTACATGAAATTTCCAAAATCGAAAATTTTTTTTGATGCCAAAACTCTTAAAACTGCATAAAACATCGAAATTTAGTGTCATCTCAAAAAAAAATTTTTTTGAAAAAATCAACTTTCTGGGACTTAGAAAAATTTTCATATTTTTTCTAAGTCCCAAAAAGTCGATTTTTTCAAAATAATTTTTTTTCGAGATGACACTAAATCTCGACGTTTCATGCAATTCTAAGCCTTTTGGCATCAAAATTTTTTTTTCGATTTCGAAAATTTCATGTACTCCCCCCTATGGTGATTTTTCAAGATATATGAAAATTTCACTAAGTGGACTAAGAAGGCTTTTTTTTAGATTAGCATTACTGTTCTCATACAAATAGGCAACGCAAATGTCAAGCACTAGTTTGGAAAAATGATGCTGACTGTGTAAAATAAACACTGAAGCATGCTTTTGTGAACTACTCGAATCAATCTGAATCAATTGGTGTCTAAATTTATTTTATAACATATGAAACATATTTTCATGAGACTGTTATGAAAGAAGAGAAAGGCATTATCACACCACTAGGTGGATTAAGAAGGGTTTTTTTAGATTAGCATTACTGTTCTCATACAAATAGGCAACGCAAATGTCAAGCACTAGTTTGGAAAAATGATGCTGACTGTGTAAAATAAACACTGAAGCATGCTTTTGTGAACTACTCGAATCAATCTGAATCAATTGGTGTCTAAATTTATTTTATAACATATGAAACATATTTTCATGAGACTGTTATGAAAGAAGAGAAAGGCATTATCACACCACTAGGTGGATTAAGAAGGGTTTTTTTAGATTAGCATTACTGTTCTCATACAAATAGGCAACGCAAATGTCAAGCACTAGTTTGGAAAAATGATGCTGACTGTGTAAAATAAACACTGAAGCATGCTTTTGTGAACTACTCGAATCAATCTGAATCAATTGGTGTCTAAATTTATTTTATAACATATGAAACATATTTTCATGAGACTGTTATGAAAGAAGAGAAAGGCATTATCACACCACTAGGTGGATTAAGAAGGGTTTTTCATTTTAGATTAGCATCACTGTTCTCATACAAATAGGCATCGCAAATGTCAAGCACTAGTTTGGAAAAATGATGCTGACTGTGTGACATAAACACTGAAGCATGCTTTTGTGAACTACTCGAATCAATTTGAATCAATTGGCGTCTAAAATTATTTTATAAATGTATGAAACATATTTTCATGAGACTGTTATGAAAGAAGAGAAAGGCATTATCACACCACTAGGTGGATTAAGAAGGGTTTTTATTCATCCTATCGTTGGTCCTTTATTCATCTTACTACATTCTTAGGTTCAAAAGGTAAGAATTGTTCTTAAAAAGGGCCTAATACCAACTATGAGACGCGACACACGATATTTTTAGAACCAGTTTGGAACCATTTCGACGTTGAAAATTTTTCGGATCCTTTCCGTTTCCTTTTGTTTAACATTGACAATTTTACTATAAAGTTGATCTGGTAAATTTTGAAAAATAAAAAAAGGGAATTGTTGCTTTTCAGGCATTAGCCCTTCTGCAAAAAATGCAGAGCCTGAGCTGCCATTTATACAGATTTATCAGTATTGTACAGAGTTTTGCATACGCATGCTGATTCAAATCAGAGTCCAGATTTGGTACAGATTTCCTAAATTTAACACAGATTTGTACAAGTTCATGAAAAAATTATACTTTTCTCTCTGAGCATCGATTGGTATTTGATAGCAGTGATGAGTTAAAAGTTTATTTAGTCAACGGACAAATCACATAATAAAACGGAAATCTTTTGTGCAGATATTTAATTTTATTTGTGAAAACAGATAGAAAAGATATAGACTTTTTATGCAACGCAAGACAGATTTTCTATGAAAATATCTGGCATCTCTGTACACAGCTGATGAAACGCATACATATTTAACAGCGTTATGTTGACATATATCGGAATGAAACCAGTGCTACTATCATAGATTTGCCACAATGGCTATTTCATTAGTATTTAACACGCTCTTTCTGATAATATCAGAAGCCGAAACATATTTAATTATATATAAATATCGAAAATATAATTAAATTAATGTCACGGATGCAAAAAAAAATTAATTTAAAGTAATTTTAAGAAAAAAAAATTTTTTTTTAATTAAAATTATGAGAAAACTTGGAAATCTTGCGATACGAAATAAGATGGAAACAAAGATCAATCAAGTGAATTTAGTGCAAATTTTCATCTCGTATTTTTTAGGACTTTTTTTGCTTATCAAGTAATTTTAAAAGTCTTTAATCGTTGATTAAGGATCAAGAGTAAACCAAGTTAACTTGTATTGGTAATTTGTGTATTACGTACATTTTATTTGGTACGTATGTCATAAATCTATGTTTTCATATATGCAGTGCAACCAGTTTATCAAAGTGGCTTGCACGATTGAGTGTCAAACAATCATTTTTTAACAATAATTCATTCTCAAATGAATGTTAAGCTTGATTTTTTGGACGAAATATCAGTTTTGATCAATTTTTTACCAACGTTTGATGAAAAATTGCTTACATTTTAGGAATGTAGATTTTAATTCCCTAATAAAAAAGTTAACAACACTGCTTCAATGCACTTGTATTAGATTGCGCTACAAAAAAATAAACAAAACTAAATATTTTCTGTTACAAAAGCAGTTTTCCGGACAAATAAATAGTTTCACGACAACATTTCATATCCATTGCCTTTCGCGTGTTAAATAAAAGGTTCCTATGTTACGGGTTTACTTATAGAAGGTACGTAAATCTTTTTATCGCAGTAATTTCTGCAAGGGAAAATCCTAATAGGAATGTGTTTGTTGCTAATCAAATGAAGTCATCCAACATTCAATAGTGGTTCAATTGTGTGAAATAGTGACCATATCCTGGGACGAATCGATTAGTAAGTATTCAGAAACATGACAATCTGTAAAACTTGAGACAGAACAGTTTCCTAAATTATGAAGTGAGTTTATTTGAAATGGAAAAAAATTGATCACTGAAGGTTTTAAAACAATTTTTTCAATGGGAAGGTGTGGCAAAAACTAGAATGAACGGTCTAAAACTTTAGCACAGTTTAGTTCCGGTACGTTGAAAGATATGATTCCTGTTTAAAGTTTTGAGATGAAGGAATGGTATGGAAATAGGAGCTCAGATGAACAAGGGAGCCGTTACCCTATTTAATAAAAAATACTGATTAAAAGAAACAAATTTGCCCATAACAACCTGCCTTTACGAATCTTCCATTCTCGAGATATTTAGACATGAAAATCAAAAAATTGGTATGTATTTTCAGTGCTAGTAGGAGAACAAACGCATTTTAAACCTACTCTCGAGCTTGGCAAAATCAAAGACATCATATTAACAAGATATCCAGCTCTCACATTTCCCGAACAAATCATTGGCAACATCCTTTTTTGCGAGCATGTCGCCCCCAGACGAGCCCGCATCGAATCTTATACATAGAAGTAGGGGAGAAAAATGTCGCGCGCCAAAATAGCAGGGCTGCGCACTCATACAATTGACATGATATGTTGAATGTGATGCCGTGCGATGGCGTTGCTGAACTGAAGATTGACTTCGCTCCAAGCTGACAGGGTCGGCAAAATGAAATACCGGATTAGCTCAGTACAGGGTCCGGCACTCGAAGTGTAACCAACTTCAGACCTTCGAGCCTGGCGTCAAGGTAAATGCGACATATTCGCCCTTATTCTGAATAACGACGTATTGATTTTTCGATCGAATGTGGTTCGATCGAATCATAGCTACCTTTGATTTTGCTAGCGTTATGGAGAATACAAATGAAATACGAGGGAAAATACGATACGACGTTATTCAGAATAAGGGCGATTATCGGGAAAGTATTCTGGAGGTTGCTTTGAAGCCGTGGGCATACAAACATTTCGGTGGCAGACCATGGACGTTTCAGCAGGACTCGGCACCGTCTCACAAAGCTCGAGTGAGCCAAGAATGGCTGAAAAACAACGTTCCGAACTTCATCACGTCCACACAATGGCTCTCGAATTCACCAGATGCGAATCCAATGGATTATTCTCTTTGGGCCATTTTGGAGAGCAAAGTCCGAACTAAAAGATACACCAGTCTCGAGGCGCTGAAAAAAGTTATTGTCCGCGAGTGGGCCAAAATACCTGCAAGTCACATTCGGGCAGCTTGCGATTCGTTTTTTGGCCGTCTCAAGGCCATACCCGAGTATAATAGAATAACAAACCGGATGCAGAAAAATATTTTATTTTGTTACAAGAAACAGAAAAAGAACTAGTTTTGGTTCCAAATCCTGAAAAAAGTAGAAGGTAACAAATTTTGATATACACTTGTTATCAATAATCGGAATGGTAAACATACAAATTTGCTACACATTTGATAGTTGCTATCAACGGAAAATATAAAGAAATAACTGAGTTCTAATTATGGGTTATCTTTCAAATTTAATTATGTTAGTTTTTATTCTTACCAAAAAATATTACCGACAAATAAAAACGATAATTTTGTTTTATTTCATTACGAGTGCCGGTTTACTATCACAAACTCTTTTATCTGAAACTTAAAAAAACATTTGAAGATTTATGCTAGTCTCTGAAGTTTTAAAAATTTCCGTATGACTCTTACAATTATTGATTGATATGCTGCTAATATCTGTAGTTATTTGTACTTTTTAGTCGACTTGAGTACGAAACTTACAAATAGAGATGAAATTTAGTATTTCGTTTACCTGCCTTATTGTCATGTTCACACATTGTCTTATTGTATTGTTTATCTTAATGATTCGACATAAGGAGCTGAACTCGTATAGAAATAAATTATTAAAAACACGCTCTGAATTCAATTCCTGTCCTACAATGTATATGTTATCATACTCATCGGTTAGAATATTCTGTATTTGAAAGAAACAATTGTTTAAAAATATGAAAGAATCATCATATTTGAATTTTTCACATGTTAATTTGGTGCAATACCTGATTCCTTTGAAGGAAAACTTACTGTGATATGAAAAATTAGTAGCAACAATATCTTTATCTAGCATTTCTCTGTCTGCAACGAACTTAAATCTTGAATCATATCGCAAACGAGGAAGTTTTAAATTAAATTTTGTTTTTTGAATCGTTCCTTTGGAGGCAATTCATTGATTACCACAAATAAAGGATACATAGGTGTTTTCATTGAACACTCAAACACTTCTACACCATCCGTATTCACTGATAGAGTTATAAATCTTCCGTCTTCATTATCGATAATCTCTTTTGCAACATATCCGTTTCTTATATCACTGAGGTTATATTTTGATATTTCTTTGGAATATTGTTGTATTTCTTCCTCTCCAAAGAAATAATTCAAGTGTGAAGTTTCACCGGTTGAGCTAAGTTCTTCGGACACCTCTGATTCCCCAAACGATGTGTGTTGTGATAAAATCACTCCGTCTCTTTGATTTTGATTTTGCTACTAGGTGTACCGATGCATATTACTTGAGATGCTGTAAAAATAGATTAGCACACATAATCATTATACTTATTTTACAATATTTTGAAAATTTCCTGAACAGTTATTGGAAATCGACTGTATTTTAAATCAAATAGAACGTATGGATCTTCTGTACGTACTAGCATTCTGTTCCCAACTAAGTTCATCCGAAGCAATGTCACTCAATGACAAATTTGGAATCCTCGATGTGTATGGATGACTTTCTACGTCATTGATAACACACATGTTTCGTGTGCGTCTCTGCGGAAGATCAAGATAATCATAAATTAATTGAGTTTTCAGTTCAGCCTTAAGTCACTTTGCTAGATTTTATGAGAAAAATAACTGGTTAACCAGAAGCCTGCTATGTAGAAGAAAGCAACATTTGAAAATATTTTCCGGATAGATATGTTTGACGATTTTGTTTACATATCAATGAATTTATAAATTGTATACGCACGTACACTAAGGTTTTTATTTTCAGGCAAATCACTCAATCAAAGTGTATTGTACATTGTAACTTACACACATATTTTACATATTTCTTGCCGTACCACGGAGAACTGAGAAAATAATGTTTAGGACGACGATTGCGCATGCCAACGAGTAATTGATTGCCTTTATTAGAACTTATTATTACATAGGTGTTCCACAAATGGTAGAAAACGAATATGAATCAGTCCTCTGACGGGTGATCAAGAATCATAATATTTAAGAAATTGGGGTTGGAACCGATTTGTTTACTATAGATGTTCACTACGTTCAAATTAGCTGCAGCGCAGAGATGCCAGGTCAAAATTTCAAATATCTGCAGACAAGGACTGTAAATTTGAAAAAAAAAATCTGCCGTCAGCAAGTATGTCTTGCTGGCAGCATTTTCTCTATAAAGTATGACACGCAAAAATGACTTGGCAAGCAAAAAAAGTCTGTAAATTTGGACGAAAATCTGCGAGAAACTCGATTTTTAAAAGTCTGCACAACAAAAAATGTCTGCAGCACTATACCCGAAATCTGCAGATTTACAGACAAATCTGCAGATCTGGCATCTCTGCTGCAGCGGCATATTCTTGTCAATGAGCTGATATAAATAAATAGTATGAGCCAGGGATGCCATGTCATGTTGTACCAATATCTGTGAAGGTAAAGAAGGCTTTAAATTTTGCTTGCTAAATCGATTTTGCCGAGCTAAAGGTTTCACGATTGTGCACCATCATATAATCTGTTCAAATTGGTGTTAAATAACCAAAATCTGTGTTTACAATTGAGATCTCTGAGCAAATCTGTGAGTCTCATAGAAATCTGTGTCACAATTCGAAAATTTGTGTTGCACAGATTAATCTATGATACTGGCATCTCTGGTGCATGCATATGTCAATTCAGAATACACGCTATCTGAAAATATTCATATAATGAGTAGTTTATTAATTATAGCCAGAGAAAATGAGTTCAGTCAGAATTAAGATATGAATTAGATAAGTTATTTCGATCTTTTTAATGTGTGGATATGTGAGCTAGTTCTGGAAAACTACACGAAAGTGACGTGCTGTTTTATATTATATATTCGCATATATTTCGTTGTTATATTATACAAAATGGTTTATACAGTGCTTCATAACATATGACTTATCTATTAACGTTAGTGAATTAATACACTGAAGATCTTTCGTCGTGAATACGACTTACTTACTATGGGAAGGCCTTTTCAAAATTTAGCCTGTACAAGAATGGGTAGAACTTTATCGCGAATATCTTAACCCAACAACATATGTTTTCTACAAGCTATCGGAAATGTGATCAGGAATTTGTGATAAAATTTGGCAATAGAGTTTTTGAGTTTTGTTTAGTTCTTGAATCGTGGTCCAGTTTTTGAATTCTAAAAATCGGTTCTTTTTAGAACTATTAACATATTTCTAAAGAGCTATACGAAGCTTTCCTACTATGTAAATCTATCATTCCAGTTGGTTCAAGTCCAGAGCTCAATTCCAGTTACAGTATCAATAATTCAGTTCAGTATTGAATCAATTGCTGGACGTTTGCAGAACCAGTTTCCCTTCAACGAAGATCGATTGCGTCATTCAGCTGCAGGTCGTTTGCATTGGAGCAAAATACAACAAAAAGCGGACAACAATGGGGAACATTATGCAAAATCAGCCCTTTCAATGGCTCCAAATGTTATCTAAAGAACTATAAAGATTGTTTCTTTGCAAATCGGAGATTAAAACTATCAGTGTAGTGCAAATCTAGAAAAATTTTATTAGCTTTATGCAATTTTCTAAAGCAAAATTTGCAACAGTGTTGGCTATCGTTTATATCCGAACAGTGTTTAAGATTATAGAGAACTACACAATTTGGCCCTTCTGGATGTCAGAGATTCCGTACAGTATTTTGATAATTTCTGTACTGAAATATGCAAATCCGAAATGGAATAATCGACATCAAAATTCCGTATGTTGCTATTTTTGACTTCGTTTGTTCCACATTATTTAATTGTAAGATAGAAAATATTTGTTGCCAATAACTCAATATTTAGTAGAAATGCACCTTCAATTCTGGAAGTAGTAAAAGTTGCGAAATTCACACAATCAACTAATACTTCGGAAATCCGCATAAAAGCAAATAAAAAATCTCAGTGTGCCTCTTTTTTGCAGAAAATTGCGACACTTCGATTGTGCATATCATATTTTTAACTCCTTTTGGTGGATAACTAATTGTTAGCAAATATTTTTAAAATTCAGAAATTCAAGGAGAAGAGTACATATCACTTAAAATTCTATATATTTAATTTAACGTGCATAATTAAAATTGTCGGAAAAACAACGGTCACGTTTTCCTATCGTGGTCAGTTTATCAACTTGTGCAGCATGAAGAAGAAAAAGACCAGAGTTGTGAAGCAAAATACAAACCTGCGTTTGGAATCGAACCGTGACAACATTGCATTTGTCGCTGAAATAATTCGATCTGAGCAAGAGGTAAAATTATTTAATTATTTCGAAAAACTATCAACTATATATAACCTCACTTTTTCGCAGAATGTTCATCAGCACAATGTTTCAGATGCACCGGAAAGTGCGATTCCCCTCAGGTTTGTAACAAAATTATTGTTGTACGTCTTCGTTATACTAAGTATTGTTCATTTGTACAGAAATTTCCAAGAAAAACGGCCATAGAATCTGATTGTAGTAAACGGTCTCCAAAACAAAAACAAACAGAAAGTCAACATCCTATACCAGCTACCGGCTCCCGATCAAGTGGAGCTCGCTTGCAACAACCTGATTTAAATAGCTCAAAGGAAAGTGTATGTTCACCAAAAAAGAGGTCGAAGTTGGACAAACTATATCTCGATAACCATTCAGAATCTAATAAAGAATGCGAAATGGAAGAACGGAGAACGCAAAATTGTAATATACCTGGCATACCGATGTCTTGCAGAGTACGGCTACAAAAGAAAAGACAAATTTGTTCATGCACACCATGCATTGCAAATCTATAGATCTATTGGGAGAAACGAAGACAAGTAGTAGTTGGAAAACATCCACCGGTAAATTTACTTAAGTGAAAAATAGTTATAGTTTTTTAAGTTTCGTGTAGAATATTTGCAGATTAACAACTCTTCTGTCACTAATAATGCGAAAGTTGTCACAAGAATAGAATCAAAATAAATGGAATCTTCGGATACAGACTTTACGTCATTGGATGATGTCAACGGTGAATATTTCGTTTCTCGTTCTAAATTACCTATATCTAAAACAATTCGAACAATCATTAGAGATACCACAAAGAAAAAAAAATCGTATGCAGTCTATATTGACCCCCTTAAGTAATAGGGTATCTCCAGCAACCAACAGCTTTACAGATTCCTCAACTGACGATATGGCTAACGTTGGCGATTACTCTTCAAAAGGTTATTAAACCCATTTTTTATAGTATCATTGGTTAATTTTCTGATTAATCACTTAATCGATTTCAGGTTGCGTCAATTGTAAGATACTTAGTAAAAAAATTCTAAGTTTAACAAAACGTTTAACAAATAGTGATAGATTTCATTTTCATTAAACTTGTAATGAAAGAACTCTGGCCACAGGGATTTCACGGCAGAACTGTAACTGGTAGAGCATCTAATAATTCTTCAGGTCGATCGATTGATGTCAGCAATGCTAATTCATCAGTTAATATGCCCTTGGCAAACGATAGTTCTGGGAAAGAACCACTTGAGAAAGAAAAGGTCAACTATGTTAAAGGCAAAATTTTTGAAGTGTACATGAGAAAATCATTTATGTTTTTACCTGTTTTAGAACGCCTTTATGAAAGGAAAATACTGACTGGAATGGATCCAACGACTGCTGCACAAGAATCTGCGAGACAATCAGAAAGACATATGGCAAGAGTAATTGCATATTATGCCAAAATGGGACATTTTTGAAGTTGAATTATAACAAATAATATGCGTTGAAATATTACTTTAATAAATGGATTGAAATACAAATTTATATTGTTTGACTTGAAACAAAATTTGACATATTAAACCAAAAACAAAATAAGTTATATTTCTGTTACTGATCATAGCATAAAATAACAAGTTTCTAGCAAAATTTGTTATCACACGCAAATCTGAAATTGTTCCTATTTTGTTACAGATGTATTAACTTTAGTTATTTTTTTGATAAGTTCCATGAGTTTTTTGTTATCAGTTATGTTATTTAAGCAACTAACGGATCCTCAATTATAACAAACTGTGTTACTGAAACAAAGTAGCAAAACATGTTATTATTTTGCTACTTTATTTTGCTCGGGTAGTCAAGGCAAAAGGTGGTCATATCGAGCAAAAGTGAATTGATTCTGAATTTTGTATTATTTTTACACATTTTGTCCTTTCCAAACTGAATTTATGGTCTTTTTAATTGGTTACACTTCGAGTGCCGGACCCTGTAAGACACTTGTCATCTAATGTCACCAGCCGGTTTGGAATGGCACCACATCGTTGTTTCTCGTGGAGCAGGAATATGTGTATGATTTTGGCGAAGGTAATTGCGAGAAAAGATAAGTGAAACCAAAAACTATCTACTTTTAATATATGCTTCTAAATATTTGTTTATGTTCAGATAGAGACGTTGTGGAGCACTAGAAACAAATATTTTCGGGGATTTGTTTATTTTTAAATTGAATTAAAGAGTTTCCTTAACTTTGACTCTTGTAACAATGTGGCTTCTTACAGTAATAAATCAAACTACTTTGTACAATTTAGTTTGACTGAATTTGACATCAAAGCAGACAAAAAATTCAGGTTAAGGGGGTTGATGCACTCTCATTGATCATAACTCAAATTGAGTTACCACACACCACTCAAACTCATTAAATAGTGCACGTACTCTGAATTTGAGTTATCACCTATATACTCATTTTTGAGTAAGAGACGAAGCTGTTAAAATTTGAGTATATTTTACTCAAAATAAAGAATAAATATTTTTTCACAATTCTCTAATTAAAATCTCTCTCTTTTAATTAGGAATGGCAAAAAAGTGATTGAAAACCGTTCAATTTGACCGCATTGGAGTCAATATTGAACGTTTTTGATATCCTTATGTAGGATCTCTCACTTAGCATTGAACACAACTATGATTGATGATTCATGATTTCAAAAGCCGGATCTAGAAACGGTAATGAAAAACGACGTATTCTTGCATTCTTAAATTCGATAAGAATATTCCGAAAATGAAAACGCACTGAACTGCTAGGAGTATTTTTTTCACTCAAATGTTTGAAAACTCAACGCTTACTCTAATGTATGAATAAATGCGAAAGAATTCATGAATTTTAAAAGAGTGATTCGTCGTTGGGAAAGCCCTTAATAATAATGGCGCTTCAATATTTAGTGATGCACGTGTTTGTGTGATACTATTATTCTAACAACTCCGTTACATTCATTTATTTATAGTTCAGACAAGACAATGACTCAATTATATTTTCAAAAGTTTACCTTTCAACACGAAGTCCTACCATGGGCCGTAAACTTATTCGAAAGATCTTCAGCGATGCACATTGAACTCTGTCTTGGTATATTCCTAATGCACTTTTCTTGTACCCATGAATATTTACCGAACCACATTTGATTTAGGACTTCCCAAGGGATTTAAGACGTCATTAATCAAATCAACACCCCATGCAAGGCTGCAGTTCAATGAAATGTAACTATTCCCATCTCCATCCCTGATGGCTAAATCCGCATACTCTTTCATTGGGTGTTAAATTGGAGTTTGAATATTTGAAGTATTCTTGTCAAACAAATATGCACGTAGGGTAACAGTACGGATCTATTTACTTCATCATGAACTAATGAGAACCGAACGAAAATTATTGCCTGAATCTATGAAATAATGCTTGTGTCCCAACAAATTGAACAAAAAACAGATGCCGATACCTTATAATCTGGCAAAGTAATTGCTGTAAAAGCAACTGAAGCTGCCCTCAGATTTCTTTGTTATTGGCTCCTCTTCTGCTTCGGAATCTGGTCCCGTCTCACTGCCACCAGACCCTGTCAGCTTGGAGCGATCTCAATCTTCAGTTCAGCAACGCCATCGCACGGCGTCTCATTCAACATGTCATGTCAATTGTATGGGTGCACAGCCCTGCTATTTTGGCGCGCACGAATTTGACATTTCTCTCCTCTACTTCTATGTATGAGATTCGATGCGGACTCACCTGAGGGCGACATGCTCGCAAAAAAGGATGTTGCCAATGATTTGTTCGGAAAATGTGAGAGCTATATATCTTGTTAATATGATGTCTTTGCTGCCACTAACCGACTGAAACCGGTCTGCTACTGCCAACCTTCCTGCCGGGAACCCACAGACAATGGATGCTTTCACGTTCTGATACCCACCGTAAAAAGGATGGAAAAAGGTGAGAACAATTAGTTGTGCACAACAATCTCGACTCGACTCGACTTGAACTGCAGGATCGGGGCAAAACAAAACAAAAAAAAGAGATAATACTGGAAACGGTGAAAGTAACCACGGAACGTGTGGCAGATCGATGGTGAGGATAAATAATAACAGAGATCATACACTCGATTATGTCGTATTGTGTATTGTGGTGGGAACGCGATGCCGTTTCCCAATGGGAGAGGAGGAAATCGTTGCTTAGCTACCGGTACTCTGGCAAAGTGTTGCGAATCGATTCGAACTGTTACTACATTGAGAGCTTTGCATTGAGGTATTGATTGGTAAACCGTTTTTTGCCTCTTTCTATAGAAAGAATATAAAATTACTGGAAAAACGTGTTTTGCTCAACGCCCAGGAGACCTCTATGGTGTGATATACCTTTCGATGAGATCGAAAAACGTATGTTTATGAGTATGTGTGTTTGTAAATGTTTTATCTATGACTTACCAGGAAATTCAATCAGATATATTATTTAACACTTTCCATGTTTGGACCAACATGTTTTTTGTGTAGAAATCCATTTTTTGTTTATATATCCTCCGATTTTTCTTCCTAAGGATGTTTTCGTAGCGCCTGCTTCATTATGGCATTATGGTATATCAATTCGTCGTAATTCTTGTGCGTTGCGTTGTAGATTAAAATTGAAGGTCTTATGGCCTCATACAATTTTCTTGAATTTAATTTGGATCCGACTTCCGGTTTCGGAATTACGGGGAAATATGTGCAAACTTATTAAAAAATGCGCAATCGATTTTCTCGGATATTTCTGACCCGGTTTTCACAAAATAAGAAGCAAATAAAAGGTCTTAATTTTTTTTAAAAGTCTCCGAAAAGTTGATCCAGATCTGACTTCAGGTTTCGGTATTACAGTGCGATTAGGGAAAATTTTCAATTTCATGAGTATATTTTCACAAGAGAAACGAGATGCACATTTTTATAAAACTTACTGCTAAATTCATTTAATTGGCAGATCTTGTTAGTTAGTGAATATATTAAACTACTTAAGAAGTACTAGTTCCCGGTTTCCGCTTCCGAAAGCACCGATAAAAGTGAAATAGAATCTACAAAAATAGAACTCACTTCGATTTCTCAGCAACTATGAAGCCGATTTTCACGAATCATGATTCAGCTCTCATTGTATTTAAATATGCTGTGCAATTTCATCAAGATCCGACTTCCGCTTCCGAAATTATAGGGTGATGAGTGTCAAAACATTCAAATCGACATTCAAAATGACAAAGCAAAACTAGTACGCGACGGTACGTGCGGCTTTGCTCCGTACGCAGCGTGCTTTGTTCAATTTAGTATAGCGTGCATAGTTGCCACATATAAATTTATATTTTTCAGTGGTTTAAAAGTTAAAAACGAGACTCACCCAATTTTCTCGTAGATGATTTGATTGATTTCCACAAACAGGCTCACATAAAAGTTCCTATAGTCTCATAGGTTGCTGTTTGATTTCATCCGAATCCGACTTCCGGTTCAAGAACTAAAGGGTGAAGTGTGTTTAATCATTTAGTGCGACGATGTAAGAAAAAGAAAAAATCTAATTATCTTGACATAACTGTTTACCAATTGACAAGGTTATGTTAGCTTATACCCAAAGAAAGTTTCTTGTTTTATTCAAGATCGAAAAAAAAGAATTTCTTCACAGAATCTTCTAGTGATATTCTTGATCCTATAAGTAATATGAGAGAGGCATCATTACACCACTAGGTGGATTAAGAAAGGGTTTTAGTTTACAATTCATTTGAATTTATTTTTTGGAATGAAAGCTCTAAAAAATTGTCAGAAATATTCTTATTTGTATTTGTATGCAAGCTCGAATGCAAATGCTCATGCTTGGCCGCTCGAAGCGCATCTGAAACTACACTGATAAAAATTTGCTCGATCGATTCATATGTAAACAGCAGTTTAATTTAATATTCTTTTTCATTTCAATACATAACCAAAGCGATTGGTTTTAAGATGTGCAAATTCACTAAGATGTTAGATTAGATTATTTTTGACTTAGCTTCGATGTGTTTTGCTATTGAATCGAACTACATGTGTTAAACACTTCATTATCTAGTGGAAATGAGTGAAAAATGTATGTGTAAAACACTTCATTTATTCAACTGTGTTCAATTTGAAATCTATGTGGAAAACAATGTGACATTCGTTTGGAGTTCATATAGAATCTAGAGATAACGATATATCTTATAGTTTTGAAGTGCATTTCAGATATATGGAGCATGATCTCCACTAAATATCAACATTTTTTACACTTATTTTATGAGTTTAGAGTATATTTTCATGAATGTCATGTGTTATACTGATAGTTTAAACAAATAATTTGTATTTGGTTTATATGCTTTGCGCGTAATGCTGGCGTGAAAATTATTTTCAGTGTAGTTGTTACATAAGGGCATGTTCAGGAGTGGTTTAGTTCTAGATGCATAATTTATGACAGTATTAAAATTTGAATCTATAATTTATAAATAAATAATCTGCCAGCCCCAGCAGCGTTTTATCTGTGTTTCAAATATAGAGAAAAAAAACGACAGCGTTTATTAGTTTTAAATTTGACAGTAGAACTGTTCGAATAAATAAAACTAGAACGGCTTGCTGGGGATACGTTTGTTCCACTTTCTGCTATATTATAGATCTTCCATATAGAACTTCTAGCTGCTGAATCTGCTCTAATAGAAATATCTTTTGAAATAGCAGCTAGATTTCTTGAGCGACCCTTACCTTCTTAAGTCATTTTTGATGATCACTAAGTAATGATATTCCAAATTTGCATGGAGAGCTCGTCATTACTGCACCTTACACGTTCATTAAAATGACATCATGTTTTAGTAATGGCACTTTTAATGATCGTGTAAGGTCCGCTTTACACACATTGAAAAGTTTACATGGACAATATACCACACACGCTCTTTGAACATAACAGATCGGCTGAAAAGTTCGTATCGTTTCTATGAGAGGGCGCCACTAGAATTAAATCCATACCATTTTCAGTTAGTACCAACCTTCAAAAGATACGTGTATAAATTTGACAGCTGTCTGATTATTAGTTTGTGAGATATTGCATTTTGAGTGAAGCTACTTTTGTTATTGTGAAAAAAATGGAAAAAAAGGGATTTCGTGTGTTGATGAAACACTACTTTTTGATGAAAAAAAGTGCCGCCGATACCAAAAAATGGCTTGATCAGTGTTATTCAGACTCTGCACCGGGCGAAGCAACAATTCGTAAGTGGTTTGCAAAATTTCGTACTGGTCATATGAGCACCGAAGACGATGAACGCAGTGGACGTCCAAAAGAGGCTGTTACCGATGAAAACGTGAAAAAAATCCACAAAATGATTTTCAATGACCGTAAAGTGAAGTTGATCGAGATTGCTGACACCCTAAAGATATCAAAGGAACGTGTTGGACATATTATTCACGAATATTTGGATATGAGAAAGCTTTGTGCAAAATGGGTACCGCGTGAGCTCACAATCGATCAAAAACAACAACGAATTGATGATTCTGAGCAGTGCTTGGAGCTGTTATATCGAAATAAAACCGATTTTTTTCGTCGATATATAACAATGGACGAAACATGGCTCCATCACTTCACTCCGGAGTCCAATCGACAGTCAGCTGAGTGGACTGCACGCGATGACCCGAACCCAAAGCGTGGAAAGACTCAACAATCGGCCGGTAAGGTTATGGCGTCTGTATTTTGGGATTCGCATGGTATAATTTTCATCGACTACCTTGAAAAGGGAAAAACCATCAACAGTGACTATTATATAGCGTTATTAGAGCGTTTGAAGGACGAAATTTCAAAAAACGGCCTCATTTGAAGAAGAAAAAAGTTTTGTTTCATTGTCTTAATGCACCGTGTCACAAGTCGATGAAAGCCATGCTGAAATTGAACGAATTGGGCTTCGAATTGCTCCCTCATTCACCGTATTCTCCAGATTTGGCCCCCAGTGACTTTTTCCTGTTCTCAGACCTCAAGAGAATGCTCGCTGGTAAAAAATTTAGAAGCAATGAAGAGGTAATCGCTGAAACTGAGGCCTATTTTGAGGCAAAGGACAAATCGTACTACAAAAATGGTATCGAAAAGTTGGAAGATCGCTATAATCGCTCTATCGCCTCTGATGGCAATTATGTTGAATAATAAAAACGAATTTTGGCAAAAAAATGTGTGTTTCTATTAAACGATACGAACTTTTCAGCCGAACTGTTAACTCATGGTTTGAGTTGCGGTTACTCAAATTCATAAACTGAAACAACATGTCAAAATTTGAGTATGGATTTGAGAGAAATAAACTCGTTGCCATGAGTTCTCTCGCATTTACTCATACATTAGAGTAAGCGTTGAGTTTTTAAACAGTTGAGTGAAAAAAATACTTCTTGCAATTCAGTGCGTTTTCATTCTCGGAATATTCTTATCGAAATTATGAATGCCAGAATACGTTGTTTTCCATTGCCGTTTCTAGATCCGTTTCTGAAAACATAATTCAACGTCCATCATAGATGTTTTGTGGTTTCAATTATGCTTAGTGAAAAGCGCAACATAAGGATATCAAAATAATTCAATTTTTACTTCAAACTGTTCAAAAGGAAACGGTTTTGAATCACTATTTTGCGCATTAAAAATAAAAAGAATAATTTTGTGTATGGAAATAAACGAAGAAAAATTTCTTCATTTTGAGAGCAATGAACTCAAATTTTTAATTGAACTTACTCAAAATTATTTTGAGTAAAAATTAGTCAAGTTTTGACAATTTCGTCACTTAAGGTGAAATGTAGCGAAATGCGAAAATCGCGTTTTTGATCAATTATTCAAAAACTAGACCGATTTTCGAAAAACCAAAAACACTTAAGTTTTCGAAATCAAATTTATCATAACTAAGTATTCTTAGAATTTTGAAATTTTGCTTTGCCGAGCCGTAATTGGTTTTTGAAATGTATAAACGGTAACTATTCCGTTCCACGGGGATGATTTTATAACTGAAAAGTAGTGTTTGTAGCAGAATTTCACAAAGAATCTGAAAATGCAACTCAAAATTTAAAAAATTTAGCTAAAACAACCGAAATTTGTAAAAGTTTACATAAACTTTTCTGCATTTTTTTTATTGCTTGCGCGCTGCTGTTTCGTATTAAGGTGGTGTGAGAAATGCACGGTGGGCACGGTGGCATTATATCGTGAGCAAAAAAATGGTATTGTAAGAAATTGTTTATTTTTTAAGTAACTGCCATTTATAATGCTAATAATGTCCAATTCTGTTGAGTTCAATGCATTGATGTTGCTGAAGCAATAAAGCCTGGCTGTGTGATATCGTATAACAGGTATTATTTTAGATTGTAGCAATTTTTATAGCAAAACTACAACTTTATCATTGACAAGCTACTGAATGAAATACAAACCAAGTATTATCGTGATACAAACAATGTGATAAACATTGAAAAACAACAGGCATATACATGGTTAGCAAGTTAGTCAATACATATACATATAACCTCATGTTATTCATTCATAATTACTCATGATTTATAGCTCTAGTGTAAGAGTAATCACTAACAATAACGATTGAATTAGCATATATTCAAAGTGTGAAGGATTCAAAAATCCATTACGTCCAGTCTTGTTTACAAGCCAATATAACGAGAGGTAAACCCACTGCGCTCAATCATTGAAAAAAGTTCTTGTTTCTATGTGTCCGTTTTTCTTGGTATGCTTTGTGCGACGGTTCGTTCAACTGAAGCGGATAAAATTTTGCGCGCATTTTATGACGCTACATTTCACCTTAACGCAGAAATGAGTAGATAGGTGGTAACTCAAGTTTTGAGTACGTGCACTTTTTATGAATTTGAGTGATGTGTCACTCAATTTTGAGTTATGTTCAATGAGGGTGCAGAAAACAGCCATCCATGTAGTGGTTTAACATAAATGTGTTTGTACGAAATTTAACGGTTGTTTTGCAAAGTGATTTGCAGTTTTTGTAGTAATTTGCGATAGATCGCAGTAGGCGTGCGCGTCGGAAGTGAAAAATGGTCGAGAATTAAGTTTGTTTCGTTTAGAAAATGTAATCTATATATATATATATATATATATATATATATATATATATATATATATATATATATATATATATATATATATATATATAAGGATGTAAGTTTGTATGTTTGTAACGCCATAACTTCGGAACTACTGAACGGATTGCACCAGCCTTGGCACAGATACTACTCGAATTTCAGAGATGGTTTAGGAAGCATTTTTATAGGGGAGGGAGTGTAGCAACTGTAATTAACTTGACGAGAATCGATACATTTTGAAGACCATAGAAACATTTTGCATACATTAACACATGGATCAATAAGTCCCGAGACTAACAATGGAAACAACATTTTTTTGCAAATTTTTTTTTTCATCAACATAATCACCTTTTAGGGTGATACAATGGTTCTAACATTTTTCCAATTTTTCAATAAAAATTTTTCAATAAGAAAAATTATCTTTCGCTACAAAATAAGCTTCAGTTTCAGCGATGACCTCCTCATTTGAGCCAAATCTTTTTCCCTGGAGCATTTTTTTTAGATCAGCAAAGAGCCAGTAGTCACTGGGGGCTAAATCTGGCGAGTATGGGGGGTGGGGAAGCAGATCAAAGTCCAATTCGTTCATTTGCGCCATTGTTTTCATCGACTTGTGGCAGGCTGTTTTTGTTCCATCCAAAGCAATCGCGGCACCCACTTGGAAGAAACCTTTTTCATGCTCAATTTTTCATGAAGGATAGTAAATACACTTCCATATGATATCTGTGTCATCTCAGCAATCTCACGGAGCTTCACTTTACGATTCTTCATTATAATTTTTGTCACTTCACTCACATTTTCCGGTGTAACGGCTTCCACAGGTCTACCCGAGCGTTCCGCGTCATTTGTGTCGGTACGACCACGTTTAAACTCGGCGAACCACCGAAAAATCGTTGCTTTTGATGGATAAGAGTCCGGATAACATTTTTCAATCCATTGTTTCGCTTGCACGGTGTTTTTACCCATTAAAAAACAATGTTTTATCAAAACACGAAACTCGGTTTTTTCCATTTTTTAAACAAACTACAAAACGACTTTACTCCAACCTCGATAACTCAGCTGTTTCTGGTCGGATCGACTTAAAATTTTGACCCGTTTCAAGCAAAGGTTAGTACTCTAGAAAGACGTGGTTACTGGTTTACTACGAGCGCCATCTCTGCTTTAGTCTCGGGACTTATTGATCCATGTATTATGTATGACTTTACGGGGGGGTGGATGTAGCAAGGGGCTTTAAAAAGGGGGGTGTAATGTTTGAAACGGCACAATTCCGAAACTATTGAACGGATTGTCACCAAACTTGGCACAGATACTTTTTGCTCTTCTGAGAAGGTCATAATGGTATTTTAACGGGAGTGTGAGCGTAGTAGGTGTCCTTAACAAGGAGGGTCATGAAAAAAATTGTCTAATTTGACGAGAATCGATAATTTTTTTAGACCATAGAAACAGTTTGCCTATATTAGATATGATTATATCACCACCCATATAATCATATGTAGCAAGTGCCTTTAAACAGGGGGGAAACTCCGGAACTAATTAACGGATTGCTATCAAACTTGGTACAGAGATGGTCATAAGGGTATTTTTGTGGGGGAGGGAGCGTAGCAAGTGTCCTTAACAGAGGGGGGGGGGGGGGGGGAGTTCATGGAAAAATTTGTCTAATTTGACGAGAATCGATACTTTTTGAAAACCATAGAAACATTTTGCATTTCGTAGATATGATTATATGGGGGTTGGATGTACCTTTAAAAAGGGGGGTTGGATGTTTTTAATGGAATAACTCCAAAATTACTGAACGAATTGCAATCAAACTTTGCATAGGTACTTCTTGCTCTTCCGAGATGATCATTAGGACATTCTCAGGGGAGAGAGTGTGTAGCAAGCGTTCTTAATTTGAGGAGGCCATGTCGAAATTTACCTTATTTAAAGAGAATTGATACTTTTTAAAACCATACATACATTTTGAAAAACTCAAATATGGTTTTAAGGATATTTGTGAGGAAGGAGGGGAAGGGTTGGTCGAATATAATGAGTGCCTTTAAAAAAAAGAAGTTTAATGGGAAGTTTATAGAATTTTCCATAAAACGATACTTCTTGCCGAGTACAGATTTTATTTACGCTTCAGATGATCCTAAGAGCATTTTTAGGGAGAGAGTGGGAGCGGGTGGATAAAGTAAGGGTCTTTTACTATTAACACAGGTTTAAGTTTAACACGAATCTCTGTTGTTTTATTTGAAATCACCTTTTTATATTCTATCCTCTCCTAGCTTAGTTAAACTCAATTTTACAGTATGGATTGCTAAAAATCCGGTGGGAGGAGTTAGAACGCGCAGCGTAAGTCTGATTTAACCAATGACATGTCTCGGTCATTGTATTGTATTTGAGTAGGAGAGAGTGAGTAATGTTTCTAGGCAAGTGTGTGAGTGTGATACAGAAAAGGGGAGGTTGAGAGTAGTCAGGTTTAACTCTCGTGAGTGTCGGTTCGAGTCAGTGTGCTTTCCTGGGTTACTGTTATTCTAGGTCATGCCATATGGCACTGTTTGAGAGAGGTGTAGAGGTGTGGAACGTGGAGAAGCGGGGAAATGACATAACTGAATTGTTTTCGGGTGATATTTGATGCTTAAGTTTCCTTGTTTATATTTATCGTATGAATGCGGTGTTTTTCGCTGGACTGAAGTAAGTGCTGACAATTTAATTGCCTTATGTAGGTGAAGTTTATATTTCAAGTGGGTTTCTGGGTTTCATGACTTGGTGTCGAGTGGAAATTTGTCGAGTACGTGTTTTATGGAAATTTGTCAAGTGCGTGTGGTCTGAAGTGTGGGAAAGATTTACTTTTGAATATTTTACATGGTCTGGGATGTGTGAAAGATTTAATGTTACATGCTCATATTACAGTCTCATCCAAGGGAGGAGCAAAGTTCAAATTGTTAATATAATCGAACGTAACTCCAAAACAACTCAAACTCATCACACCTAACTAGGTTGGATAATTTAAGGTGGGGAGAGTGTGGAGGGAACAAAGTTCCATAACAACTCAGTAAATTATCGCCCAACTTGGCACAGGTACTTTTTACTATTCAGAGGTGGTCACGACAAGCTCAGATATTTATGGCAAAGGTTTATTGTAACATTTTCTTATTCGTCGTCAAACAAGATAGGGGGCGGATTCAGACTAGGAGAAGAGGATCTTGAAAACCAATTTTCATCTTGAATTTTTTATAAAATAAGAGAGGGGCAAGAACGTCAAGATTGTGCTAGATAGTATTGCTATCGTTAATTTGAATTAGGTAGTACTGCTATTGTTAATTTTAATGAATTAATCGATACTTTTTGAAGAGCACAGATACTTCGTACACTACTAAGAGGTGGTCATAAGGGTTATCATGGAGGAGAGCTGTGGTAAGTTCACTAATAAAAGGAGAGTTCAATATGAAATTTATTCTACGATAAACGATGCATCTTGACAAATACAGATACTACTTTCATGTCAATGTAGATTAAAAGGTTATTTCAAGAGAGAGGGAGTGCAGCAAGTGCCCCAAACATGGGAAGTGTAAGGTAAAATTGATTGAATAGCAACATAAAACTGCTCAGAGTATCACACTAAGTAGGGCAACTTCGGGAATTTTGTTCGGCCTTTTCTTCCCGAAACATTTCCGAGCAACGCCGGGTCATCCAGCTAGTAGGTAGATAAAGTATTGGTGATTGTGATTCTATGCTAAGCATAAATGAATTTAAGTTTATTCGAAATACCTTATGATCAAAAAAGAACCGGAATTTTCATTTTAAAATTCCCGCGCTTGTCCAATCGGTAAACTTTTATTCTCTCAACGTTGGCAACACTTTTATACACATTCTGTCAAATTTTGACGCATATCGTACGATTAGTTTTTGTTTGGCGTCTATACAAAGAAAAATTTTCGTGTGGCGATTTTTATAATGGATGAAAATTTAGAACAACGTGCGTGCCATTCGGTCGATTGTTGTGCGGTTTCGACGTCATATTCATAGATCTACACCTCATCACCAGTTATGATGCATTCGATGAATGTGGGGTCACTATCTGCGTTGGGAATCATCTCTTTGGCCACATCAACACGACGCTGTTTTTGAATGAAATTCAGCTTTTTTTGGTACCAGCCGAGAAGCGACGGGTTTCAAACCCTTTCTTGTTTGTAGTATCTTCTCAAAAACATAGTCCACAGAGTAAAGCACGTTTGGTTTGGTTTGAATTTTTCTACTTCACTTTATCAGCAAACACACGAGTAGCAACCTCTGGAGCTACCTACCGAAAAATTGTAGTAAATACTACATATTCGAACGTTGTTGTGTAGTAAAGTCTCTGCTTTTGACAGGAACGTGATCCACATGTAGCATTTACTACCGAAATTCAAGCATGCTACGTTTTATTCATACGGCCCAATGTTTTCTTCGGTAACAGATGTTGTTTCGAAACACTTAAATCCATTTGCAACACAAAATTTGATGCGCGCACGTTGTTCTAAATTTTCATCCATTATAAAAATCGCCACACGAAAATTTTTCAATTTCTTTGTATAGACGCCAAACAAAAACTAATCGTGCGATATGCGTCAAAATTTGACAGAATGTGTATAAAAGTGTTGCCAACGTTGAGAGAATAAAAGTTTACCGATTGGACAAGCGCGGGAATTTTTAAATGAAAATTCCGGTTCTTTTTTTATCGTAAGGTATGAAACTTTCGAGTTTAGATGTCTGTTCGCTGTTATTTTATCACGTTCTTTTTTCCGGCGAATCATTTCGTTTCGGAATATTCCCGGAACTCTAGAAGATTTGAATGATCGTAATTAGAATCGTAATCGGGTGAAAATTGAATTCATGAATTTCTTGATTACTTCTCCAGAAGTCTACTGGAAGCGCTTCGCCACCTCTTGATTTTACCGGTGACTGATTTCCATAGATTATCGTTTACCCAATAAAGTAAACATCAGTTTAGATCAATAATTTTACAGTCCCGGGCTTCCCTTCCCACCCGAACAGCCATCGCCCAAAACGGTGCTGGGGATTGGAAGTGTTGGAGCATGGTTTATTTTTCATACAAATATAGGTAGCGGAAGTCCGCCTGCAAATCTTGCTGCAGGATGTGAATCGAATTGGACCGGCTCACAGTGGTTCAAAAGCGCAATTTCACGCTCTTAATTAATAACTCATAGGAACGTGGTTTTTTAGGTACAGTATCTTCAGCAAAGTTGTTCAGAATGATAGACGCCATCTTTTGGTAAGTTTTATTTATGTGATTAATCCCCCTAAAAGTGAGATAAAAATATTATTTTAGTTCAGAGAAAACATAGGGGCTAAGTTACTTCGACAAGGTTGTTCAGAAGGTTATTTCAAACAAATTTGCTGAAGATACTATTCCCGTAACTTGAGTGTAATTCATGATATAATGTATTTTCTGAAAAGGGTGCCCTAAAACCAGTTTTTGTATGAAAACACATATATTATCAATTTATATAAGTTTTTCATGTTCTACAAAGTTTTTCATCATTAAAAACTACACAACTTTCTCAAACATACTATGCTGCTATCATTTCAGTTTAATGAAATAGAGCCATTTTTCATGGTTTTTATTACAAAATTTCAACTTGTCTATCTTCAAAAGGCGCAGAAAGGTGCAGATGAGACTAGATACATATTAAACTACTTGTCAAGAGCTTTCATACCGTGGTTGAATTACTCGTCTGCGATCGTCTGCAGGCGAGATATGTTCTTTTCAAATATCCTTGTACTTAACATTTGCAATGATAAGGTTCATTGCATATCAGATCAGACTTCAGTATATATTCGTTACCATGGTAACTCTCACAATAAATGATTTTTATGGACATCGAAGTCTACAAATAGAAAAGTTTAGTAATCATACCAGACGTTTTCTGAAAGTGAGATAAGAAGCCACGGCTTTGAAAAAAGGCAATCATCATTTCGAATTACGTTATGTCATTTTTTGGTAAGTTTTTCTATAGAAAATTTCTGCGGACAAATGTCCTCCATTCATCAATTGAAGTGAAGATCGATAAACGCGTGCTATATTGTACTGTTCACAATAATTAAGAAGTTTCTTTCATACAGATTTCGAGAGTATTATACACGCAAGCAATACATATCACTTTCGAATCGGGATCCCATGAATTGGTTATTAGTTTCATCAGATCCATTGGTTACAAATATTCGTGAATGGCAAAAACAGTCCAAGAAGAATCTGTCGGATGATGCTAAGAGTCTTTTAGCTGGTTAAGAACATTGTCAGCGATCATAAAATAAATACAAATAACTAAAAATGAGTTTTGATCATACTTTTCTCTACCAGAAAATGACATAACTTAATTCGATTTAATGATTGCTTTTTTTTAAAACCGTGACAAAACAGTTACCAAACTATTCAATTTATAGACTTCGATGTGCAAAAAAAATCATATTTTGTGGCAAGTACCATAGTAATGTATATATACTGAAGTCTGATATGAGATGAAGTGCACCTTATCATTGCAAATGTCAAGGACAAGGATATTTGAAAAGAACATATCTCGCCTGCAGACGATCGCAGACGAGTAATTCAACCACGGTATGAAAGCTCTTGACAAGTAGTTTAATATGTAACTAGTCTCATCTGCACCTTTCTGCGCCTTTTGAAGATAGGCAAGTTGAAATTTTGTAATAAAAACCATGAAAAATGGCTCTATTTCATTAAACTGAAATGATAGCAGCATAGTATGTTTGAGAAAGTTGTGTAGTTTTTAATGATGAAAAACTTTGTAGAACATGAAAAACTTATATAAATTGATAATATATGTGTTTTCATACAAAAACTGGTTTTAGGGCACCCTTTTCAGAAAATACATTATATCATGAATTACACTCAAGTTACGGGAATAGTATCTTCAGCAAATTTGTTTGAAATAACCTTCTGAACAACTTTGTCGAAGTAACTTAGCCCCTATGTTTTCTCTGAACTAAAATAATATTTTTATCTCACTTTTAGGGGGATTAATCACATAAATAAAACTTACCAAAAGATGGCGTCTATCATTCTGAACAACTTTGCTGAAGATACTGTACCTAAAAAACCACGTTTCTATGAGTTATTAATTAAGAGCGTGAAATTGCGCTTTTGAACCACTGTGCGGCTGCTGGCTGAATGACTGGAACGAAGCACACAATCTCGCACACTCACATACACACACTCATACATATGGTACTCGATACGAAACAGACGAATCGCTTTTCAACAGACATTACCGGGAAATGGGAAGGCATCGGGTTTTCCATCTGTGCGGCGAGGTTTTCGGAGCTCGAACCCAACTCAGGAAAGGGTTGCAACGAGTTGGTATTATTTTGGTAACAAAAATGAAATGTGAAGAAGAGTCAAAAGTGAAAATTCAACAAAGGAACGAATCCTAGCAACCATATCGACCAACAGTGCCGGCCGCATTCAAAAGAAAGGGTCCATCGAATGGGGCTCAGTAGCTGGCGAATTTCTCCCATTTTACTGTGTGTGTTTCCTCGATGCAACCGGACTATCTTTCGATTCAACGACCGTGACCTGGAGCAGCAACAATCGTTCTAAAGACGGTCCTGCTTGCCAAACAACAACAACAACAATCGCAACCGGAAAGGCGAAACGCTCCGAGAGCAGGAAAAGACGGAATCGGAAAATTTATATTCCAGTAACCTAAGTATGATGATAGAGAGGGAAATAATGTGTGCTATTTTGAAAAGGATTTACACGTCGTTCGTGGCAGAACGGATACAAGGGTAATAAATTCGTAGGTTGAGACTATTTGAATTATTAGTTGCAAACATTTCGGGGAAGCATTTGAACGTGTTGAAACGGAAAAATTCGAAACAACCGAAATAAATACTTATGACGATTGTGCGCTGCGAGGGATGATCAATGAAAACCAGAAACGCCCCAAAATGTTAAACAGGTTCGTGAGGCAATATTTAAACGGAAAACCGTTTGTTGTAAGTGTTTCTCCCATTTGCACTGTTCGATTTTTTTTGTGAACCAATTTCGAAGCAAAACAAACCCAGGTACAAGTTTTTTAATTACAGGAAAAAAGTCATAATGAAATCTGTCAACAATTTTACGCTAATGACCGCCAACTCGGAAAGCTCTGAGAGCCCCACGGCAGAGTCAACGAAAGTTTGTGGTTTAAAGCGAGGTTCATCACCTAGATTAAACACACTGCACCGGGTGCCCCAGCCGTCTTACACACCGGCTTCCGACCAGGTGGATTAGTAAAGGAGAATTATAGGTTTTCCCCTGTTAATGAGCAAGATAATTTAGACGAATTAGTTTCAATTTGAGTTCCTTGTTCGAGCATTCTGAATGGTGCCTCATTAACTCTGAGCGCATTAGGCGTACCTTCATATATTTCCTTTCCCGGAACTGCACAATCGGTGGAATTACGGTAAGCTCCGGATCCAGCGGAGCAGCGTAGCTTGTTGTTTGCTTATCACGACTGCATTTATCGCAATGTGAACATGCATTTGCCGACGAACGTGCCCTAGGTCAAACGTTTTCAATTTTTCTAAGTATTTCCGCTGCCGGTCGGTTCGTTACAGGGTGAGAAATTTTCCGAATTCGATTCCATGTGTGCCATACGGAACCCGAACCCGAACCAACCGAGCTGGAGTTGAATGACGTTGCATTTCCGGAACCTGCCGGGTAACGGAGGTTTCACTACCTAGATGGACATGTGCATGCAAATAATTAATTAGTAGCTCTTGTCAAATCTTGATGTTCGGAACAGGCACGGCAAGTAATTCTGCCAACAGGAACAGGATGTCAAGTGCCATACAAATATGTAATCAATGGTATCATTTCATGTCTTAGAATAGAACGTAGTGCCACAGGAGCATAGTTCATGTTTCGTCTGACAATTAAATGTGGTGCTTGTTAGAGTCCATAAAGAAGTACCAGAACATGAATTGGTTGATCGAAATAAAACCTTCACTTATTTTCTCCGCACTATCCAAGTTATCCACCGTAATCGAACTGAACTACGCGGTCCGAGAAATGCCCGATCCACTCCGGGACAAACTTACGGCTGGTCATGAATGCGGCACCATCATCTTATACTGTTAACCCTCGTCAAATGACAGATGACATATTGTAACCCACACTTTGTTTACCCAATGTTTGCACACCTCTCATTCCGGAAATTTTATCTAGGTTTCAAATATCACCAACCCAGGTCGAGGCAGCAGGGAAGAGCCTACCCAAAACATCGCAGTTTTTGGCGGGCCGACCGACGGACTTTATTCTTGTCCCCCTGTTTTGAACAACGGCAGCAACTCGAAACGCCTTTAGCTCTTTCCCGGTGTCCCGAAGCGAGATTTTCCCCTGTAAATTTCATTCATCCGAATCGGATCGCATCTGACAGATTGTTTTTTTTTCTGTGCGTTTTGTTTGTTCGTTGTAGGGAGTTATTTTCCCTACTATTGTTGCGCGTTCGTTCCAAGAATGGTGAAGTGTAAAAAATTATGTTTGCTACCGACGAATGTAAAATAATTTCCTCATGCATGAAAATCGGTGCACCCGGGTTTTCGATTGAGTGTTTCTGAAATGTAGCGTATCGAACATGTGGTACTGCTTCAATCAACAATAGGTTTTATTAAAACTCAGTGGGGGGAGGGGACACAGTTCCGGGGGAAAATCTGAGTGAAAATATTCAGAGCGATTTAATTCTATTAACTCTAACAATGTCGGTGAGGTATCGAAGCATTCAGGTCGAAGTTTGAGACTAAAAACAAAACAAAACTTAAACCCATCGAAATAGGAAATAATGTGAAAACTGAATAGACTGAGAAAGACTGAGAAAGACTGAGAAAGACTGAGAAAGACTGAGAAAGACTAAGAGAGACTGAAAAACACTGAAAAAGACTGGAAAAGACTAAAAAAGATTTAAAAAGATTGGAAAATACTTAGGCAGACTGAAAAATACTGAAAAAGACTGAAAAAGACTGAAAAAGACTGAAAAAGACTGAAAAAGACTGAAAAAGATTGAAAAAGACTGAAAAAGACTGAAAAAGACTGAAAAAGACTGAAAAAGACTGAAAAAGACAGGAAAAGACTGAAAAAGACTGAAAAAGACTGAAAAAGACTGAAAAAGACTGAAAAAGACTGAAAAAGACTGAAAAAGACTGAAAAAGACTGAAAAAGACTGAAAAAGACTGAAAAAGACTGAAAAAGACTGAAAAAGACTGAAAAAGACTGAAAAACACTGAAAAAGACTGAAAAAGACTGAAAAACACTGAAAAAGACTGAAAAATACTAAAAAAGACTTAAAAAGACTGAAAAAGACTGAAAAAGACTGAAAAAGACTGAAAAAGACTGAAAAAGACTGAAAAAGACTGAAAAAGACATGAAAAGACTGAAAAAGACTGAAAAAGACTGAAAAAGACTGAAAAAGACTGAAAAAGACTGAAAAAGACTAAAAAAGACTGAAAAAGACTGAAAAAGACTGAAAAAGACTGAAAAAAACTGAAAAAGACTGAAAAAGACTGAAAAAGACTGAAAAATACTGAAAAAGACTGAAAAATACTGAAAAATACTGAAAAATACTGAAAAATACTGAAAAGTACTGAAAAATACTGAAAAATACTAAAAAATTCTAAAAAATTCTGAAAAATTCTGAAAAAATCTGAAAAATACTAAAAAAACCGGAAGAGACAAAAAAAGACTAATTATTCTGAAAAAGACTGAAAAACACTGAAAAAGACTGAAAAAGACTGAAGAAGACTGAAAAAGACAGGAAAAGACTGAAAAAGACTGAAAAAGACTGAAAAAGACTGAAAAAGACTGAAAAAGACTGAAAAAGACTGAAAAAGACTGAAAAAGACTGAAAAAGACTGAAAAAGACTGAAAAAGACTGAAAAAGACTGAAAAAGACTGACAAAGACTGAAAAAGACTGAAAAAGACTGAAAAAGACAGGAAAAGACTGAAAAACACTGAAAAAGACTGAAAAAGACTGAAGAAGACTGAAAAAGACAGGAAAAGACTGAAAAAGACTGAAAAAGACTGAAAAAGACTGAAAAAGACTGAAAAAGACTGAAAAAGACTGAAAAAGACTGAAAAAGACTGAAAAAGACTGAAAAAGACTGAAAAAGACTGAAAAAGACTGAAAAAGACTGAAAAAAACTGAAAAAGACTGAAAAAGACTGAAAAAGACAGGAAAAGACTGAAACAGACTGAAAAAGACTGAAAAAGACTGAAAAAGACTGAAAAAGACTGAAAAAGACTGAAAAAGACTGAAAAAGACTGAAAAAAACTGGAAAAGACTGAAAAAGACTGAAAAAGACTGAAAAAGACTGAAAAAGACTGATAAAGACTGAAAAAGACTGAAAAAGACTGAAAAAGACTGAAAAAGACTGAAAAAGACTGAAAAAGACTGAAAAAGACTGAAAAAGACTGAAAAAGACTGAAAAAGACTGAAAAAGACTGAAAAAGACTGAAAAAGACTGAAAAAGACTGAAAAACACTGAAAAACACTGAAAATGACTGAAAGAGACTGGAAAAAACTGAAAAACGCTGAAAGAGGCTGAAGACGATTGAAAACGACTGAAAAAGAATGTACAAAAATGAGCAAGACTGGAAAAGACTGAACAATATTAAAAAAGACTGAAAAATGCTAAAAAGGAGAGCATAAAACTTGAAAAGACTGAAAAAACTGAAAAGAACTGAAAAAGAGAAAAAAAAGACAGAAAAGGACTGGAAAATACTGAAAATACAAAAAAGACAGAAAAACGCTGAAAAAGACTGAAGACGATTGAAAACGACTGAAAAAGACTGTACAAATATGAGCAAGACTGGAACAGACTGAACAATATTAAAAAAGACTGAAAAAGACTGAAAAATGCAGAAAAAAAAAGAATAAAACTTGAAAAGACTGAAAAAGACTGAAAAATACTAAAAAACCGAAAAAGACTAAAAAAGACTAAATATTCTGAAAAACACTGAAAAATACTGAAAAAGACTAAAAAAGACTGAAAAAGACTAAAAAAAGACTGAAAAAGACTGAAAAATACTAAAAAAGACTGAAAAAGACTGAAAAAGACTGAAAAGGACAGAAAAAGACTGAAAAATACTGAAAAAGACTGAAAAAAACTGAAAAAGACTAAAAAAGACTGAAAAAGACTGAAAATTTTGTACTTGAACAAATTTCCATCAAAGTTCCACGAAAATTTCCCTAATAAATATACGTTTAGGTAAAATATAACTTATTTTTATACATTTATTGGTGTGATGATGCAAATGGGACTTATCAAAACACTACACATGAAAACAGCTTGAAACCAGTTTTTAGGATTGCTTTTAAATAACTATAAGACCTTTTATTCGAAAATAAATTTGGCTCCATTTTAAAGATTTTGACCATCATTCTCGGTAATTTGGAATCGGAAGCTGAGAACCAGTATAAACAGTTTTGAGCTCAATTCAGAAGATTTTTTAAATGTTTTAATCCGTCATTTTAAACGGTTTAAAATGTCAATCAGTTAATGCTCTGTAATTTTTACCAGAAATTTTTATGAAATCATACAACTATCCATTTTTTCATAAAGAAGATTATTTACACTTTTTGTTATCGTCATTTTTGATGGCGATTTGAGATTTTAAAAACTCTTCACTCTGTGATTCCAAATACGGAATTCAAACTCGGATAAAATTCAGCAATTGCTGCAATTGGGGACCGGAAGTCCTTTTGTTTGAATTCAACTTTATCGAAAATTGGTTTTGCTGATATCTGAGTTAACTAAGTAAGTTCAATTTTGAATTATTTCATCTTTATTTCGGAAACGGGTGGACCCTGGGTCGTTTAAAATTTCAACAATCAATTATGGGATTGTGAGACCTTTCATTTATTTCTCAGAATATGAAAATCGGTGTAACCATCTTTGAGAAGTCGGAGAGTGTTGCAATGTAAATATTTTGATCCCTTTTTCTGGCACTTCCGGCATCGAAAACCAAGTATTGTTGTAACTTTTTAAATAGTTAATTAATATAACATTAGGTCATCGATTATCATAATTTGAGTTTGTAATTCTTACACTAATCAAGCTGTACCTTCGGATTCGAAAGTTGGATCAGGATGAAATCTAGGTTTTTTTTATGCAAGAGTTTTTAGTTGAATCTAAGCTTGTGAAAATCGGTTCAGACATTTTCGAGAAAAATGAGTACCACCGATTTCCACACATCACCTTGTAATTTCGGATCATGAAGTCAGATCCGGATGAAATTCAAGAAATACGGTCTTATGGTACTATAGATCGCTTTATCCTGATCCGATTTCCGGTTCCGGAATTACAAGGCAATATGTGTAAATCTATGAAGAAATGCGCACTCAGTTTAACTAAGATGCAAATAAAAGGTTTTCAATTCATGAGGATTTTTTCAAAAGTGATGGCGAAACGAGGTGCATTTTTTATAAACGTTACTGGTAAATTGATCTAGTAGGCAGAGCTGCTAAATGTCACTATCAACTAGCAACTTGACACGACGAAGATTCGAAAGTTTATGTCACTGGACTGCTGCCAACCAGGCTCTACCAATCATCATATATTGAGTGTCTGAGAGCCGATCTGTCATAACTTAAATTCTCTTGATCTCACCACGACGCTCATTGATTACCGATGCGATTGATGTTACCTTCATTTCCTCTGTCTCTGCTTGATTACGATGTGACTAAATATTAATCAAGCAGCATAAACATTGAATTAAGTTCATGTACACCAATAAACTACGAAATGGGATGACTTTTTACAAAGAACAATGCACTTTATCAATTTATGTTTATGTTAGTACTCTCATGGATTTTTTTCACTTCAACAGGGAATAGGAGAATGAGAGAGAGAACAAAATGCGTCACCTGTCTTTGACTGAGAACTCTTCTACTTGGTCATTGAACTATCGAGTACCTCATTTGACAGACACTTTGACCGTACCGATTACAGTTGACGATGATTTTAGTCAGTCTGTCAAGGTCATTTGACATGATTGACAATTTGCAGCTCTGGGTCTGCCTACTAGGAGATATAAATCTACTTTGAGACTACTAGTCCCCGGTTTTCGCTTCCGAAATAAAATTGTAGCCCTTTTCGTTTCGATGGCGGTTCTCCACAAAAAAAAAAACACTCCAAAGTTAATTTTAACAGTTGGTTTCAAGGCTCGAATAATGAAATTTTGATGCACTAATTATGACTGTGTTGAAGTAACCAGAAAGTTTGGATACGAAATTACATCCTCGTTCGTATCCAAAATGATGAAATTATAATACAACATTATGGCATTTTTTTAATACGGATTATTGATGAAATACATAAAGCGATTAATTATATCACGCTCAGATGATGATTAAGAAAATCATTACACTCTACCTAATAATTGAATTATATTCTACTTGGTTCATAAGTCCTGAGCAGTCTCTGCTTTAACTTAATAGTCTTTTCATAAAGATTTGTCAACCAATGTATGCGTTCTGTGATAGAAATGAATGGAACTCTGATCGCATTCACCAACAAATGAATACGGTTTCGAATTTGTCATTCCAAGATTTATGCTAACCTACATCTGACAAAGCCAAATTGCGAATTCGATCGCGTTGTTGTTATCCATGTTGTGCTTGACGGGGAAATAAAACGAATCCCATTCGAGGATGCGCTCGTTCTGCGTTCTGAGCCTCTTCCGGTTCCTATCTGCGGTTGACGAGGGTTTGACAAATTACAAACCTTGGCATTTGATTTACAATCGGTTCGTGGTAATGCTGTCTGCAGTCTGTCCCAACCCACCCTCGCTGTAAGTGAGCGAGATTCAGCTGGGAAACAAAAACTTCGATTCATTTGGCATAATCAGATTAACTTTGAGTGGCAAACGAATGTGTCGCGAGAGAGAAGGCTCGATAATCGAGCACATTTTGTTAAGTGACTTTGACGGTAGGATGTCGTTCGTCGAACTGGTGGATCGATGGGTTGCAAGGAAATTGACGTTGAATGTTTTTAGAAAATCGAAGGACTAATAGTCATAATTAGTTTAAATTGGATCCCCGAATCGATATTGGAGATATATCTAAAGCGTGTGTAATTATTAATTCAATTGCAACAAGACCATTTTCCCCCATAATCCCCATCTTGAGTTAATACCAGTAATGCGTGTTCCGAGCGGAACACTCCTAATTATGTGGTTGGCACTCTCTGGAGAATAAAAACCCGAATGTCACATGAAGAAACGCTTCTCGTGCAGCAACGATAATATAGCATTTGCCACCGAAGGGTAGAATCCATCGAGAAATTTGATGGATTCAATCACTTCAGCTAACTGTATCATCCTAATTAACATTCTCCTGGACGAGCTGTCTCAATCACTACGAGGATATCAGAGTTGTGTAGTTAGAATAATGGATCGAATTTCCAGGCACAATACCTATTTCCAGTCGAGCCGTCCAAGGTCTGAAGTGAAAGAATCTAATTACAATCAGTCTCTAGCTCTAGCTGATTACGGAGAGCTGTCATACAGAGAATGTCGGAATAACATTCTGATGTTCTTCGGTTGAAGGGTGTTTGTATAGGGTTACTCATTGGGAAGATTGACATCTACGTAATTTTGACGTATATTACAAAATAATGGTATAACAAAAATGTTTCATATTTGGAATGAAAAACAATCCGAGCTGTCAATTTACCACACAATGTTTATTGATTGAGTCAACGAACCTACGGAAATAAAATTTTCTCTTTATGAAAGTGCTCATTATGTTTTTTGTCGTGAATACGACTTACTTTACTTTTCAAAATTTACCCTCTGAGAGGGTGATAAGTTTTTGATCGTGAATATCTCATGTTATATCTAATGAATCAACATAATTCTTGCTACACGCCATCGGAAATATGATCACAATTTTATAATAAAATTTTCAGTTGTGTGACATATTCTCAAATAGTTCAAAAGTAAACTTTTCTGAACTGTTTGGTATAAACGAGTATCAAAGAAGATAATTCATAAGGCGCGTTTGCCTTTCTCGAATTTTGAAAGCTCATAGCTCAGTGATCTGTAGAAGGATTTATATAATCTAACTACAAATAGAATCGAAAATTTTCAACTTGAACGTGTATTGCAACAACATTGAAGTTTTTCAATAGTACACTGTTGAAAAACCTGTTTGATTTAACCTATGACTGCACCAGCCAATCAGAACGCGAGACGTCTGCTTCTGTACAAGAGCATCCATATAAAAGTTGAGTGGTTCATTTTTCCTACCATTTGCTGAGCAACTGTTCCCGGAACAAGACACACGAGAGCAACATCGAGGACCTGTCGTCTCACAGTTTCCCGATCTGAATGCACGAGACACAATGACGCACAATGACACCGAAAATCGGTAGAAAGGCTGCCAAAAAGTCCAGCAAGGCCCATTGCCGAAACAAGATACACACGAGAACCAATCAATATTTCCTACCAAAAGATTCATCAAGATGGAAGTTAAATTAATTTGCACCATCACTAACACATTCAATTACGAACGGTAATGCGAAAGTGGAAGTGATGATGATGAACACATCTTTACAAGGTGAGATGAAAAAACTGCAACAAAGTAAAACGCCATAATTTTTTCATTTTTTTTTTAAATTTTATTGAATGAAAGCAAAAAATGTCGGAAATAACATCAAATTTGAGAATCGGTTTAGATTTGTTCGAATTGGCCACCTTTGGCACGAACTATGGCCTTCAAACGGCCAATGAAACCATCACACGCTGCCCGAAAGTGGCTCTGCGGTATTTTGTCCCATTCTCGGCGAAGCGCTTGCTTGAGATGATCGACACTTTGGTATTTTTTAGTGCCAACCTTGCTTTCCAAAATACCCCAGGCACAATAGTCCAACGGATTGGCATCCGGAGATTTTGGTGGCCATTGTGCGGTGGAAATGAAGCGAGGAACCTCATTTCTTAACCATTCTTGGGTGGCGCGTGCTGAGTGCGATGGTGCTGAGTCCTGTTGGAATGTCCAAGGTCTGCGGCCGAAATGTTTGCGTGCCCAGGGCTTCAGAACTCCCTCCAAAATATTTTCGCGATAGATTTGCGCATTTATTTTGACCCCACGGTCGATGAATACGAGCGGCGAGCGACCATCGGCTGTTATGGCGGCCCACACCATCACCATGGCCGGCTTTTGAGTTCTGGTGGCCAACCGAAGTTGCAAATTTTCAGCTGACCTCTCTGGCAAGTAAACACGATCATTTTGTTTGTTTACAAACTGCTGGATAACGAATGGTTTCTCATCGGAGAAAACCAAATTCGGCAGTTCACCACTTTCGGCCAAGCGAAGCAACTCTTTAGCTTTTTCGAGTCTAACTTTTTTTTGCGCATCAGTAAGATCTTGCACTTTTTGGAACTTCAATGGCTTTAGTCCAAGCTCATTTTTCAATATTTGCCGAATGGCATATTGCGATATGTTCAGCTCACGAGCCATTTTTCGGCCACTGCGACGCGGATTTCGTTCAATTCGCTTCTTCACTTTTCGAACCATTTCTGCCGATGTTGCTGTTTTTTTTCGTCCACTTCCTTGACGTCGGGCTACGCTACCAGTATCACGGTAACGAGCGATGGTACGAGACACAAAAGATTTATTCACTTTTAAATGCTGGAGGGCTCTAACGATAGCCACTTGTGGTTTTCCAGCCAAATGCAAAGCAATCACACTATCACACTTGAATTCCATCACAAATAACTTTTTTTCTGAAAAATTCCCACCAAAATGCTTTTGTGCGCTTGTAAATAATATAATGAGCTGTCACTAGAATAAATCTGACAGCTGTGGGACGAGCGGTTTAGAAATGACAGCAGTCTGAAGTTGGTTGTAGTTTTTTCATCTCACCTTGTATACTAGTATACAAATATGCCGTGCGAAACAGAGTTGAACAAATTGAACAAATGGAAGTGATGAACAAATGTTTCCACTTGATTTGCGCATTCTACTTTCCAGGCGTATCAAAACTGGCTAACCTTAAAGCAATCCTAAATGTTTCTTTATCACAGTGATGTGGTCGTCCTGAAAAGGACGGGGTTTTCATCTCCTCGTCGTTACGGATGGCCAGCTGCAGATGGCGAGGGATGATTTTCGTTTTCTTGTTGTCACGGGCAGCATTACCGGCCAATTCCAACACTTCGGCAGCTAAGTACTCCATCACTGCCGCCAGATAGACCGATGCACCGGCACCGACACGCTCTGCGTAGTTTCCCTTCCGGAGCAGACGATGGATTTTGCCAACTGGGAACTGCAGACCAGCATGGTTCGAGCGGGACTTTGCCTTGCCCTTAACTGTTCCTCCTGTGTGCGTGTTTCTGCGTAAAAATTCCACAAGATGCTGTTAACAGTTAGACAGCCTATTAGTATTAGTATTACTGACTGCCGCTCTACTAACTCTCTCTTTTATATCGTCTCACTGTTTCCCGTTCTGCGTATAGGAAAGCAATTCTAACAAAGGGGACGTCCGTCTACCGCTGCCACTAGCAGGTATAAAAGGAAATGTGATGTGAGAAATAGCGTCAAAATAAATATTATGATTAAACATTAGTATGTAAAACAAGAGTAACTAAAACACCTATTATTAATAACGAATCGTATGAACAACAAAGATGAAAGGCCAAAGGGTCAAAACACTTGTACTGTAAAATGTTGATGTAATACACAAAAATAAGATTAATAAACAGATATTTATGCAAAAAAAAAAAGAAATAGCGTCATTTAAGTGAAAGCAGCTACTCTGAACGTACGAGACACCGTCAGCACGATGGCACCGAAAAGACGGCAGATTTGTACCGTCACTAACACATTCAAGTACGAACGGCAATGCGAAAGCGAATGTTGAACACATCTTTATACTAGTATGGGGTCGTGTGAAAATATGCCATTCGAAACAGGGTTGCCATACAGGTTAATCTGTATTATAATTATTATTACTATTATTATTATTATTATTAGAATCACTCTTGCACACCGAAGATCGTAGATACATTTCAGACCAGGCCATTGCAATTGTCTCGTACTGAAATTTCGAGGAAGAATCAGATATCTTCGAACTTCATAGCTTCAATAAAAATAAACTACAAATTTGTCTTACCTAGCTTCCTATATTAGCAAATTAAAAAGGAATTGTTTCATGTTTGGAATATATAATTGTAGAATAGTAGCTGTTTAATGTAACTAATCTGTACTTTAATGTAGGTGTATCGCTTCAAATTCTATTGGTGAAAAAGAGGAAAGCTTGCACAATTCATACAATCAATCAACTAACTCATATTCGGAAAAGTGATGGGAGCGAGTCAGTTTTTTCGTATTCACGACATCCAGTTATGTCTGACATTACCCACCCGCCTTGTTTTCTTATGAATCGAATACTAACAAACAAAAACGTGTGAAAATTTGGTAAAAAAATCGATCATTGATGATTCAGTAACTTCCGTGGTATGTTTGATTGATATTAATGGAGAAATCGTAACATGAAATACCAAATTCGAAGAAGTGAGCTTGGGTACTGTTTTCATATCTGGGATATTCTATGTTTTTTGGGTTGAATTTTGATAATAATTAATAAATTATGATCAAAAGTTTTATGACTAGTTTATTTACTCATGTTTTATCATCTAAATCAAATCAGTATGTGAACTGAAAATTTCAAATTTCATCCGAGATTGTCAAGGGTATAGGACAATTTAAAATCACATGTTTGATGGCAACACGTGAATAATCATGAATAATAAGTATTACCTTACATAGAAAGAAAATTTGATGTTATTCTACGTGAAGTAGAAGTATTGTGCAGGTATGTAGTGTTAGTTTCAAAACAAAAAGTGGAAAAAACTTCGAAAATTGTGCAGTAAAACTAGTCTAACGGGACTCCAACTCCTCGTATTAAAAATCGCTCAACAATGGACCTCTGTCTGCCGGGTTTGTTGAACGAAAAAAAAAAATGGCATTCCAATTTGGTTCAACGGTCTGTTTAAAAATCGGCCAACGAAGGTCCCGTGTTGGCCTCCCGTTGAACGATTGATTGGACTTTCATTGGACCAATGAAGGACCACCGTTGAATGTTTTTTTTTCTAACAGGGAGTGGACAGAGCAAGTCACACTGTAAACTTAGATTAGGCATAATAGTGTGTGATGCGCCGACCGAGGGGTCGCGTAACAGTTGATTTCCTAATTCCAAAACGGAATTAAACTCAAAAGCAGGTTTCATTTGAGTCTCAGTTTGTGCGAATCATTCAAGCCATCTAGGATAAATAAAATTATTTCGGCTGCTCGGCCATCCATGGAAGTTGTCCATCAATGTCAACTTCCCTTTCTGAGCAGCCTACCAAGAATTGATCCACTGGTTTCCTGTTCCATGTCGTAAAAGGCCACAAAAATAGGAACTCCTAAGTCAAGGTGTATTTCCGTGCGGAGGACTGAGTGGCTGCAGGAGGTTAAACAATGCAGTCGTGGACGGAATATCTTGGGGTTTTCCTTACTGGATACACGCAATGCTTAGCAATCGACTTCTTTGTTCATCGCTTCGGCAAGCAGAGATTACAAAGCTAAGTGTCGGTGGGTGTCCTATCCCCACTTTTATGGAACCTAGTCGCTGATGGTTTGTTAAGGAAACTTAATAACCTTGGATTTCCGACTTATGGTTTTGCCGATGATTATCATATATTGATGACCGGTATAAGCATTACCACTCTCTTTGATTTAATGCAGCAAGCCCTGCGATCTGTTCAACAATGGTGTTGTCAGGTTGGATTATCTGTAAATCCGGGCAAAACATCAATGGTGCTTTCCACTCGTCGTAGAATAATCACAGGAGCTCGTCCGTTACAGTTCTTCGGTTCAGATGCCACTGTGGTTGATCAAGTTAAATACGTCGGAGTTATTCTTGATTCAAAACTGAATTGGTCTGCTCACATTAACTTCAGGATTAAAAGAGCTTGCCAATGTAGACGAGCTTTTGGAAAATCATGGGGGCTCAAACCCAGATATATTCATTGGATCTACACAACTATTGTAGCATATGGTTGTCTTGTATGGTGGCAGAAAGGAGAAGTCGCGACAGTTCAGTCAAAGCTAAATCATCTCCAAAGGATGGTCCTAATGGCGATGACAGGAGCATTCACGACAACTCCTACTGCTGCTTTAGAGGCGCTACTGTGCATTAAACCACTACATGTGTTCCTAAAACAAGAAGCATTATCTTGTGCATACCGTCTTAAGGTTCCAGGGCTTTGGAACAGTAACCCATTAGATTATGCTACCAGTCACACTCGCTTGTGGTCTCAAATGGTTACGTGGGATGAGTATTTACTCGCTCCTAGTGACCTAACTCTCACATGCAGTTTTCCTTTCAAAACATTCAATGTGAGCTATCCTCTTCGTGAGGAATGGTTGTCTAGTTGTCTGGAACGATAACTTGATGAACACATATACCGTTTTCGTTTTTGAACCTAGACGCGGGCTACTCTGACTCCGAGTAAAACGAACACGTGGTACGCGCCCTAAACAACAACTCATGAAAAAAAGAAAAAATAAACAAACTCGGCTGGATGCGTGGTGCGACCCGAGAAAATTTTCAGAGCGAAACTACGCGATTGGAGTCCGATCTAGAGCGACATCAGGTTGCTAAAACAAACATATCAAACGTTGTTTGGGCGACTCTGGGTCAGCTTTCGGGCTGCTCTGATCAATAAACGAAAACGGTAATAGTTTGTCATACGGACGGTTCTCTGTTGAATGGTCGTGCTGGTGCTGGTGTCTACTGTCGTGAAATGAGGCTGGAGCAGTCTCTTTCACTTGGTAGATACTGTATTGTGTTCCAAGCAGAAATCTACGCGATTATGTGTGGAATACAACCGGCACTTCAGCAGAGGATCTGCAGTAAACGAATTTATTTTTGTTCCGACAGTCAGGCAGCTTTAAAAGCACTCAGTTCGAATGATTCACGGTCGAATCTGGTGATCGTATGTCGAATTCAAATTGAAGACCTTAGCATCTCAAATGCTGTTTACTTCTTATGGGTACCCAGCCATTCTGGTATTACTGGAAATTAATGGGCTGATGATTTGGCTAGAGCTGGTGCAAAGAATGATTTCGTTAGTCCGGAACCAGATTTACCACTTTCAACTAGTTGGATGAAGCATACGATTCGTTCTTGGGCTGCATCCAAACATGCCAGCAAAAGGATATTCTCTCGTTTCTCACCCAATGTGACAAGGAGCTTTAGTCAGAAGGGTTCATCGTTCTTCCTGGAGTGAATTTATCCTTTCTGTATTCACCTTAAATAGGGTTTAGCAGATTGTTTGGCATGCTTTATGGGGTACCGAATTTACTTCTGCTCGTACATATTGCGAATCGTTCTGCATTCTTCCGGGAGTGCAGGATGGTGTCGCTTTTGTAAAATCTCTAAATCCTCTCGGGGGTTGGAGGTTTTATAAACTGTGCATCGTTCATCAGAAAGAACGCACATAGTAACAAACCTAAATAGGTTTTACAGCAGACTGTTCTGCACCTCGTACAGGCTCAATATTTACTTCTGCTTCCAGTAAGTGTGATTGGAAGTGTCGTTGGACCACTTTTTCGGATGCTCCTGAAACCAAAAGCCGAAGTTCAGAATAATAAAGATATATTCTATTGATCACCAACAAGGTCTTCAAATTGAATTTATTTACTGATCAGTTCTAAAGGAATTCGTTTTTTTTTCATTCATATTTGACTCGAAAAGTTTTAGGCTTTTGATATTTTTAACTCTTTTTATGCTGTTATACTGGATCCTGATGTTGGATCGGAATCAACTTCAATAACAGTTTTTGGGACCATTTTTTGCAGCAGAAACACACTTTGTAACTCTTATGCACGTCTATATCATGCGATTGTGACGAATTAATGCGTATGACAAAACAAACTCCGGTTTTCGATTGAAAAGTAAGTTTTCACAGAGATTCATAACAGATCGGCTGAAAAGTTCGTATCGTTTCTATGAGAGGGCGCCACTAGAATTAAATCCATACCATTTTCAGTTAGTACCAACCTTCAAAAGATACGTGTATAAATTTGACAGCTGTCTGATTATTAGTTTGTGAGATATTGCATTTTGAGTGAAGCTACTTTTGTTATTGTGAAAAAAATGGAAAAAAGGAATTTCGTGTGTTGATGAAACACTACTTTTTGATGAAAAAAAGTGCCGCCGATACCAAAAAATGGCTTGATGAGTGTTATCCAGACTCTGCACCGGGTGAAGCAACAATTCGTAAGTGGTTTGCAAAATTTCGTACTGGTCATATGAGCACCGAAGACGATGAACGCAGTGGACGTCCAAAAGAGGCTGTTATCGATGAAAACGTAAAAAAAATCCACAAAATGATTTTCAATGACCGTAAAGTGAAGTTGATCGAGATAGCTGACACCCTAAAGATATCAAAGGAACGTGTTGGACATATTATTCACGAATATTTGGATATGAGAAAGCTTTGTGCAAAATGGGTGCCGCTTGAGCTCACAATCGATCAAAAACAACAACGAATTGATGATTCTGAGCAGTGTTTGGAGCTGTTATATCGAAATAAAACCGATTTTTTTCGTCGATATATAACAATGGACGAAACATGGCTCCATCACTTCACTCCGGAGTCCAATCGACAGTCAGCTGAGTGGACTGCACGCGATGAACCGAACCCAAAGCGTGGAAAGACTCAACAATCGGCCGGTAAGGTTATGGCGTCTGTATTTTGGGATTCGCATGGTATAATTTTCATCGACTACCTTGAAAAGGGAAAAACCATCAACAGTGACTATTATATAGCGTTATTAGAGCGTTTGAAGGACGAAATTTAAAAAAAACGGCCTCATTTGAAGAAGAAAAAAGTTTTGTTTCATCAAGACAATGCACCGTGTCACAAGTCGATGAAAACCATGCTGAAATTGAACGAATTGGGCTTCGAATTGCTCCCTCATCCACCGTATTCTCCAGATTTGGCCCCCAGTGACTTTTTCCTGTTCTCAGACCTCAAGAGAATGCTCGCTAAAAAATTTAGAAGCAATGAAGAGGTAATCGCTGAAACTGAGGCCTATTTTGAGGCAAAGGACAAATCGTACTACAAAAATGTTATAGAAAAGTTGGAAAATCGCTATGGTCGCTGTATCGCCTCTGATGGCAATTATGTTGAATAATAAAAACGAATTTTGGCAAAAAAAATGTGTGTTTCTATTAAACGATACGAACTTTTCAGCCGAACTGTTAGCTTTCTTTGATTGAGAAACGCAAAAAGACAACAAATACAATTCCAACTAAAAACTTCAGTACTATCTAGGGAAAATGTAGCAGGGAATCAATTTGTTCTGGTTTTATATTCCCTCCTGGTTGATGGATAGCTGCTATACAAAAACCAAACCACAGTCCGTTTCGTAATTACAGGCTTTTTACGTGCATAGCATAGCAGATACCATTCCAGTCAGTGTCGTCATAATCAGAACCCGCCTCCGTACGGAAACGATTCGAACAAAAGATTTCATGAACCTCCGACCGGTTTCTGGCACTGACAAGTTCACCGAGTAAAAGAATAAATATCTGCAATTTTCTATAAATGACACAATCTTTATGGGACTTAACACCATCTCCGGACCCCTGCCGCCCTGGTTCAAAATAACGTTCCGAAGGTTCGGATTGCTTCCCTCCGTCGTCGTCGTCGTCGTCGTCATCGTCGGAGGGGGATGGCCGCGTGTTATTGCTAATACTAATAAGATTTGTTGGACGACCCGTTTCCAACAAGTACAAACTTGGAAGGGTGCCCGAAGAAGATCCGAAATCTCCTCCGCAGTCTAATCGATTCAGAATCAATGTTTACATGGTGCTTCTGGCGAGATGATAATCCGATCTTTTCTTTTTTTTTTGCTACGACCAATTGTTGACCACCCTAAAACTCGGCTCGGGTTCGCCATCCGAAGGCGTGAGAGGTTCGTGAGGTGGTTGTCTCGGTCTCGGAATCGGAGTGCAAAAGGAGATATATTTCTTTTGTCTAGGGTGAAATTTAATGAATGTTTATGGTTTAGGGGAAGGGCCGTTGGAGCTCGAACACTCTTCGGGTAAGGTTAGAGCCTAATGATTTCCATTCACGATTTCATTTATCTCGTTGCTGATAAAATACGGTCCGATTTGGCTCGGGTTTTGCTACGAGACCGGCTACCGGAAATTGATGAAGTGTGTAGTTGCATTCAAATTGTTTGATTATTGAGATAAAAGATGACATTACCACGGTCGTTTTAGTAGTGATTTTCTGTCAACGTGATAACCTAAACAGTTAGGATAGACCCTACCTCTCTATAGGAACGAATCCATCGTATTTTCCCATATTACTACACGACGGAGACAACTGAAATATTGTGCCACTTTAATAAAGGTTAATCTGCCAGTATATTTTTATATATCAAACGAGATCATTTCGACTTTCTGTGTTATTCGAGAAGGCATATATCCTGAACAGTCAACAAAACTACTCCACTACAGTGCTTCTCAATGCGCTCCACGGATGCGAGAAATTGATTTACATACCTTTCCAGTTGTTATCCCGCACTTTTCGATCCATATATCCATATATCCATATATCTCACACCTGAGAGTGAATGAGTATTTCAGCAACGAACACCTCTCCAGCACGAGTCGTGATTCAAAATAGCTTTTGTCAAGAAAGCCAACGGATCGAACGGCAGTAAACCTTTTCACCAAAAAGGAAATGGAGCGAAATTGAGGCGCTTCACACACGGCCTCATTCACTGCCGAAGAAGCTGAGATGACAGGCACGTAAGGTAAGCGTTCCGATTGGTAACTTCTAACAATTTGACAGGATTTGATAAGTTTTTTACCGACTTTTTGCGCGGCCAGGTGCTCGGTAATCTTCTCGCATAATCACTGAGAATCCCGGTGATTTCTTAACTGGCAGTTCTTATCGAAATTATCAGCATACTTTCTACTGTTGGCTCGGTCAATGCGCCCAAAGAAATGAGATTTGTTGGTAGTACTCCTCAATTTCTCTACCTGTAAATTGGAGATGCTCGGTTTTAGGGTGTTCCCTAAAACCGTTCCCTAAACTCCCGCCAGAACTTCAAGACTCATTGTATGTGTCGAATGCATGCAGCCTAAAGCAATTCGCAAACAACGATACTGAATTCGCTCCAGTTTGATAATATGAGAGTTTGCAGCGAAACGAAAGCAAACGCATCCATATTCCATCACTGAAAGTATCGTTGTCTTGTCAATTTGTTCAGATCTTCCGGATGAGCACCCCACCAAGATCCAAGTTATTGTTCGAAGGAAATTTGTTATCAGATACCTAATGTGTCCTCCCCACGTGCATTTGGAATCAAACCACACCCCGAGGTATTTGAAAGTCAATGCTTCCTAAATGTTCAGAACACTATATTGTGTAGTCCTACCTCAACATTTCAAACAATCCAATGGAATGTTTAATGCTATGCACACTAGGGAGTCAATATTTTGGGGTCATCTCTAATTTCTTAAAGCTGTGGTGTTCAAAAGTTAAAGCACCTAAAATTATCCCTATTGAGCTAAATCGGATATGGGTAAGGGGTGCCCCACCGGGCGGTTAAAGTTTGAAAATTCTCAATCTCGAAAAATCACCATTATATTTTTTGTTGATGCCAAATGTTTAAGAACTGTCGTAAACGTCGAGATCGAGTGCCATTTTGAGAAATTCATACTTGGAAAAATCTACTCTGGAAATCTTGAGATCTCCAAGATCGTGAATTTGCTTTTGATGTCAAATATATTGAAATTGGTCTTAAAGTCGAAATTTCGATTTTGGAGTTCCAGAGACGATTTTGTTTTCAAAAATTAAATTTGATATAACACTAGATCTTAAAGTTTCAGGCAATTCTAAAGACAGTTGGCATAAAAAAAAGAATTTTCGATTTCGAAAATCTTAAATTTTTTTCTAGTTTCAGTCGATTTCAAAAATCTTTTTTTTATATGGCACTAGATCTCGACTTCCGGAAATCTAAAATTTCAATGTAGAATTTTTTTTAATTATTTTTGAGATGACACTAGATCTAAAATATATATTTTTTTAAAAGTCGACCTTAAAACTTTGAAAAAACTTGAGATTTCTGAAATAGAAAAAAATATTTTTTTATGCCCAATGTAAGACATTTGGCATAAAAGATATTCTTTTCGATTTCGGAAATCTCAATTTTTTTCAAATTTTAAGGTCGACTTCTTTCAAAAAATATATTTTAGATCTCGATTTAAGAACAAAATTAATTTTCTTTAAATTTTTGATTCCGAATTTTTTAATTCTAAGCAAGGATGGCTTTTATCGTATCAAAGAACGTTCACTGGCAACTCTTCAACGATTGAATCAGTGCCATCAAAGAGAAACGGAAATCATCGCAACAACAAAAACCCGGCATGGCTCATTTAACATAGAATCGACAGCAGTGCGAGAGCGAATTTCTCTCGATGACATTTCTAAGAATCAAAGGTTAGCGCGCTGCTGTGGGGATCCTCTCCGAAGCAACAAACGGTCTCTTATTCTTGTTTCGCGATCCGATTCTATACAGGCAGTTGATAATTGCGATAGAATCATTTTACTATTGCCGCTTATTCTAACTAACAGATCGGCTGAAAAGTTCGTATCGTTTCTATGAGAGGGCGCCACTAGAATTAAATCCATACCATTTTCAGTTAGTACCAACCTTCAAAAGATACGTGTATAAATTTGACAGCTGATTATTAGTTTGTGAGATATTGCATTTTGAGTGAAGCTAATTTTGTTATTGTGAAAAAAAAATTGAAAAAAGGTATTTCGTGTGTTGATGAAACACTAGTTTTTGATAAAAAAAAAGTGCCGCCGATACCAAAAAATGGCTTGATGAGTGTTATCCAGACTCTGCACCGGGCGAAGCAACAATTCGTAAGTGGTTTGCAAAATTTCGTACTGGTCATATGAGCACCGAAGACGATGAACGCAGTCCAAAAGAGGCTGTTACCGATGAAAACGTGAAAAAAATCCACAAAATGATTTTCAATGACCGTAAAGTGCAGTTGATCGAGATAGCTGACACCCTAAAGATATCAAAGGAACGTGTTGGACATATTATTCACGAATATTTGGATACGAGAAAGCTTTGTGCAAAATGGGTGCCGCTTGAGCTCACAATCGATCAAAAACAACAACGAATTGATGATTCTGAGCAGTGTTTGGAGCTGTTATATCGAAATAAAACCGATTTTTTTCGTCGATATATAACAATGGACGAAACATGGCTCCATCACTTCACTCCGGAGTCCAATAGACAGTCAGCTGAGTGGACTGCACGCGAAGAACCGAACCCAAAGCGTGGAAAGATTCAACAATCGGCCGGTAAGGTTATGGCGTCTGTATTTTGGGATTCGCATGGTATAATTTTCATTGACTACCTTGAAAAGGGTAAAACCATCAACAGTGACTATTATATAGCGTTATTAGAGCGTTTGAAGGACGAAATTTGAAGAAGAACAAAGTATTGTTTCATCAAGACAATGCACCGTGTCACAAGTCGATGAAAACCATGCTGAAATTGAACGAATTGGGCTTCGAATTGCTCCCTCATCCACCGTATTCTCCAGATATGCCCCCCCAGTTACTTATTCCTGTTCTCAGACCTCTAGAGAATGCTCGCTGGTAAAAAATTTAGAAGCAATGAAGAGGTAATCGCTGAAACTGAGGCCTATTTTGAGGCAAAGGACAAATCGTACTACAAAAATGGTATCGAAAAGTTGGAAGATCGCTATAATCGCTGTATTGCCTCTGATGGCAATTATGTTGAATAATAAGAACGAATTTAGGCAAAAAAATGTGTGTTTCTATTAAACGATACGAACTTTTCAGCCGAACTGTTATGTGTATATAACCTTTGTATAAGTTGTGTCTATGAACAAGGATTTTGAAATATTGCAACCTAATATGAGAATCATTAGGTCGAATCATCAGGTCGAATCATCGATTCGATTTTCTGCGATAATTGTCAACTTGCGATTCTCTTTTGATGCGATTTTTTTGATAAGCACCGAACATTATCAGACTGTAAATTTTTTTAAGGGCCGGGATGAGATGGAAATAGGAGCTCAGATGAAATAGGGAGCCGTTGCCATATGTGCCATATGAAAATGTCTGTGAATGCTCCACATAAAGGGGTTTGAAATATTGCAACCTAGTATGAGAATCATCAAGTCGAATCATCGATTCGATTTTCTGCGATAATTGTCAACTTGCGATTCTCTCTTGGTAAATTCCACACAGCAACGATCATTATCAGACTGTAATTTTTTAGGGGCCGTGAAATACTCAGAGTATGAAGTGGAGCGAAGGAATGTAGCAAAATTCTCTCACGGTTCATGCATTGAGAGACTCGAGTTCTTGTAGCATCTTCTACCGGATTGAAAATGTTGTATACAATATAGATAGCAATATAGCAGCTTCTGTCAAATTTTCGGCAATCACCAACACTGATTCTAAGCCATTCAGCCTAAAACAAATGTTGGTTTCAAAATTTCCAGAGTAATATAATTTTTTTTTCAAATTTTAGATATCAAAGTTTCAGGCATTTTTAAGACATTTGGCATCAACAAATTGTTTCGATTTCGGAAAATCATGCACCCCCTCCTATGGTCTTTCATGACAGCTATAATCAATTCATCTTTTTACAAGTAATAAAATATTTTTTAGATCGTTTTAAAACTGTCATGAAACGTTTTTTCGTGTTCTAATAACTTAGCAAGAACAACAAAAATAAAATAACTAGATAGGGAACTTAGCAATTAAACATTGATAATTCAATTATTTCACAAAACGACTTCCGCGTCAATGTGTTTTTTAAAGTACATTTATGGCACATGTATTGTGGGCTATAGGATTTACTACTTGTATGGTTACAAAATGTTACTTGAGATAAGCTTACAGAAAGATGAAATAATGTGTGTTTGTTAAAACATTGGCGGGAGCGACTATTTTTGAGTTCGCCTCGGGCGCCAGAAATGCTCACTACGACTCTGATCAAATGCAAGAAAACTCTTGAAATGGGAAAACTTTTTTGAAACAGGAACTGCAATTTCGATGCATCCTTCCAATTTATGAATTTGAGCAATCGTAGCTCTAATCTTGGTTGATGTTCAATTAGTGTTTAGCAAAAAAATGTAATGTATTTGAACTGTACGGTACGAAGAACTGTGAATCGGTCGAACGATCTAACTTAGACAAAATTTAGCCAAAAGTCAAATGTAGCTGCATCCACCCTAGCTGAAAGATTTATCGAATTTTCTGCTTACCTTCGCTCGACGCATTGCCTGCCGGTTTGCCGTAGGGAGGAGGTGCTATTTTTTTTTCTATCTATCTCTCTCTCTATGGTTTGCAACTCTCCCACGGTGAAGTGGGCGGCCGTGGAAATTCACTTCCCAAAATCTAGTGTTTGTCTCACGGAGCGCAATTGGGAATCCGAAACCCGTACGTGTGGGTTGATGGATCTTTGCAAAACTCTGCGATAGATAGATGGCGCACTCCGGTGGCGGTGGCTGTGAGCGGCAGAAGGAACGCCGAAAATGTTCGGCAAAAGAATGAATGATGAAAAATATTTCTCAGAGGAGTCGAGACTTATTCACCCGAGCTGTGCAGCGGCAAGCTGGAGTTTGTTCTGGGGTATGGTTGGACCTAGCACGGAGAAAACTGGGAATGTATCTTTGTCAAATATATTCTTCAAAGCAACGTGTCTTTCGTTCGATACCTTCGCTACCCCTCGGGATACGGGAGCGTGAAACGAGTAGCGGATGATGCTGCCGATTCAGTAGTAGTCGTGATGTAATTTTCGGGAATGTAATTGAACGAAGAAATATCGACATAATGGCTGTGAACCAGGTGCAATAAGGATCTTGCAAGATAAGGATAAGCTTCCGGACTACCGTCGATATGAGAAAATAGCGCTCGGTGGAATTTCCTATATTTGTTGGATTTTGGAATGAACGAAGGATTATCTCACTGATTCCCGGCTCTGGAAACGCTCGAAACATTGGTGCGTGGTGATGAGTATGAGCTATGGAACGTACGTAAGTCAATATGAAGACAGGAACGAAGTGCGGTTATTCCCGTTTCCCGGTCTGTCGCAAGATTACTGTTTGCACACTGGCAGTTAATTTGTTTGTTGAAAGCACAACCAGCAGATTGTGCTTCAGATGCCGTTCAGCACAATGAAGAAGACGCCTGAAACGTTCGGTCGGTTGCAACATCCCGACACCGTAAGACTGATGCAAAATGGTAAACGATTGCCGGGAGTGACTGCAGCTCCGATGCTTACCAAAGAACCTAAATGAGTTGGTCGGTTTTGTAATAGATCCATCATTTGGTTTTTATGCATACCTTCTTCATCATTAGAGTATCATATTTACAAAAAGCTCCAGTCCACACTGCATATCTCATACAAATCAACGCAAAAACCTTTTCTGTGTAAAAATCTGTATAATTTTTATTCCCGTAAATGACTGTGTATCTTTTTTGGTTGTTACATTCCTACTTTAAATGGCGATAATTCACTGCATAGATGCGTTAGGAATGGAAAATCTTCTTCTACATCTTCTAAATTTATAGGTTATATTAGTTAGCCAGAATAGCGATGCTCATGTGCTTCATGTAAGGCCATTTCACAACGATTTCGGCCTTTAAACGCTTCATTAATACACACTAATACTGTTTGTTTTTTTTTCTGATTTGAGGTTATCCTCCAAAAGTATACTAGGCCGATCCCAGAAAACCGACATTCCGTCTCATTGAGACGCCCTTCAGGGCACTCGTACTGACTTCAGTCTATTGTCGGGTAATCATTCTGTTCTCTGGCGTATAATTATGGATTTAGCCAAACATGTACTCGAAGTGCGCTTGCGTTCATCTTTCTAGCCCTAAATAAGTATGTGCGGAACCCAGCGGCGCAGGTATTTTTTTTTCATATTCCACCAGATCTGGACGTTTCATGCATTTCTAAGATATTTGGCATAAACATTTTTTTCCTTAGTTTGGAGGTTTTTAAGATTTCGAAGGTTAGGCGGTTTTTTTACGCGGATTTTCTTACGCGGTACGTTTCCTCCGCGTAAAAAGAGACCTCAGTGTACTCTCATATCAAGAAAAGAACTAATGATTACTTTATTGTCGTGAATACGACTTACTTTACTATGGGGAGCCTTTTCAAGATTTAACTTCTGAGAGAGTGATAAGTTTTTGATCGTGAATATCTCTTGTTGTATCTAACGAATCAACATAATTTTTGCTACACGCCATCGGAAATATGATCACAATTTTATGATAAAATTATCAGTTGTGTGACATAATCTCAAATAATTCAAAATTTAACTTTTCTGAAATGTTATCAACAAGTATAAAAAGAAAAAATCATGACACCTGTTTGCCTTACTCGCGCCTGTTAATCGCGATGACAGTTTTTTAAATAGAATTTTCAGTACCAAAGATTCAGTTCCTGAAAATAATTACAGTTCGAATTTCCTAATTCTATTCCAAATACATAATTCAGTTCCAGATTTCAGTTTCAAAAGAAGGAGATATTCTGCTATTCCTGTGTCGTGCATTTGAGGGAAATGGTTTCAAAGAGACATGATTAATCAGTTGTTTTCTGAGCTCCACCATTTTTCTACGATCTCTATTTTTTCCTTTAGTATTAGAAAATCTGAATTTCACTTAGGACTTAGGAATCCAAAGGCATAATTCTGGAACTGAACCCTAGTTCCAGAACTTGATTCTGACCCTGGATTTTGGAACCGAATTCTGGAACTGAGATCTGGATTGTGATTCTAGACCTGGACACAAGAGCAAAATTTCGGAATTAAATTCTGGGCTTGAATCTGTATTTTGAAACTGGATTCAAGAGCTGAAATTGAGGTTCATACCAGAAATCGGTTCAACAATTTTTGTCAGAAATTTAGATTTTTACGTCAGTTTCAGAAATCAGGTTCAGAATTCTGAAACTGAGTTCTGAGTTTGAAGTTCTGGAACTTCAGACCAAAATATAAAAACTCAGATGCCGAAAAAGAAAAAGATGCCGAATTAAATTGATGATTTAAAGCCGGACTGGTTTTAAAACGAAATTTCGAAAATTGTTTCCACAAAACTAGAAATCGATAACCCGCGGGGCACGGTCTATTGAAGAATCCAACCAACTCTTTTGCGATCGCTGCGCTGCCCGAGTGGCGAGCTTTGAACTAAGCGATGGTGATAATTTTCAGATTTTGCTTGTAGATTCTAACAAAATGTAGGGTTTTTTTTATTTTTTTCCTATGAATCGAATACTAACATACAAAAACGTGTGAAAATTTGGTAAAAAAATCGATCATTAATGATTCAGTAACTTTCCGTGGTATGTTCGATTGATATTTATGGAGAAATCGTAACATGAAATACCAAATTCGAAGAAGTGAGGTTGGGTACTATTTTCATATCTGAGATATTCTTTGTTTTTTGGGTTGGATTTTTACATTAATTGATAAATTATAATCAAAAGTTTTATGAATAGTCTAATTACTCATGTTTTGTCATCTAAATCAAATCTGTATGTGAACTGAAAATTTCAAACTTCATCCGAGATTGTCATGAGTATAGGACAATTTAAAATCATATGTTTGATGACAGCACGTGAATAATCGTTTTTCTTACCCATATTTGTAAGGTTTTGCCATCTGCATTCTTTCAAACTCAAGTAAATCGAAAAATTCGTCAAAAATTTTTCTACACGCTTAAAAATAGTTACTCAAAAATGAGTAAGATCTCACTCATCTACAGAAAAAGTGGAACAACTCTAATTTAGAGTAACTCCGAAGTTACAAAGTTCAAACACCGTTTGTGTTGAGCGACTCACCCTCGAAATACGCGATCTCACTAAAAAAAATATACAACCTGTTGCTACAAATGGTTATTACAACTTTTAGACTGATCTTGCGAATAGTAACAAAATAACGAGTTATTGCGTTAAACTCAAAATTAGAGTAGGAGTTACTCAATATCATTGATGATAACTACTCAATTTTTGACGCTCATGTATCATTTGAAAATGAGTAACTAGTACTCAAACTCTGAGTAACTTTTTCTAAGCGTGTAAATACATGGGATATGTCAAAACAATCACCATAACGCTATTTCATGGTGACCACGCTGATTGGATTGTTCAATACGAATTAGAGCGGATACGTCATTCCTGTTATTTAATGAATTAATTACCGAAGAAACTTTCCGTCCAATCAGTTGAGAAGCTACATTTATCGCAGAAGCTTTTCCTGTCTTAGACGAAAATTTATAAATCAGTATTCCACAGTAGGGTACCTCTTAGTACTAGGTTCAGAAGAATGTGAGTACTACTGATAAATGTCAAATAAATAATATCTCATGAGATTTAGACTTTTACACTCATCAAAGCTTCTTCCAACAATTGATTGTAATGCTGTACAGTGTACAAGAAAATGAATTTGATCCCGTACCTGCACTAAACCAAAACGGAATGTGCGAGTGGATGCATGGAAGCATATCGTGGTTATTCCTCGCACGTAGTAATCCAGTGTCAGAGCGGCTATCCATCCGGTAAAATAGAAAAATTGCTTTCGGTCGTTGTTTTTCTCTTGGGCTGAACCAACCAAATGATATTTGGAAGTGTGTGTGTGTTAGCGTAGGCGTAGGCAGTTTATTTAATAAATCAAATTAATTTCACCTTTTCATCATCTCGGTTTCCTTTAGATGACAGCTGATATTTGACGTTTCATGAGATTCTTCCAGCATCAACGGTAACGATTTCGAAACATTCGAGATAACACATGGATCAATAAGTCCCGAGACTAAAGCAGAGATGGCGCTCGTAGTAAACCACGTCTTTTAGAGTACTAACCTTTGCTTGAAACGGGTCAAAATTTTAAGTCGATCCGACCAGAAACAGCTGAGTTATCGAGGTTGGAGTAAAGTCGTTTTGTAGTTTGTTTAAAAAATGGAAAAATATGAGTTTCGTGTTTTGATAAAACATTGTTTTTGGGTAAAAACACCGTGCAAGCGAAACAATGGATTGAAAAATGTTATCCGGACTCTTGTCCATCAAAAGCAACGATTTGTCGGTGGTTCGCCGAGTTTAAACGTAGTCGTACCGACACAAATGACGCGGAACGCTCGGGTAGACCTGTGGAAGCCGTTACACCGGAAAATGTGAACGAATTGGGCTTTGATCTGCTTCCCCACACCCATACTCGCCAGATTTAGCCCCCAGTGACTACTGGCTCTTTGCTGATCCTAAAAATATGCTCCAGGGAAAAAGATTTGGCTCAAATGAGGAGGTCATCGCTGAAACTGAAGTTTATTTTGAAGCGAAAGATAAATTTTTTTATAAACATGGTATTGAAAAATTGGAAAAACGTTGGAACCATTGTATCACCCTAAAAGGTGATTATGTTGATGATGTAAACTTATCAGACTGTAAACTTTCATTATAGTGATTATTTTCACTTCCGGTTTGCATATTTCAACAGATTGGTAATTCTAATATGTTAGTTCTTTAGATAACATTTGGAGCCCTCAGAAGAGTTGATTTTGTATAATGTTCCCTATCGTTGTTGTTCATTTTTCGTTGTATTTTGCTCCAATTCAAACGACCATCAACATGATGTCGCAATTGCTCTTGTTTGAAGCGAAACTGGCTCTGCAAATGTCCCGCAGCCGAACTGCTTCTGGTGTGGATTGATTCAACACTGAACCGAATCCCTAATACTGGAACTGAGCTCTGGACCTGAAGCAACCGGAATGACGCGTTTTACTTCCTGCTCTGTCATTCGTTTTTTTTGTCTCTTTTATATTTCCTGGTTGTGCCATGTGCTACACAAATCAAGTATCATAAAAAGTTAGACAAACAACTTTAGTACGAGAGACGAACCAGCCACCAGCTGAAAAGCAAAGTCTTGGCATTACATTCCTTTTGTGGGATTTGGCCTTTCTGTTTCAACAGACTTTGCAGCCGATTCTCGGTGTACAGAATCATTGCATGGCTAGTATAATGGATCCTACTGACACTAAGAATCCTTCCAGATCGGGGCTCGAACATACCCACCGGCTGAAAGTCTCTTTAATAAAGAAAACTAACTAACTAACTTTAGTACAGCACTGCGACTGGATTTGAAAGTTTGACCACTAATGCCTGAATTTATCGAATTCACATACAAGTAGAAACTCCTGCATCTTTTCGTAGTACGATGAAATAGCTTTCGAATATTTTTATTTAACTAGAGAGATATAAGGAAAAAAATCACGATGGAATGGAATGATTCGAAATCCGGCAGCACAAGTAATGAAGTTGCAGTGGCCCGGCTACAAAATACACGTTCCTGTTTCTCACGAAGCCAACATAATCGGAGCTATAAACCAGTGACGACATAAACTATTCCGGTTCTTGACGGATTTTCCAGTCTGAATACAAGAACAGAGCGCTGTATCATTGGTGCAAGATCGTATCCGTAATCCGACTGCTTCGTTCTAACTTGAAAGTAATACTAAGTTATTGTGGTGAAAATACTAATTCATATCATCCACACCATTTTATTTTCACTCATTGAATGAACAACACAAACTACAACATGACGGATGTGGTATTCTAATTGAATCCATTGTACAAGAAGCTCATTTGTTCGCAGTAAAATATAAACAGTGTTATTGTACAGTTGTTTGTGGGCGGCTTCTTCCTAACTCTTAACAGCCCACGGAACAAAATAAACAATCCTCTTTCAAGCCACCGAAAATTGACAGTCAATTCAAAATATGCTGTTAAGCTGTCGCTATGGTTCTGATACTGTACTAAAAATAACATTCATTATGTTAGTACGCCTTAAGGGTTTAGTCAATCTCCAAACCGGTCCCGAGAGAACTGGACGACAAAGGCAGTCGTTATAATCAGCAAGTGAAATTCCATCCCGATCGGAGCGAGTCACGAAACGGTGAATTCAGTTACAAAATGATGCAAGCCGGGACAAGTTACGGCAAGGTGTTCGCCGTGGTGGCATTAGTGTCCGGAGTGGTACTGTTTATGACTTTGCCAGTGCCGGCGCAAGCCTTCACCAATCCCCGGTGGTACGAGTTTGGCGATCCGTGCGATGTCGTGATGAAAAACGGAAAGATGAGACCCGGCAACTGTCAGCTGGCACACGAATGTAAATCAATCGGGAGCGTCAATGCGTTTCTGATCAACCTGACGGCGAGCACCTGTTTCTACACCGTCACGGATCCGGTGCTGTGCTGTCCAAAGTGAAGTGCAAAATCGTCTGTTGTGTTGTGAATTAAGAGAATTGGTGATAGAATCAAGGGTTAGAGTGCAAAAAAAAAATGCTACGACCGAACTCACAGGAAAAATGACACGCAAATCAACGGTGTCTGAGTGCACAAGTGAAAACAATCGATTCTAATATTCATATAGGCTAGCCTCCGTCGTACATGATTACTAGCTCAAAAAAACATCATAATTTTTGAAAAATAGTCAAAAAAAAAATTAAATAAAAAAACAAAAACTGTTTCACAAAAATAATGGAGTATCTACAATCTATAATCAATTGAAAGTTGTATAAAGCAAGTGAGATTTTATGAGATGAAATTTTTTTGAAATACTACTTAAAAAAATAGCAAAAAATAATTTTATTTCATGCATGTTTGGAAATAATAAAGACTGTTTTGAAGATAAACATGGAATCTGCTTCATTCGAAAATTTACTTCCTTAATAACACCCTCTTTCTAACTTTCACAATTTTTAAGAACTCTGACCGGATCCTACGGGAATTGTCAGAACGGGCAATCAGTGAATTTTGGTATTTCGACGTAAATATTTCAAAAGATCCTAAAAACAACTGACAGCTTTTCTTTGTTTACTTTCACTATATCTTCGTTGTGATACAAATGTTCGTTACATATCTGTGAGAAATAAAATTAAGAGTGAGTGAGAGTGAGAAAGTCAAATTTAGGGTCATAATTAGGTTAAAGCCGGGGTTAAATAAAAAATATAATATAATATATAAAAACCCTAATAGTAACCTTCAATTGGGTCTCAGATTTTTTGAATCCGGTGATGCATCTCCGAGAAAATTTAACAGATAAAAGAAACTGCGATTGGTCAGTTGCGTCATTTATACTATCATATCTCCAGAACACGACATATTCGATATATACTTTCCAAACTTGAATATCACAGAAGCTGTCAAACAAACGGTCAAAGTTTGTCGGAATCAGTTTAGCAATTTTATAACCTTGACTATTGTATTATTGACAGTTTGGACAATTTTATCAATTTTGACAATTTCGAATTCGTGGACTATTATAATAGAAAAATATTGACTATTTGGACGGTTCCGTTCCGTCCGGTTCACTTTTGAAAATATAGATAATATTGATAATTTGAACAATTTTGCCACTTTTCACAATAGTGTTAATGTTGTCCATTTTGCCAATTTTCATAATTACCTGGGGACAGGCAAAGCGTGATAGGTGACACCATCGCCGTTCTCGACACCTAACGCGTGACGAAGTTTTTTTGACCCGAGAGGGTTGAAACTGGAACCTCTGTAATCAAATTTAGCTTTACACTCTATTTTGATAATTTTTAGAATTTTGGCTATTTTGTTGATTTTGTTACTTATTTTATACTGTTATTTAATTAATTTAGTAAATTTGTCAATGTTTGGAAATTTCGGAAACTTTATTAATTTTGTCAATATCAAAAATTTTATAATGTAAAATTTGTGAACTATGTAAATTTTTAAGACTTTTTATATTTCTAAACGTTGCTAACTTTGTTAATTACGTGAAACTTGCTAGAATTTTTTTTAATTTTGCTACTATTGTTGATTTTGTTAATTTAGTTAATTTGTTAATTTTGTTAATTTTGTTAATTCTGTTAATTTTGTTGTTTTTGTTAATTTGTTAATTTTTTAATTTGTTAATTTGTTAATTTGTTAATTTGTTAATTTGTTAATTTGTTAATTTATTAATTTGTTAATTTGTTAATTTGTCAATTTGTTAATTTGTTAATTTGTTAATTTGTTAATTTGTTAATTTGTTAATTTGTTAATTTGTTAATTTGTTAATTTGTTAATTTGTTAATTTGTTAATTTGTTAATTTGTTAATTTGTTAATTTGTTAATTTGTTAATTTGTTAATTTGTTAATTTGTTAATTTGTTAATTTGTTAATTTGTTAATTTGTTAATTTGTTAATTTGTTAATTTGTTAATTTGTTAATTTGTTAATTTGTTAATTTGTTAATTTGTTAATTTGTTAATTTGTTAATTTGTTAATTTGTTAATTTGTTAATTTGTTAATTTGTTAATTTGTTAATTTGTTAATTTGTTAATTTGTTAATTTGTTAATTTGTTAATTTGTTAATTTGTTAATTTGTTAATTTGTTAATTTGTTAATTTGTTAATTTGTTAATTTGTTAATTTGTTAATTTGTTAATTTGTTAATTTGTTAATTTGTTAATTTGTTAATTTGTTAATTTGTTAATTTGTTAATTTGTTAATTTGTTAATTTGTTAATTTGTTAATTTGTTAATTTGTTAATTTGTTAATTTGTTAATTTGTTAATTTGTTAATTTGTTAATTTGTTAATTTGTTAATTTGTTAATTTGTTAATTTGTTAATTTGTTAATTTGTTAATTTGTTAATTTGTTAATTTGTTAATTTGTTAATTTGTTAATTTGTTAATTTGTTAATTTGTTAATTTGTTAATTTGTTAATTTGTTAATTTGTTAATTTGTTAATTTGTTAATTTGTTAATTTGTTAATTTGTTAATTTGTTAATTTGTTAATTTGTTAATTTGTTAATTTGTTAATTTGTTAATTTGTTAATTTGTTAATTTGTTAATTTGTTAATTTGTTAATTTGTTAATTTGTTAATTTGTTAATTTGTTAATTTGTTAATTTGTTAATTTGTTAATTTGTTAATTTGTTAATTTGTTAATTTGTTAATTTGTTAATTTGTTAATTTGTTAATTTGTTAATTTGTTAATTTGTTAATTTGTTAATTTGTTAATTTGTTAATTTGTTAATTTGTTAATTTGTTAATTTGTTAATTTGTTAATTTGTTAATTTGTTAATTTGTTAATTTGTTAATTTGTTAATTTGTTAATTTGTTAATTTGTTAATTTGTTAATTTGTTAATTTGTTAATTTGTTAATTTGTTAATTTGTTAATTTGTTAATTTGTTAATTTGTTAATTTGTTAATTTGTTAATTTGTTAATTTGTTAATTTGTTAATTTGTTAATTTGTTAATTTGTTAATTTGTTAATTTGTTAATTTGTTAATTTGTTAATTTGTTAATTTGTTAATTTGTTAATTTGTTAATTTGTTAATTTGTTAATTTGTTAATTTGTTAATTTGTTAATTTGTTAATTTGTTAATTTGTTAATTTGTTAATTTGTTAATTTGTTAATTTGTTAATTTGTTAATTTGTTAATTTGTTAATTTGTTAATTTGTTAATTTGTTATTTTGTTAATTTGTTAATTTGTTAATTTGTTAATTTGTTAATTTGTTAATTTGTTAATTTGTTAATTTGTTAATTTGTTAATTTGTTAATTTGTTAATTTGTTAATTTGTTAATTTGTTAATTTGTTAATTTGTTAATTTGTTAATTTGTTAATTTGTTAATTTGTTAATTTGTTAATTTGTTAATTTGTTAATTTGTTAATTTGTTAATTTGTTAATTTGTTAATTTGTTAATTTGTTAATTTGTTAATTTGTTAATTTGTTAATTTGTTAATTTGTTAATTTGTTAATTTGTTAATTTGTTAATTTGTTAATTTGTTAATTTGTTAATTTGTTAATTTGTTAATTTGTTAATTTGTTAATTTGTTAATTTGTTAATTTGTTAATTTGTTAATTTGTTAATTTGTTAATTTGTTAATTTGTTAATTTGTTAATTTGTTAATTTGTTAATTTGTTAATTTGTTAATTTGTTAATTTGTTAATTTGTTAATTTGTTAATTTGTTAATTTGTTAATTTGTTAATTTGTTAATTTGTTAATTTGTTAATTTGTTAATTTGTTAATTTGTTAATTTGTTAATTTGTTAATTTGTTAATTTGTTAATTTGTTAATTTGTTAATTTGTTAATTTGTTAATTTGTTAATTTGTTAATTTGTTAATTTGTTAATTTGTTAATTTGTTAATTTGTTAATTTGTTAATTTGTTAATTTGTTAATTTGTTAATTTGTTAATTTGTTAATTTGTTAATTTGTTAATTTGTTAATTTGTTAATTTGTTAATTTGTTAATTTGTTAATTTGTTAATTTGTTAATTTGTTAATTTGTTAATTTGTTAATTTGTTAATTTGTTAATTTGTTAATTTGTTAATTTGTTAATTTGTTAATTTGTTAATTTGTTAATTTGTTAATTTGTTAATTTGTTAATTTGTTAATTTGTTAATTTGTTAATTTGTTAATTTGTTAATTTGTTAATTTGTTAATTTGTTAATTTGTTAATTTGTTAATTTGTTAATTTGTTAATTTGTTAATTTGTTAATTTGTTAATTTGTTAATTTGTTAATTTGTTAATTTGTTAATTTGTTAATTTGTTAATTTGTTAATTTGTTAATTTGTTAATTTGTTAATTTGTTAATTTGTTAATTTGTTAATTTGTTAATTTGTTAATTTGTTAATTTGTTAATTTGTTAATTTGTTAATTTGTTAATTTGTTAATTTGTTAATTTGTTAATTTGTTAATTTGTTAATTTGTTAATTTGTTAATTTGTTAATTTGTTAATTTGTTAATTTGTTAATTTGTTAATTTGTTAATTTGTTAATTTGTTAATTTGTTAATTTGTTAATTTGTTAATTTGTTAATTTGTTAATTTGTTAATTTGTTAATTTGTTAATTTGTTAATTTGTTAATTTGTTAATTTGTTAATTTGTTAATTTGTTAATTTGTTAATTTGTTAATTTGTTAATTTGTTAATTTGTTAATTTGTTAATTTGTTAATTTGTTAATTTGTTAATTTGTTAATTTGTTAATTTGTTAATTTGTTAATTTGTTAATTTGTTAATTTGTTAATTTGTTAATTTGTTAATTTGTTAATTTGTTAATTTGTTAATTTGTTAATTTGTTAATTTGTTAATTTGTTAATTTGTTAATTTGTTAATTTGTTAATTTGTTAATTTGTTAATTTGTTAATTTGTTAATTTGTTAATTTGTTAATTTGTTAATTTGTTAATTTGTTAATTTGTTAATTTGTTAATTTGTTAATTTGTTAATTTGTTAATTTGTTAATTTGTTAATTTGTTAATTTGTTAATTTGTTAATTTGTTAATTTGTTAATTTGTTAATTTGTTAATTTGTTAATTTGTTAATTTGTTAATTTGTTAATTTGTTAATTTGTTAATTTGTTAATTTGTTAATTTGTTAATTTGTTAATTTGTTAATTTGTTAATTTGTTAATTTGTTAATTTGTTAATTTGTTAATTTCGGTTATTTTGTTAATTTGTTAATTTGTTAATTTGTTAATTTCGGTTATTTTGTTAATTTCGGTTATTTTGTTAATTTTGTTATTTATTTAATTTTTTTGATTTTGTAAATTTTGTAAATTTTGTAACTGTTATTTGAAATCATTTGCTTTTTCTTTGCTTTTAATGTTATTTTTGTTATTATTATTATTTATTATTTATTATATATATTACAATTTTTACAATTTTTACAATTTTTACAATTTTTACAATTTTTACAATTTTTACAATTTTTACAATTTTTACAATTTTTACAATTTTTACAATTTTTACAATTTTTACAATTTTTACAATTTTTACAATTTTTACAATTTTTACAATTTTTACAATTTTTACAATTTTTACAATTTTTACAATTTTTACAATTTTTACATTTTTTACAATTTTTACAATTTTTACAATTTTTACAATTTTTACAATTTTTACAATTTTTACAATTTTTACAATTTTTACAATTTTTACAATTTTTATAATTTTTACAATTTTTACAATTTTTACAATTTTTACAATTTTTACAATTTTTACAATTTTTACAATTTTTACAATTTTTACAATTTTTACAATTTTTACAATTTTTACAATTTTGCCCGGGTTGGTGGTTCAATGCATAGGGCGCTGGTCTTACAAGCCAGTTGTCGTATGTTCGAGCCCCGACCTGGAAGGATTCTTAGTGTCAGTAGGATCCATAGTACTAGCCATGCAATGATTCTGTACACTAAGAATCGGCTGCGAAGTCTGTTGAAACAGAAAGGCCAAATTCCACCAAAGGAATGTAATGCCAGGACTTTTTTTACAATTTTCATAATTTTTACAATTTTTGCAATTTTTGCAATTTTTGCAATTTTTGCGATTTTTGCAATTTTTGCAATTTTTGCCATTTTTGCAATTTTTGCAATTTTTGCAATTTTTGCAATTTTTGCAATTTTTGCAATTTTTGCAATTTTTGCAATTTTTGCAATTTTGGCCATTTGCAAGCGCGTACTCAGAAAAAAATTCGGAGGAGGTTTTCATAATATAGTGGAGACCGGGGTTAAATCGGACAATTTCTGGAAATTGAGAAAAACATCCATTATTGGGTGTCCTGATTGGATTTTGTAAATATCCAAGTCATCTCTACCTCGTCATCTTTAAGCGTGTTTACATAGTCATGAAAGTCCATGAATCGAAATAATTGCACGTTTATAAGATATTTAAGCTGTGTTTTCTAACCCCGTGTCCGGTCTAGCCCCTGGCTCCTCTAAAAAAATGATTTACGCTTAATTTACATAAACATTTTCAATTTTTTTTAAGACCCTCCTTCGACTTATCGTTGCATTATCAGTTCAACTCTACTGGAATGACAATTTTTCGGATTACCCCAAACTGCAATGTCTCCAATGTGAAGGGCCAGTAAGCCACCGGTGCATGTTCAAATGCTTTGTTACACTAGCAGTTCAACATGATCTGCTAATTCACTAATGTATCGAAGACGAAACGTAAATGAAGTTTTCATGTTGTTTGAGATATTTGAGCTGTTTTTGCTAGCATTTACATGTGTTCTAAATTCTATATGTTGTTCCGTAGAACAGTATCAATTTGAATTTTTATTTTTATGAATAGGTTTCGTACGCTATTATTAACATAATGACTATTTGGAGGTATGATTTCGTATGACTCCGAAAATTAGGGTTACATCGAAATTTTATTTTGTCTTTTTTTGGGAAAGTAGACATAGACTAAATAGTAATATCACTAATCTGTTTGGTCTATTAGGCGAATTCCGTACGTAGTTCAGTTTTAGTAGGGTTCGTTCATGATTGAATGAAAAAAAAAACGGATTTTTTGGTTGTTTGCTTTTTTCCATAATATAACTAGAATGGAAGCTACCAATCTATTGCATTAGGAACCGATGGAATGCTATCTAGCCTTTTTTCTCTGCGGTCGTACGCAGTAGAAGAAATTCAAATTACCCTTTTTTAACATTCTGCTCAGATCTACCGGGCGTTTCAGATTGATTAAAATGTTGCTATACTAACATATAACTATTGCCCAGGACCAAGTCCTGTCCTACTGTTTGCTGTTTGCTACTTGAGATCCAACACATCAAGGAAGCCGCAGAAAACAGTTGCCTGCATGGAATCAGTCTTTCCGAGCAAGTAAGCAAGCAAGCGGCTCTACCAGATGCAATGTAGGGAATGGAAGTGCATTATCGTTTCATCAAATATGGATGAGCTTTTAGATGCGATGGTTGAAAAAAAAAACATGATTTCAGATTCCCCTGATTGGATGTTGTAAATATCCAGTTTGCTATCGGTTTAATTTTACTCAAGGTGCATTTTATTTGACTGTGTGCACTTGTATTTATTAAGGATTTATGTTTAATTTGATTTTTTATGACGTTCAAGCTTGTCATGAACTTGCAATTTTGTATTAGTAGCCTACGAGAAACTGGCTGTTGGAACGTTCGTAACAAACGAATCCGAGAAAACTGTTTTGCCAACTGAACTACTCTACTCAATTGGGCAGTAATTCGAAATTATTATAGCGATACCGACTAATTCCGCAATATAAAAAATACTCCAGAACTTTTGGTAGCGCCATCAGGTTCGAGTCAGCAAAACATTCAGGACGTTATCAATATTCTTGAGAAAAAAAACAAGAATCAAGCAAGCAGTTTGTGTGTACAGCAATAAGTAACTTTTATCAAACGCTTAGAAATCAGAAATGTATTCCCAGAAAACAATTCGGTGGCATATATTCCACACAAAAAAAAAAACAATTCAAAACTAATCAACACCGTTGAATCCCAGGGAGCTACATTTCTACTTGCATGCGATAGAGAGCAAAAGCCAAACAATGAACCACAACCCACACGAAACACCGGAAATTATGCCATAGCGAATCATAAATTATAGCAGAAAATTAAAAGGAAATTCAAGCAGAACAATTCATCGTGCTCCGAGCAGCAAACATATTCAGGTCCCGTATAGATGCAAGTAATCTCACACGGTTAAACCATGCGTGCTTCGTTGGGTGTTGGGCGTCGGGCGTCGGGCGTCGGGAGTTCCAACCTAATAGGCTCCAAAAGGTGCTGCTGAAATCTCGCCGCCTAATATGCACAAACAACAGCGGCGAAAACTCGTGTCGTTTATCATCATTATTTACATTTTAGGTGCTCATAATGCCCAGGAGCAATGTCTACGGGGAATGGAAGTTCGGCTAGCTTTTCGAATAGCTATCGCAGGTGGGTGAGCTGTTGGAGCTGTCGGAAAGCGAAAGCAAATATTTTCAACGCTCCTACCATTCGGCATTCCTGGCACAGTGAAACGTCGTGACCTTCGGAAAAGGCAATTTCAAATGAAACTTCCACCATGCCACTACTATAATATATGTACGGTTGTACGCACCAGGATCAACCGAAATGTGCTAGTTTGAGTTCATCAACCGTGTGGAAGTGGAAGTGTCGCGAGGGGTGCAGGATCTGTAGGTAGGAAGGTAGGTACCCGCACCGGAAACGCATAGCTATGCTATTCGGTCAGGCTTGGGTGATGATGGATTTTCGGTTCTCACCAACGCGATACTGGTTCGGCCGGGAATCGGGTGCCGCAGGTCGACGTTTGATAAATGACGAATGATTAAAATCTTACTCTAGTTGTGCCAGAGCTTGACTTGTTTAACGAAGAACATGTTTCTTGGATTAGTCACAGCCCGAAACCCAGAAAGGTGAGCTCTATTTGGGTTAAGTAACCCCCATAACTATTCGTTACTTCTACTACGTTTGGTTTTGTTTGTCGAAGAAAAATGACACCTATCAAACGTTGCACCAGAGAGACCACATGTGAAGCTTGGAACTTGATGAAAGCGTGGAAAAAAATAATCAATCTTAATACCGCGCTTTCATCAGAAGCATAGTAGGCTGGGGAATGCGATTTGTAAACTGGAAAAAGGAAATAAATGTGGTTGCTATAAAAACCTACCATAACATAGTAACGAAATGAAACGGTGTTATTTTTTTCAACTGCTGAAATCGGTTTTTCCTACTCAAAATACAAATCGATTTCATTTAAGGTTTAGTTGCATTCCCAACTTGAAACAGAACAAAATAGCATTCTCGGTTGGAAAAGATTCTTTGTCACGATTTACCAATTTGCCTGAACTTTTAAAAAAAAATGTACACGGCTATGATGCCGATGTTGCCAGAGAAGTTTCTGATGGAATGGACATTCTATCGAAATGTACGGAGCGATGTGCAATCCGCTTGTTGAGGGGATGACCCGATAACGCTTTCTCGGTAGACGATGCAAAAAACAAAAAGTCGGTGTCGTTCACAAATCTGAATCTGATTTATCCAATCGAGAACAATTCCAGAAATTACCAACCGAAATGGGACTCTCCCCCAAACCCCTACACTTTTTTCGGAAATGGCTGAACCGATTTTCAAAAAACTAAGATTCAAATAAAAGGTCTTATGGTGTCATATCCTTCTATTGGATTTCATTTGGATTCAACTTCCGGTTCCGGAGTTACATGGTAAAATGTGATAACTAGAAAGAAAGTGTGCACTCAATTTTCTCTGTTCAACCGATTTTCACAAAACTAAGATTCAAATGAAAGGTCTCATAGTTTTCTAAAAAAATAAAATAAAACAGATACTGCAAAATGGTCGCATGACAAACACGGCGAAACATGTCGTATTATGATGGTTATAATGGAGTCAAAACAATGTTACGAATTGACATCTCATCATACTAAGTTACAATATGTTAAGTTCCAACGTAACTTTTCAGTAATCTAACTCTCACGACGTACTCGCATTGACAATGAAAAACTACAAGGATCACCCCCATGGGGTTGTTCGAGCCGTTGATGTGGAACAAGGCAACCAAAATTTCCAATGATTTACATTTTCAATTAATCGTCACATCTTTGAATCCGCAAATGCACAAGAGCCCAGTAAATTCGAACATCGGACGCATCGTGCACGAAAGCTTTTGATTACGTTTCGAGCTTACATAGTGTATCGGTAGAACAAAAGAGTGAAGATATACCAAAGCAGAGAGCGGATATCCAATACTCAGGTGATGAGATATATCGGGGTTGGATTTCCAACCTCAAACATAGGGCCAGAGTTTTTCTGGCCCTAAGAGGCGAATGACCTAAAGGTTAAAGCCTCCATGATCGAGACAAAAGAATGTTTAACACTCTTGCACACCCTATCGGGGAGACGTCGGCTCGAAAATGCCTTGTTTGATATTCCTTCGCTCTGTTTCTCTAGCGATACATAATGTAAACATAAAGCTTTTTTAGGTCGACGCGATTGATGCAAATGGTGCAGAATTGTCCGATGACGGGCCGATCGAAGCGCTACAATCGGCCCTATATCGTGCTCAATCGGTCCGATAATCGGCCCGATGATCGACAACATCCACCGGGAGTCTGCTTAGATTGATCCTTATTAGGAATCAACACGCGTACCCAGAATATAGACTCTATCGTGATTTGTATTTGTTTCGTAGCCGACGAAATTACATCAATAGCCCAAATGTATACAATTTAATGTTTGTACATGCTTGCGGATATCGATATTTAAGCTTCTCTTCACCAAGCTTGTGTTCAAGTTTTGTATGCAAGCAGTTATTTTTATAGCGTTTCTCTACCATTTTGCGATTTCGGTTGAAGCGATAAAATATTTTTCATTATCAATCGAGTTCATCTTATATAAATCAGAAATTGGTCTTATGCACTCGAAATTTACCCTGGGGTAGTTGTCAATTTCTCAGGCGAAACGACATAACATGGGATTTCATCCAATCTTGCATGACACAAGATAAGAGCATACCAATAAAAGCTTTAAATCGTTTATGGCACTTTTTATCTTGCTGTGTAGCAACAACCTACCTCTAGCAAGCTACGCATAAGACTGAAACGTTAGCTATAATTTCGCTTCTATTTGTAGATTCGCGTGCTTCCAACAGCTTTGCTTTTGCTTCGATTGACCAATCAGAGCGCTGCTTTCCCTTTGATATATCGCATACTCCTTCACAACCGTCGACTATGGCAGAGAAATCCGGTATGCCGGAGATTTTTTGCAGCCAAAATAGGACACTGCTAGCTATTAATCAACATTTCAATGATATAAAATTAAAAATACATGGCTATGAACATTCAAATCAATACGTAGAAATATTTCCAATCAAATGGTGACATAATATTAATCATTGATACAAAACTGACTGAGCTGTAATTGTTCAAAACCTGACCACATATCTACGTGTATTTTTCTTGAGTTTTTAGTTTGCACCGCTATATAGAAAACAAAAATGTGTTCCACATTAAAAGTTGCACACTACAAGACAAAGTTAAGTAATGATTTCATATCGGTGTTCGTTGTGATGCCACAAAGAAATACAATTACAGTGCCAGTTGAAAGCTTCCGTACATTATCCCGGACAACAATATTGAATCAATAAGTAGGATTACGATCAGGGAATGAAACATTAATTAAATTTAAAATAATTGCAATTTTTAACTATTGGTTCCAAACGATGAAACAAATCATCATTTTGCGAGCTTTTTCCAGAATTATCGTTCATCAAAATAAATTCAAATGTTTTGCATGATAAAAAGCATCATTCGCACAACACAACAACACCCCATTTTATAGCTGTTAAACCTACACGGATAAAAATCTATTACCGGTACCATGATTTTTAGACCAGGAAATCATGAACCATGCATTCTCATGACATTCCATAAGCTCCATCGTTTTGCTCATGAAATCATGACTTATTATTCATGATAGACATTATTCATGATTTCATTATTTTTAATCATGGTACCGGCAATGGATTTTTACCCGTGTACCCAAAGTAACAAACAACGAAAAGGAAAACGTTGGGGTCTGGTTTTTATATGTAGAAAATGTGTGCAAAATTTGAAAAAATGGTGCAGTAGTTTTTGAATGACGATGGACACGGACTTTCAAAACCTGCTTTCGAAGAAAACGCGTTTAAAGGTTTTTGTCGGTAAAGTCAATGGAAACAATTAATTACTCCAGGGAGCCCGTAGGGTCCAACATTTTCAAAAAATCATAAATCTTTTATAATTTATCATAACGAAACATTTCAAGAATGTTTTGTCAAGTTTTGATGTGAATCGAAGTAGAAATTTTGGGCCTGTTCCAGAGTTTCGTTCCAATAGGCTTGAAAATTTCAAAATGTAAAGAAAATTCTTCAAATGTAAAGAAAATAATAAATGATTCTTCAAAAGTGTTCGACCCTACCCCCAAACCCATCCCCCCCCCCCTTAGTATATTACTAAATTCAAACATTGGGTTTTTTCATTGAAAAATACTCGTATCATGTAAGTCATTTATTAGCTATATATGAAAATAAGGTAATTTTGTCTTCTAAAGTGTTAAATTAATTCAAGTGCATATTCGGGAAGAAATCATTCTGCATTTTTCTAGGAATGCAGAATGGTGTCGCTTTTGTAAAATCTCTAAGGCCTCTCGGTGGTTGGAGGTTTTATCAACCGCGTTTTGGCACCTGCAGATTGTTCAGCATCCTTTCGGGGATGCAGGACGACTTATTTTTTTATGTTTTGTGCTGTTTTCACACCTCACCCAATTCCCAATTCCCTTCCATGTTCCTTTTATCCTTCCCATCCCATCAGGAAGTTGATGAGAAGCTACGGCAAGGCACAAATCTCCAAATAACTAGGGGAACATGCCACTTGAGCCAATTAGTTCTGATAACATAGGTGTAGGGTTTCATTCAGTAAAAAGCATTCAAACGAAGAGATTGTTTTTCTAGACGAAGACAACTGTAAGCTGCAAATAGATTGGTTGGTTAGTGCTAATCACAAAGGCAATATTCGAGCCGATTCCAGTTTCATAAGTACCTGAAATAGTGGACCTCACTTCACTGAAAAAGATGGCCAAACCGATTTGAGAACTGTTTCATTTTGTAGGTTACACTAGTTCATGCACTAGCTTTCATGTTTTTCAAAAATCAAATAAAACTGTTTGAAGAATTCATTTTTTATATGAGTATAAGAGAGATATGAGAAAGGCATCATTACACCACTAGGTGGATAAAAACAGGTTTTACTTAATTTCGTGTGATTTTTGGTGCTAAATTCGGAATTTTACTTTTTCTGAATTGTTACTAAGAGAAAATTAAAACAATTTTCGAATTCTATACATTCCGAAATAATTCTAAGTTTGTGATATTAAAATTTTAATATTCTATCGATTATAATTGATGTTGTTTAGGATAGCGGAAAATTTAAGATATATGTTTTTGTTCTTAATTGCTTGTAAAATCAAGCAATAGTTTTTTTTAAATTGAAGTTGGTTTCTTTTGCCATGGGTTAGTATATGAAATTCATATAATTTAACGTTCTATTTCTTATTGTACAAAGCCATTGAAATAATTTAAAAATTTTGTGTTGTCACAAAATTTATTCTATTAATAAAAAACAAATTCTACGTCTCTTTGAAACAGATGACATCAAAACGGATTCCAAAATTTTAACTTTGATTTGCAGAAACGTTGGAACGCAATATATATTAGAAATTTTGAAATTTTCGAACTTCTACCGTTTTTTTGAGATTTTACGGAAAACCTAAAACAAAAAAAAATAGTAGTTATCAATTCCGTTTGGGTTGTGCATAAAAATTGGTTATATCTTTTGTCCAATACAAAAACATAATTACTTTTAGAGTTTAGATATATTTACCAAAATTTTTAAGATTTTCAGTGAAATCCAAGTTTCAGTTTGTTGCGTCGCACTAGTTTTACTGGCGACACTGTTTACCAACACTGCCTTCTGCAGATAGTTGGTGCTACCGTTCATAGAATTATGTCAGTTTCTCAGGCCCTTCTGGCAACTCAGTTTTTCATTTTATCTTCTCGCTCTGTTCACAATCATCAGACCAGTCAGTCTCAAATAAACCTGCATTAGAATCGGACCGTTTTTGATCTATCATAAAGTCCGAAGTGTATCGAACAGCAGAAGTGAAATACACTAGCAATAGTCAGTGAATAAAGTGACTCAAACGTTAAAATAGTGTAGTTTTTTTATTGGCAAGAGTCCGCCAAGGTTCATCCAGTTGTGAGTTTTATCAGTGCAGCTGTTTGTTTGTGGCTGTTCGTCTTCTGCTCCTTTGGCTGCTTTGGTGACCGCTGTGGCTGTTTGCAGAACCCGTTAGTTGCATTGCTGTTCGCTACCGGTGTACTGCAGTGCGAATGCAAGTAAGGTCGACCGACAAATAGCTGCCGTCGCTTCGCTGAAATATCCTGGTGAGGATTTAATTAAACACAACGTAGGGTCCCGGCTAGCGCCAACACAGTTTTTTTGTAAATTTTGTTCATAATAAATTTTCAACTAAAATAATAAAAAAATATATGTCATAAAAGTTCAAAGTATTCATTTGTTTTTATTTTGCATAATTTTCCCAATAATAGAAATTCTCTGTATTTGTACCAAATTTCTTGAAATTCTTCGAACGGATATATAATTTTGATCATCAATACATTGTTTTTATTGATGATTCCAATATTTTGAATTAAAAAAATGTACATGCCATCGCTTTAATTTTTGAGTTATATACAAACATGTGAAAAAAAAAAGAAAAATTCATATATATTTTTAAATTTATCGATTTTTTTATGTTGATTGTGCAGGTAGTTGAGCGAAAATTGTAGCTGGTATCACTAGCAATCGAATGATGTGTAAAAACATATAGGTCATCGTTTTGAATTTCGCGATGTTTACGATCATTGTAAAAAGTCTCACCTCTTCTTAGGTCATCTATCTACAGTTTTCATTATAACTTTGGGTAGACAACCCTATTTTTCGTTTTTTTCAGTGCATTTTATTTCTGGAAGTAGTACCTTTCCAATGGTGAACAAATTTCGAAGATCGGTTGGCTAACAACAAAGTTATGACTCGGTAAAGTTGAAGTATTCAATATTTTCTATGCGACGTTTATGCCAAAGGAAAGAAAATAGGAAAGCAGATAGGGTATATTGAGCGCGTGAAGAAAACCTGGAACGGGAAAAATCAAATTTTCATTGGTTTTTCTTTACCAATCATCTCCTACAAAGTTTTCGAATCAATCTACGAACTTCACAAAATTCGAGGGTGTAAAACTTATTGAGATTCGTTGAAAAACAGCTGAGCTAAGACAGCTCAAAGTTACCGTTCCAACTTTTTTTGAGGCTTGGAATTTGGAGTGTTAAAAAAGGTGTTCGGTTACCGGCACCCCAAGAAATTTCGCTAAAAGTGAAAAAATATAAGTAAAGACTGCAGCTATTCAAAGAAACAACAGAATTTATTCTTTTTGGAAGCGTTTTTGACAAAAGTCTTCGTTGTCTGATTGTGACTTCACCTTGGCTCTCTTGGTCGAATGTTTGGATAGTGGCGCCTTTGGTATTAATTTGGCCGGTCTTTAACGTTTTTTTGCTTAGCCCGAGCATCTACTGTATGAGCAGCTAGGGTAACAGAGGTATTTTGGCCCACTTTAGGATTGATTTTATTTTGGCCCACTTTGTACAAATATCCACCAAATATTGTGATATCTTTGAAAAACCCTCCCGCAATAGGTAATTTAATATTGATAGGTAATCAAATTGATGCAACATGGGGTACTTAACATGGATAAAATCCGATAAAATCGATAAAGTTTGTTAGGTGGGCCAAAATATATGAAGTGGCCAAAATACCTCTGTTACCCTATATGTTTGTCTCGACAGCAGCCTGCATATCACTGACAATTTTTCACGATTTGTCGAAAAAAACGGGGTGCCGGTAACCGCAATTGGTAGACATTCTGAAAATGACAAAAAAAATCTTTGGTTGCGAAAATTTTGATAGGATCCGGTATTGAATCACGAAATAGAAATTTCACCTCATAAATATTCAATCCACTCACCTTTCCGATTGATGCTATTCAATTCATGATACTCTAGAAAAAGTCAGAAAAAACTTTTGTGTTGATATTCACGTAATTAAAAGTTATTTTGAACGCATCAAAAAGTACAAATGACTGTTTGCTTCGCAATTCGGCACAAAAAGCACGTGCTGCTATTACACACACACATGCTGTCAAAAGTTACGGTGAGGTGCCGGCAACCGAACATCTTCCCCTATTTATTTTTACCTTTCTCGAAAAGGAAAGATGGCTTGAAGGTTGCTGGAAGGTGGACTGTCAGTTAATTAGAATGAAAATACCGCATTATGCAATATTGACACCATAATACAGATCCAACTAAAGCCTACTCTGTTTAGCGGTAGCCTACATATTTCCTCCGTAGATAACAGATCCGAGGAGCAAACGCTTGCTTCGCCATTCGTTTTTTTTTTGCGCAGAAACCCAACGTCAAAAAAAATGCAAAGCAGACAATCATTTTCCGTCTGACGAACACGGCGAAACATGTGTCTTGATTGCCGGTCTGCCTTCTGGGGCCTTGGTTGGAAGAAGCATTTACTTTCCGAACCCGCCAGGTTCGGTTTGACTGACAACGGAGGACTGGTTTAGATGAAACGCTGGCCGATAAGCTGAAAAACGAAGAGGACGAACTTTAAATTCACCCACAAAACACTTAATCGCACCTGACTGGGATTCTCCCGGGGTATAGGACAAACATGTTTATGCGTTTGTGTCGGTAAAAA